>NC_045980.1:16925792-17243292 GCF_010909765.2 Amblyraja radiata | reverse complement strand
TTTGAAGGATGTGTCTGAAACAATTGCAGCAAGCTCCCTAACTGCTGAGAATCTCCCAGCCATGGTGAAGGAGCCGTTAGGACGATGTTGGGAACCTCAAGACCATGTATCGGAAACACAGAGACCCTATGTAAATGTTTGAAGGAGTGGACCATCACAAACACTCCTCCCCATCAACCACCAGCTGCTCCAGCCATTGACCCTCATTATTCCTTTTAGAACTGAGCATGTAAGTTGTGCTCGGTCCTGGGACAAACAAAGAAGTCGCCCATCAGAATATTGGTATACAATAACACATCTTGATATGCAGGCAATATATTTGCTGAATATAGCTGTTCTGTGCATTGAGTACAGTTTAACAAAAGTATTGCAATAATTCAGATCACAATAGTTGTCAAATTGGGAAAAAGCTGTGGGGCCCAACATATAGTACCAGAGAGTTACACAGAGCTGCCAAGTAGTACGGATTTTCCGTATTTTGTACGGAAATGCGATAAGAATACGGATGTATGGATTTGCTTTGTAAAATATGGATTTTTTAAAAATCGGCCTGACTTCCTGCTGCTTAAAAAATGCAAGGGTATAAAAAGTCATACTGTAACTCTAGAAATTATAGCAGATTAAATCTATTGGTATTTTAAATGTCAAGATCTGGATGATTATTTTTGTAAGCTTTGATCTGCTTGTCCCGCTCCAGGTTTAAACAGCGCTGTCAGTTTAGCGCGTGGGAATTTAAACGAACAGCGCTATGGGTTCTAATTATAGCGCTACTAGCTGGAGCGCTATTGCCTTTACACATAGCGGTATGGCCACAGCGCTCTGGGTCACGGATTGTTCGGGGAGGGAGAAGGAGAGAGGGAGGGAGGGAATAAAAGAGGGACGGAGAAAAAAAAGGAAGTGAAGAGGGAAGGAAAGGGAGAGGGAGGAAAAGTGAGGGAGAGGGAGGCTTACAAAATGGCTTCTACATCATCATCTGGTGCTAAAAGCAGGAAGCAGCCATTCAAACAGAAGTATACAAAGAGATGGCAATGAATGTCAAGTAAGGTGCATAGAAGACATGTCAATTGGTAGCAAAGTTATGCATTCTTGTACTCTTACATGGGTATGACCGCACATAAAGAACAACGTGTTTTTCTGCAAAATGGCGCCGCGTAAAAATACTGATTTTTTCAGCAAAATACTGATTTTCAGGTACTAGAATACTGAAATGCTCTGACAAAACTTGGCAGCTCTGGTTACACGCATACATGCTCACTGCTCTTTGACCCACACATAATGACAGTACTCATGGATGGAGCACAGGGATTTCCTTTCATGTACAATAATGAGGCTGTATGCTCTTGATTCAGTGTGAAATGTAATAAAATCAAGTGAAGCTAAGTGATGATCAGTGAACAGGAATCTGAATTTTTCAGTGCTGAAACAAATTTAGATTCAATTTTAGTATTATTCCTCAATTAATTTTGCCTGCCACCTCAGTTTTCAAACGATTGTTCTGTAAATTCCTGATAAATTTGGTACGTAATATAGTGGATTCTAAACATATCTCTGGATTAATGACCAAGGTATCTGGATTCTAGTTGGGTAACTTCACTGTTTTTGTTAGATCAGAAAATGACTTAAGAACGTTGGGGGACTCTTTCCATATAATGTGATTCAAGCAGGTGAACAAAGTACTATCATTGTCATCAATATTTTGTGAATGAATAGTAAAACATTAACCTAGTACAAGGATTTCAAAGATTTCTGTTTATTTTCCACCTGGATGTTACAAGGTAGAGCACAAGCAATTCCATTCCAAGTAACAAAAAAATGTCGCGATTTGCAATGATTTGCTCAAAATTGATAAGGGGACTATAGTAGATTTTTATTGGTATTGATAAACCTTGCTCATTAGATGAGTTCTATCTTTTAGTAAAATAAAATGCATGCTTTTAGGAGTAAAATATTCTTTATTGTTAAAGCAATGAGATATTATGTTTGAATTTTGTTCAATTCTATTTGGAAGGAATTATAGATAATTATTGCTGTTGCTTCTGATCCTAACATGAATATTCTGATGTTGTTGCAGAGGACGCAGCAGTGGAAAAGGACCTCCGCAGCCTACAGTAAGTATAGTGATTTATTTGTTAATATTTTATGCTGATTTAAAAAATGTTTAAGGTATTCAAAGATTTTAATGAATTCCATGAGTAGGTGAAGATAATTAAGTTGATTGCCATTGATTCAGCTTGTAATTGGGTATTGGTAACTTGCAGAGTGAATGAGTTCCCTTGTTTCCATCAACTGAATGATTTGCCTGGCTAATTTAAATTACAAATGTGGGTGTCCAATTCAAGTGAGTTTATTGTCATGTGTCCCTGTATAGGACAATGAAATTCTTGCTTTGCTTAAGCACACAGAAAATAGTAGGCATTTACTACAAAACAGATAAATGTGTCCATATACCATGATATAAATATATACACACATGAATAAATAAACTGGTAGTGCAAATAACAGAAAGTGGTTGCTAATAATCAGAGTTTTGTCCGAGCCAGGTTTAATAACCTGATGGCTGAGGGGAAGTAGCTATTCCTGAACCTGGTTGTTGCAGTCTTCAGGCTCCTGTACCTTCTACCTGAAGGTAGCAGGGAGATCAGTGTGTGGCCAGGATGGTGTGGGTCTTTGATGATACTGCCAGCCTTTTTGAGGCAGCGACTGCGATAAATCCCCTCGATGGAAGGAAGGTCAGAGCCGATGATGGACTGGGCAGTGTTTACTACTTTTTGTAATCTTTTCCTCTCCAGGGCGCTCAAATTTCCGAACCAAGCCACGATGCAACCGGTCAGCATGCTCTCGACTGTGCACCTGTAGAAGTTAGAGAGAGTCTTCCTTGACAATCCGACTCTCCGTATTCTTCTCAGGAAGTAGAGGCGCTGATGAGCTTTTTTGATAATTGCGTTCGTGTTCTCGGACCAGGAAAGATCTTCAGAGATGTGCACCCCCAGGAATTTGAAGTTCTTGACCCTTTCAACCATCGACCCGTTGATATGAATGGGGCTGTGGGTCCCCATCCTACTCCTTCCAAAGTCCACAATCAGTTCCTTGGTTTTGCTGGTGTTCAGGGCCAGGTTATTGCGCTGGCACCATATGGACAGTTGCTCGATCTCTCTTCTGTACTCTGACTCATCCCCATCAGTGATACGCCCCACAATAGTGGTGTCGTCAGCGAACTTGATGATGGAGTTCGCACTGTGGTTCGCTACGCAGTCATGGGTATAGAGTGAGTACAGCAGGGGGCTGAGCACGGAGCCTTGAGGTGCTCCCGTGCTGATTGTTATTGAGGCTGACACATTTCCACCAATACGAACAGACTGTGGTCTGTGGACGAGGAAGTCGAGGATCCAGTTGCAGAGGGATGCGCAGAGACCCAGTTCTGCGAGTTTGGTAACCAGTTTGGAGGGGATGATTGTGTTAAATGCCGAGCTGTAATCAATGAATAACAGCCTGACATATGAGTTTTTGTTGTCCAAGTGGTCCAGTGCGGAGTGGAGGGCCAGCGAGATCGCATCCACCGTTGATCTGTTGTGGCGGTACGCGAACTGCAGTGGGTCCAGGTTTTTGTCGATGTAGGAGTTGATTTGCTCCATGATCAACCTCTCAAAGCACTTCATCACCACCGGCGTTAGTGCCACTGGTCGATAGTCATTGAGGCACGTCACCTTACTCTTCTTGGGCACCGGTATAATTGATGCCCTTTTAAAGCAGGTGGGGACCTCAGACCTCAGAAGTGAGAGGTTGAAAATGTCCGTACAAACTCCCGCCAGTTGGTCCGCACAGGTTTTTAGAACACGGCCGGGTATACCATCAGGTCCAGGTGCTTTTCGGGGGTTCACCCCTCTGAAGGATTTCCTGACATCGGCCTCTGTGACTGAGACTGAAATGCCATCACAGCGAATGGGGGATCGGGAAGGCACATCGGTATTCTCCCTGTCAAAGCGTGCGTAAAACGCATTGAGCTCGTCAGGGAGTGATGTTACACCGGCATTCGAGCTGCCTCCTGGTTTTGCCTTGTAGGAGGTGATTGCATTCAGACCCTGCCACAGCTGCCGAACATCTGTCTCGTCCTCCAGTTTGGAGCAGGTCCCTTTTGGCCTTTCTGATGGCCTTACCAAGGTTGTATCTGGTCTTCATGTAGGCCACTGTATCGTTGGATGTGAATGCCTTGTGTCTGGACTTCAGGAGAGTGCGGATCTCAAAGTTCATCCAAGGTTTCTGATTGGGAAACACTCGGAAGGTTTTTGTAGGGATGCAGTCCTCCACACATTTCTTTATGAAGTCTGTAACGACTGTGGCATATTCGTTCAAGTCCGTTGCCGAGTCCTTGAACATTGCCCAGTCTACAGACTCCAAACAGTCCTGGAGTTGTTCTTCTGCCCCCCCCGACCAGCTCTGTGCTGTCCTCACTTCTGGGGGTGCGCTCTTTAATTGCTGCTTGTAAGCAGGAAGAAGCAGCACCGCGGTATGGTCGGACTTACCGAAGTGAGGGCGAGGGATAGAACGATAGGCATTCTTGATGGTGGTGTAGCAGTGGTCGAGGGTGTTAGGTCCTCTGGTGCAGCAGGAGACATGTTGGTGGAAGTTGGGGAGTGATTTCTTGAGGTTCGCCTTATTGAAGTCCCCAGCAATGGTGGTAAATGCCTCGGGGTAAGACGTCTGGTGTTTGTTGACCACGGCATGCAGCTCCTCCAGTGCCAGACGGACGTCTGCCTGGGGTGGGATGTAGACCGCGGTCAGGATAACGGAGGTGAATTCTCTCGGAAGGTAGAAGGGACGGCACTTCACCGCCAGATGTTCGAGGTGTGGAGAGCAGGAGTTGGACAGGACTGCCACGTCGGAACACCACGCAGAGTTGACCATGAGGCAGACGCCCCCTCCTCTCCCTTTCCCAGATACCAGGGTACGGTCCATGCGGTGGATGGAGAACCCTTCAGGCTGGACCGCTGAGTCTGGGGAGCTGGGGGTGAGCCATGTCTCTGTGAAACAGAACACAGAGCATTCCCTCAGCTCCCTTTGATAAAGCAGTCTTGCCCTTAAGTCCTCCACTTTGTTTTCAAGGGACTGTACATTAGCCAGTAGGATAGTTGGGAGAGGGGGCCGAAGGCCCCTGCGCTTCATTCTGACCTGAAGTCCTGCCCGTCGGCCACGTTTCCGGACACAATGGAGGCTTCCCCTTTGTTTCCAGGTGCTGTACTTGCTGTACCTGCTGTTTCTGCGGACCTGCGCTGGAACGGGGATTCCCTCACAGACGGCAGCTCCAGCTCCGTAACGAACAGGGGTTCCCTCAAAGTCGGCAACTGCAGCTCCGTTGTTGCTGGGAGATCCAGCCCGTCGGCTCTGGGGGTCATCCCGGCGTTTCAAGGTACAGTACCTGTGATCCACAGTCGGGCCGGGAGTTCCACTGCCAGCGTGGGAAAGTTTAAACTCCCGCAGCTGCGGGAGTTCGCGAAATTGCGAGAGCCTTGAGGTGCTCAAGCAGCTTGTCCGAATCGGCACCGATTTCTGCCGTTTTTCTGATCCAGGTAAGTTGTTGGAAGTTGTAGTTGAGCCTTTTATTTTCCGGAGCTCCGCAAAAGTCGCTGCAGGCAGGCGCCATCTTGGATTGGTAATCAGTCTTCTATAAAGCTAGGTTTTATTTCAAGTAATGTTCTAAACTTTGGTGCAATGGCAAATTTGTTCTCTAGGCTTTAGCAGAGGTTATTTGTTTTGCACGAGAAAGATAATTACCGGTTTTAGAAAGCAGCCAAAGGAGAAAATAAAATCATCAATTGCATTTTATTTTGCAATTAATAAATATAAAAACTTTCAATTTTATAATTGGCAAAATAGATATCAAAAGCTGTGCAGCTGAACTCTGACCTTTATCTATTTTGTGTCCTGTTCAGAAAATATAGCAGTGCTGTGCATGTTTAGAAAATGATTGATAACAAGCTATTTATGGTCTTTATGTGCTTCCATCCAAAGTTGCATGGAGAGAAGTGAGGATCAATAATGCTACCATCCTACTTCTTTGTTTGTATTTTCTTTTCCCCTACGTCCACTTTCCCAGCATGTTGTTAAGATCCCCTCAGAGATATGTATGTGTGAGGAAGGGTTGAGTGTAAAGTTGCCATTTATCTGCAAGCAGTGTTTATGAGGGAAATAAGTTGCATGTTGTGGTGTTAATTGATATTAGACATGATGGTACTCTAGTGGCAGCAGTACCTTTTATTTCTGTCCAGAAATGAGTGTTGTAGGGCGAATATAACATTCTATGAAATTAATCGCCTGTTGCAGTGACGTGTGTGTACTTGAGTCTCAATGTTTCATTCTGTGCCAGCTACGGAAGATTTACAGATATAAATATCTTGTGATACTGACAAAATTAACAAGTGAAATTTCGGACCGACCAGTGAATATTGGGGATGATACAATGAAATGGTTAACTGTGAAATTATTTTTTTATTATATATGTTAATGTATAATTACATTATGTAATTTATTACATCACAATAAACAAAATGCAGGATGAACTCAGCAGGTCAGGTAACATCTCTGGAGAGAATTGGAAAATTGAATTTTTGTGTCTAAATCTTGCCTCCCTAAACTAGTGTCATAAGAAGGGTCCCAACTCAAAGTGTAGTCTGTCCACTTCCCTTTACTGATGCTGCCTGCACCGTTGACTTCCTCCAGCAGTATTTTGCTCAAGATGATCTCCAATCTTGTGTGTACATTGCAATAAAGACACTATAGACAGTAGCAATCATAAGCAGCCTAGTTTGCAGTATGAAATTATTCTTAATGTGTACTGTTTTGTGGAAACATTTATTGATAATTTGTGGAAGAAAACATTTGAAATGCACTAGTGAGGGGGACCTGTACATTACAGAATTGTTCATGAAAAATGATGTGTGGTAATTCAATTTGTGTAAAAAATTGATAATGCCAATAAATGGAAAATGTTTCTACGTGTGGAGAAGGCAAAAACTAAGGACAGCAATATATGATCATCAAAACAAAGTCTGCAGTTATAATATACAAAGCTTGCCAGTAATTGTGAATCGCATTCGTTCATATAGGCCAAAGCTACATAAACATGTGGGGGGAAAGGAATACAAGGCATTGGTATAGCATAGTGTGAAGGAGATTTATGCAAAGAACAAATTCAGGCAAAAGCTTGTTGGTCCTAATTGCTGTATCATGTATTTAATACCAAAATATCCATGTTGCTAGGTAAGCTTTGAACGGGCCGCTGTTTCATAAAATGGATCATTTTCTGTACTGTGATCAGTGGGCTCTTTGCGGATGACTGCATAACAAAGCTTGTAAAGAATCAGCAATCGTATTGCTTACCACTGCATAAGCAGTATAATTGCACGTGATTCAAATAGAAATTGGAAACAAAACTGGTACATGCTTAGCACAGTGAGTGGGAGTGTCTATTCTATCATAACTGTCAATAGAGGTATTTATTGCTATGCTAGCAGATATGGGGCAAGTCACACATTTTTCACATCAAAAGTAAAACCAAGAGTTTATATAGCATGTATGATCATAAGACAATATTGATGGATGATTTCCATCAATAATAATTTTGAGTTGAACTAACTTAACATTCAAAGTAGACAAATTAAAATGCTAAGAGGGACGGACGATCAGCCAACCCCAAATTATTAATTATAATTGTAAACAAATTGCTCAAGGATGTTTTGGAAAATTAAAACAAGTATAATTACAGTTACAGCGTATAGAAATCTACACTTTAACAGGGCTCTGACTTAACTTTTTTTCCCTGTTGCCAGCCGGGCAACCTTGGCAGCTTTTTAGGTTGCCAAATGATAATTTAGGTGGTCATTTAAGACGGTTTGCATGATGCGTGCGATAATATGCTCGGATGAAGTGTGTAGTTACCAGTCGGAATTATGCTCAATGAAGCATTCACATATTATTTCTGCTTCAAATAAAGTCACAAACTAAACATATTCACCAGTCAAGACATATATACCACAATGACGTACAGCAAATTATAATACAGTATCTCAACTCTTTTTACACATTGCAATTAATGCAATTTCTATTAGTTCTTTCCACTTCCAAACAAAAATGTGGTTGGATTATTCAGCGTATGATCAACCTGTGTCAATAAATCCTGGACCATGATAACATATATGCTTAACCATGCATACTACAGATGGATGCAAACATGTTTTCTGTGAAGGACCGAAAATTACCATGACATGGCCATAGCATAGGTCATTTATTGCTATTGGTACAGAAACACTCTCGCTTCCCACATAATTTATCCATAACAAAATATACAGGTTGCAAATAAATTTCTAACGGCATTTTATGATAATAGCTGTTAAAACTGACTATACCCATCTGACAGGTTAAATATTACACTAACTGACAAGAGATGGCCAAAGGACCTAACTGCAGCAAATGTTCTTTGGTAATATGTTTAAAGGTGTCAAATCGCCACATTACCGTACATTCAGATTAGATGTACGTGTTGTGAACAGCATGAAGATACCCAGTTTGTACGCACTAGATTAAAATTTTTTATTGATAAACACTGTTTCCATCATTCCCACTTCAGAATTAACGTTAAAATTTCAACTAAAATATCTCCTGACCAAATTTATGATGTATATGACCGACTGTAGAAGTAAAACCTGGATAAATCCAACGTATAGCTGTGAATGTTGCTCATCAAAATAACAGTACTGAAACTCCATATTAAGAGCATTGATTTGCTATTGAAATGAATTCTGTAATAACGTGTCAACGGTAGCAGTGCTAATCGAACACTGCGGTTTTAATGTTTCACGTGTTCACAATTTAATTAATCCATCTTTATGGACTAAAACAAATAATAACATTGGGAATTAAAACACATTTGATTGCATTCCATTATCAAACATAGTCAATGTTCGCTCTGAAGACATTTCCAGCACAATGGGGTCAGTGAGGGGGGGTGTGTGAGTCAGTGCGGGGTGGATAGATGGGGAGGGGGGGGGGGGGGGGAAGAGAGAGTTGAGAAGGCAATCGGTGCGGAATGGATGGATTGAGGCAGGTGAATTAGTAAGTTGGTTGATGTAAAATTGTGAGGGGGGATGTCAGTGGTGTTGGATGGGCGGGATCAGTACAGGATAAATGGGGGGGTCAGTACAGGATGAATGGGGGTGGGGATCAGTACAGAATGGATGGGGGGATCAGCGCAGGATGAATGAGGGGAACAGTACAGGATGAATGGGGGGGTTCAGTACAGGATGCATGGGTGTAGACAAAAGTGCTGGAGAAACTCAGCGAGTGAGGCAGCTCTTTGGAGCGAAGGAAATATGCAAAGTTTTGGGTCGAGACCCATCTTCAGACTGTTCCACCCCCCCCCCCCCCATTCTTCTTGAATGGGGGGGGATCAGTACAGGATGGATGGGGGGGGGGGGTCAATACAGGATTAATTGGGGGGGAACAGTACAGGATGAATGGGGGGTTCAGTACAGTGTGGATCGGAGGGTCTGTGCATGATGAATGAGGGAATCAGTACAGGATGAATGGTGGGTACACAAAAATGCTGGAGAAACTCAGCGGGTGCAACAGCATCTATGGAGCGAAGGAAATAGGTAACGTTTCGGGCCGAAACCATTCTTCAGACTGATAGAGGGTGGCGGGGAGAAGGAAGGAAAAAGGAGGAGGAGGAGCCTGAGGGCTGGGGGATGGGAGGAGACAGCTCGAGGGCTAAGGAAGGGGAGGAGACAGCAAGGGCTAACAAAATTGGGAGAATTCAGGATGAATGTGGGGTTCAGTAACAGATGAATGGGGGGGGGGGGGGTGGGGGGGATCAGTAAAAGCTGAATGGGGGAGTTAGTAAAAGATGAATGGGAGATCACTACAGGATGACTGAAGGGTTCAGTATAGGATGAATGGGGGATCAGTACAGGATGAATGAGATCAGTACAGGATGGACGAGGGGATCAGTACAGGATGAATGGGGGATCAGTAAAAGATGAATGGGTAGATCACTACAGGATGGATGGGGGGGGATCGGTGCAGGATGAATTGGGGGACCAGTGTAGGATGGATGGGGGGGGGGGGGTGGCAGGAGAATCAATGCGAGGTGGATAGGGTGATCAGCGCGGGATGAATAGATGGGGGGGAGGGTAGCACAGGGGATGTCAGTGAGGACTGAATAGAGGCGGGAATGGGGATCAGTATGGGATGGAGAGGAGGGGTCTCAGGATAAGGGGGGGGTGGAGGGGGCGTACGAGAGAGAGAGAGAGAGGGGAAGGGGCAGAGGCAGAGGAGGTGGGGAGGAAGGAAGGTCAGCGCTCCTCGGAAAACATCGCCCCGCTGCCTTGGCCGTCCCTGTCCAGCGCCAAGTGCTGCCGCCAAAGGGGGAGGCGGTTGGGATCTCCTCGCTACCGCCTTCCCTACTCCGCCAGCCAACAGCAAGGTGTGGGGCCGAGCGGTGCAGCTCAAAGATCCTATAGCTATAGGATCTTTGGTGCAGCTGCTTCAGACGGCTGATGGAGGCCTCCACCTTCCTCCCGGCCTCTGTGTGCGGGAGGGTTTGTTTTGAAAGCGCTGTTAGCGGATTTGCAAGCAGCGGCTGCTATCAGGGCGGGCGGGGGGAGGTGGAGATGGAGCCACTGTCTCGGCCACTGCTGTTCGGGGCCCGTCATTCGCCCCGACCCTTCGTCACCACGCACCTAATATCTTTGCCCCGCAATACTTAATTTTTTACAGCATGTTGATTTAGGGTGAAGTAAATTGCTCAGAGTGAAGTTCAAATTCTTGTAGTAATCTCGAAGGTCATTAAAATATCCTTAAGCACATGGATCAGCATTTGTAATCTCCCAAGTAATCATATTTCCAGGTGTTCAAGCTCTGAAATGAAAAGATTTTCCACTAGATAATGCTAACTTCAAACGGGTTTAATTATTATTTTTAATAATTGGCTGATAACACAACAATGCAAAATCTTTGAAAATACCGTGCCAAATTAATTGCATGTTGGAGACTAACCTTGAAGGTGCATATACTGTTTTTTTGGTCTCCGAACTGGGCACTGAACTAGGCAATATTGCAATGAAACAGGACATTCATCCAGCCTATCATTGTTGCAGTAGGCTCCAACTTGTTTTCTCTATATGGAGGTTGCACGAAAGGTCACTGGGTCATAGGGCTCGACGGAGCCGCTAAATCCAACTGGAAGACATCCGTCGTTATTAATGCTAGAAACGCGTACTTTCCTACCTGTTAAAAACCGCCAAAATGTTGAATGTTTGCGCTGAAATAAATTGTGGGAGTCGGAGTAAGTGTGAGAGGCATGTACCCAACTTCAGAATTCCAAAAGTGAAGCGAAATGAAGGTATAGAGAAGCGAGAACTGAAGGGGCTACAGCAGCTAAAGTGCTTGGTAAACATTGAAAATATTGGGAATTATCGCGTTTGCTCACTGCATTTCATCAAGTAAGGCATTATTTGTGTTTTTTCTTGATTCCTTTGGTATCTAAAAATTCTCAGAAGTGATAAATCTGGCTGTAAATTTTTCTTCAGATGCGTTTTCATTTTGTATGTAAAAACCCACGAGAACCATGGGCGATTTAAAAAAATTACAGCCAGATTTATCACTTCTGAAACTTTTTAGATGCCAAAGGAATCAAGAAAAAATACAAATAATGCCTTACTGTTGATGAAATGCAGTGAGCAAACGGCCAATGTTCGCCAAGCACTCTGGCTGTTGTTGTCCCTTCAACTCTCGTTTTTATCTACCGTCATTTCTCCTCACTTTTGGAATTCTGAAGTATGCTAAATGTCTCTCACGCTTATCCCAATTTCCATAATTATTTACAGCGCAAAAATTGACAATTTCAGCGGGTTTTAACGGGCCCGCACCGCTGGAAACAATGGTAAGTGTCTACCTGCAGCACATCGCGTGTAATCCATTTGGAGTAGCCTAGCAACAGTACAGGTCATGGGTCATGACCCGACTGCCGTGAAACCTCCCTATTCCCTCCTTCCTCAGACATTAGTCCAGTTTCTCTTAAATTGAATCGTACCGTTTTCTCCAACCGCACCATTTGGCAGGGAGTCCCACATATCACTATTCTTTAGGCAAAGCAGGTTCTTCTAATTCCTGATTTCTTGGTGACTATTGTTGATGGTTTCTTTTTGCTCCGCCCCATGAGGATATATACTCTCTGTATCCTTTTGTTTTATTGACTTCTTGGGTTACTCATCAGCTCCCATTTCTCAGAAGTAAAGGAACAGTCTATTCATCCCTTTTTTTCACGTGTTGTAAATCTCTGCATCCCCTCAATTGCTTCTATAATCCTTTCATAATATAGCAAGAGCAGGCACGTATTCCAAGTGCATTAACCTAAGTTTGATGACTGATTTGTATAACTTCCTTATTTTGCAATTATGCCCCTTTAGAAATAAATCCTTGCGCTTGGTTTGTTTACTTTATAGCCTTGCTAACTTGTAGTGCAATGTTTATTCACTGGTGTGTTAGTAATAATAAACTATTTTTGTTTCCCCTCAAAATTCACACCGTCCAATAATAAGTGACCTCCCAATTAATTCTAATAAAAAGTACTGCATATTATTTACCCATTCTGCAAATTTATTGTGCTCCAATAGTTTTTGCTTGTTCTCCTGTCATCCGTCTCCTTGAATTTTATATCAACTTCATATGTAGAAAATGTATTTTGGATTCCAAGACTAAATTATTAATGTATGTTCTGAACAACGGTGTTCCTTGTGGAGCATCTCTTTACCCAATTTCTACAATGAATGGTATTCCCACTCTATCGTACTTTAAGTAAAAAATACTGTCAGGTTGATGGAAGTTCCAACGGGTTGCCAACTGGTTCTCTGGGTATGGACTCTAACGCTCCCATTAAATTCATCAGGGTCCCAGTTCCCATGCTCCTTTTAAACTAGCTGTGTTCACAAACAATTACCATTACACTAGGTGTTTAGATGAGTATTGAGACTTGCATTTAAAAATGGAAAAAAGGGATATATAAACTAAGCAATAAAAATTCCAAACCAATGCTACCAACATACTCCCATTTAAGTCACTCTGTTCAGTGGCTAACAAGATCATCCTCAGCCCCATTAACGCTGGGTTTCTGCTTTTTAATTTTCACCGTGAGTTCCTATGCCATGTATTTCTACTTAAACCACAAGAACTAAATTGATTCCCTCCCTTTCTAAATTCTCTTACTGTCACCATCGGGTACTTATTTTCCTGGAAAAACACTTTTGTGAATGTGTAATCTTTGCTTTTGATATTTCCATCTGTTCTCATGGTATGAACTCGCTATCATCATCATAATTTGTTTCGCCCACCTCAAAGCTTGGATAGTCTTCTGAGCCGCTGTGCCTGATTTCCTCAGTGGCTGTCGATCCTGCTTTTTCGCTCTTCTCAAGCAATGGGCACATACCAGTTGGATAGTGCTTTGTCTGCGCACCCTGTCTTAGCTTTCTGTCATTTCCTATTGTTCGCTCCCTAGCTGTTCCATCCTCCTTTCATTACTCTATATTTTGTATGAAGGTTGACTGTATTCTTGATATTTTTTAAAGATGATCTGAAGCTCTTTCCTCAGCTTTGTATGGCGAAATGGATCAACTCTCAATTCAGCTCTTTGTCCGACCTGGCGAAATTTGAGCTGGGGATCTCTGCAGATTGGAGTAATCAAACAAAAAACACAATGCTGGAGTAACTCAGTGGGTCAGACAGCATCTCTGTAGATCATGGTTAGGTGAAGTTTCAGTCGGGATCCTTCTTTCCCAACTGAGGAAGATGGGTTTGATAGTAAAGGTTTAGTTCATTCATTGTCAGAGCAAATGAAACAAAATATAAAACAACATTTCAGAATATGTTGAGATGCATAACAAAACTGACTGGTGCTTGTTGAGAGAAGAGTATGACAGAAGGGAATTTTTGAAAAGTGGTTAAGGCCATAATACGTGAACCTGAAACTTTTAAGAGCAAAAAAAAAACAAACTGCAAAAGGAACTCAACAGGTCAGACAGCATCTGTGGAGGGAAGTGAACATATGCTCTTTTAGGTTGGGACCCTTCTTCCGATCCGACCCCAAATTATTGTTAGTCCATTTCCCTCCAAGGATCCTGCCTGACCTATTGATCTGCTCCAACAGTTTTGTTTGTTTTTTTTTTTGCTTGGGTTTCCTGCATCTGCAGTCTCGTGTGTCTCTAGGAACTATCAAGATCTGGTTAAAAATTTGATCATGTTGATGGGAGTGATGGCGCTGCAAATTGAGGCACACCCAGGGCCTAGGTTTCAATTATCAAATAATTGGTCTAACAAAACTATTTTCAAAAAAAAGTTCCTGAACATGAAAGAAAATCACAGAAGCTGTTGTGTTTCCTCTGTGTTCAATAACGTTGTTCATTTAAACTTTTTAGTCTTGGTACAACATAGTTGTGTTGAAATGCATGAAACACTCGGCTGATCTGACAGCATTTGTGGAACGATAAGCAGAGTTAATGCCACAGGATGAAGACCCTTCATCTGAGAGGTTAACTCTGTTCCTCTTTCTATTGATGTTGTCTGACCTGATTTGTTTCTAATATTTTTTTATTCCAGATTACCACCATCTAGTTTTTACATTTTCACAGGTTGATTTGCTATCAAAGTGATTGTAGTGTTTGGAGACTGGAGAGGGCAGATGCTGGAATCTGCCCCCAAAAAATATAAACTGGTGAAAGGATGCAAAGGGTCAAGCAACATCTGTGAGACAAAGGGATGGTTGATATCTCTGGTCAAGATCATTTATCAGGGCTGAGAGTGTAGAGGGCAGATCGACAGTATATATATCTGAGTGAGACGAAGACTGGTAAGTGGTAGCTGGAACGAGATAAGAAAAGGGCTGATGGAATCTTGTGGGGTAGGGGACAAGGAAAGGCAAACTAAAGGGAGAAGAAGCCAAAGTAGATGTGGATAATGGGGAGAATGGTTTTAAAGTAATGGGGGAGGGGAGAAGGAATTGAAAAGGTGAACTTTGGGATAGAGATCCTGGGTGTACCAGTAGGAAATGAACACAGAGAGGGATGATTTCACTAGCATCTGCAGTTCTTTCTTACACAGAGAGAGGGGCACCTGAAATTGGAAGATTCTGTGTTCATACCTTGGGGCGATATGCTACTCAAGTGGAATATGAAATATTGTTCTAAGTTTGAAGTTGTGGCATGGCATACTGTGGCAGAAGGCCGAGGTCGGGTGTCAGTATTGGGCATTGGAAGGTGATTCGATGGCAAGCAACCGCGAGCTCAAAATGGCCATTGCAGATGTAGGAAGTACATGTGAGAGCTTTGTCAACTATGGTAGGGAAACTCAATTTTTCTGAAGGACGAGGCATTTCTGATGCCATCATCTTGAGAACAGAAGCCGGAGAAACGGAGGTAGTGTTAGTATCTTTGCAGTAGGCGGGATGGGAGGAGGTGTGGTCGAGTTAGCTGTGGGAGTCTTCCAGATTTTTATGAGATCCACTCGTGCATAGCCCCCAACTCACAGGCGCGTATAAAGAGGGAGGGGGTGGGTAGAGACGGGGGTGGTAGAGAGAGAGAGAGAGAGAGAGGGGGGGGGGGCAGAGAGGGGTGGGGGGCAGAATGAGAGAGGGGGGCAGAGAGAGAGAGAGGGGGCAGAGAGAGAGAGGGGGGGGCAGAGAGAGTGAGAGAGGGGGGGGGGGGGGAAGGGGGAAGGGGGGAGAAGATCACCGGAAAGTCTTTAAAGAACAAAAAATGCAAAGTTTTCGAAGTTAAACCAAAACAATGAAGTTCAATCGGACTCCATTCTTTAGTGATGTGGAAGTCAGCATTAAGCCTCGTTCATCAAAGGAAGCAAGGCGGGAAGCTCGTGAGCGCTTGTGACCTCAGAAGTGCTCGGGTGATGCAGTACAGAGCCCACTTGCTCGTTCTTTCTGCGTCTTTTGAAGAACCAGGGAGGGGGGTGACGTCACTCGCTGCACGTGGAACATTGCGCAGCAGGCCGCGAGTAGCAGAGCCATTGTGACGTCATCAGCGAGACCATCTCGTTTATTTTCCAAGTTATTTGAAATTTTTGAACATTTTCATAGCTAACTCGAGAAATGATGCATGAAATTTTCATATAAGGCGAGTTTTTACATCACAGCGTAAATTTCTATCGGAATATGTAAAGATTTCACCGTTAGCGTGTCGTGTTACGAAGAGATGTGAAATGCACACGAACATCACACATACAAATACACACACATCCAAGATCAGAGTTTTACAAGTATAAAGACGCTGTATAATTTGTCTGGAGATGGAGATATCTTAAAGGAATGGAAACGTGAGAAATTGAATTGGACTGAAGCGAGGGCAGAGTGGAAATTGGTGGCAACGGTCATAAAATTGATGTTTTGCGTAAGTACAGGACGCAAAACCATTGCAGTCTTTGATTTGGCGAAGAAGGTTGGGGAGGGGTATCACTGCCAGTAGTTGTCTGTGCAAGTGCTGAACTCCTCTAGGGGAAAGGCGACAAGAAGATCATGTCTGGTGCGACGTTAGCCGATAAATAGGCAGAGATAGAGGTTAGACATTGACCTTGGGATAAACAGAGAAAATAAGGAGCTTCCTTCCAGCATTACTTGCTTGCCTATGCACTCTTGTTACTACAGGTACACAGCCTTTTATCCGAAAGCCTTGGGACCAGACACTTCTCGGATTTCGGAATTTTTCGGGTTTCGGAATGGAAGATTTTTAGCGTAGATTAGGTAGGTAGCGCGGGCGGCTTGAAAAGTCTGGAGCGGCTGCCTCCTCCCCGGAGACCGGGGAATCATTGTAAATCATTGCTTAAATGTTTGTCAGTTAGTTTGGAGGGATTTATGTGGTGGGGGGGGGAGGGGGTGAAGGGGGAAACTTTAATTCTTAGTCCCCTACCTGGTCGGAGAGGCGGGGAGCGGGCAATGCCTTACCGGGTCGCCGTGCAGTAAGCTCCGGAGCACTGTGGCCGCCGACTCCCAACATCGCGGAGCTGGGGCTGCAGGCGTCCGGCCGCGGGCGGCGCCGGTTGGAGCGCCGACCCCGGCAAACTCTACCCCTGGCTGCGCGGCGCTCCAAATCCAGCACGGCCCGCGGCCGGACGCCCGCAGCCCCAGCTCCGTGATGTTGGGAGTCGGCGGCCACAGCGCTGGGATACCAGCGGGGAGCGGGCAATGCCTTACCGGGTCGCCGTGCGGTAAGCTCCGGAGTGCTGTGGCCGCCGACTCCCAACATCGCGGAGCTGGGGCTGCGGGCGTCCGGCCACGGCCGGCGCTGGATTTGGATCTTAGAGCAGGGGTAGAGTTGCCGGGGTCGGAGCTACAACCGGCGCCGCCCGCGACCGGACGCCCGCAGCCCCAGCTCCGCGATGTTGGGAGTCGGCGGCCACAGCGCTCCGGAGCTTACCGCACGGCGACCCGGTAAGGCATTGCCCGCTCCCCGCCTCTCCAACCAGGTAGGGCACTAAGCATTAAAGTTTCCCCCTTCACCCCCCCCCCCCCCTTCACATAAAAGCCCTCCAAACTAACTGACTAACATTTAAGCAATGATTTACAGATGTTTAAGTGTCTCCCCGGTCTCTGGGGAGGAGGCAACCGCTACAGTAGTACAGACGTGGGTCGTTTCGGGTCAAGTTTGGCGCCAAAAGCGAGCTTTGGTGTGCAGACGACATCCTGGAAAAAATGTCCGGTTTTCGGAGCTTTTCGGTTTCTGGAATTTCGGATAAAAGGTTGTGCACCTGTAATTATATTTACTAGGTTAGTTAGCCACAGTTATTTTGAACCCTTGTGTAATTTTGACAATTTGATGGATATTGCATTATCCAATACTATTTTTTAGGAAAAAAACCTCAATGAAATACAAGGGAATTGCCAGCTCTTAGTTATCTGAAGCAATTATCGAGGCTAATTGAGCTAAATGCCCTAATCATTTTCCTGTATCCTTGTGTTCGTGAAAGTGCTGCAGTACTAAATTAAATCAAGATCTGTATAAAGCCCCTTTTGTGATACGTAACAGAAAAGAGCCTTGGGTATATTGTTCCTAGGAGAATACTTGAACTTTCTATGGGGATTTGTACTATATAATACCAAACCTGGAAAATAATCTGTTTCTGAGCACTTTTCACAGCAGTACCGGTTTGCCCTAATATTCAGAATTGAAAAATGGTGTGTATTTTGATTGCATTAGCAACATTTCAAGGGAATTCAAAGTATTGAGAAATTCAGGTAATATTTGAAATTTATCCCATTTCAAAAAGGTTTAATGCGGGCACTTTTAATGTGTACTAGACAAAGCGCGGGCCCGTTGGGTCCCCCTCCCCTAACGCAATATTTCAGCATGCGCCCATAGTGCGGCTGACGGGTTCCCGTTGTGACACCAGAGATCCCCGTTGTGACGCGAGTCAAAATGGCGATCTCTAAATGCGCGGATATCGGGCACGGCAACTGTCCCCCAACTGCGCAGGCGCGGCCGGCAAGTGGGAGCGCGACTGGCAGGTTTGTTAAAGTTTTACAAGTCAGTAACTTAAAATATAACATCAATCTGAACAAAACTTGCAACTGCACATCGCAGGACAATGGTGAGTAAGGTGGACCTAAAATTGACGCGCTATCGTGTACCGTTTGTGAGGAGTTTCGGGAACAAACAAGATGAGAGTTTTAGTAATATAATAATAATAATGTTTACAAATACACAGGACTAGATGTTAAAAGTCCAAAGTGCCAAATATCAATTTACTCCCGATGGTGATGGGAGCCTTCCGCACTCACCTATGCTCCTCCGATGTTGAGAAAGGCTAGGCAGACGCGTCATTGGGGATATCAAGTGGGCACCTACTTTCATCGACGTTTGCTGATTGAACCCACGACGTCTCCAGTAGGCTCAGCGGTGTATTCTGGCGTCCCAGAACCACCCCCCTCTGCATCTGTCTAGTCGGTTATTTGGGAGACCAAATGGGGTCTTTCCTCTTCAGCCAGACACCACCCGTGATGTTTCTTTGATGGCCTGGCGTAGGGCTTGTCCACTGATCCCCAGGTCCTTCATCAGTCTTAAGGTAGATGTTGCCACGAATCCTCGACATCCAACTTCTACCGGGCAGATCTCAGCCCTCCGGGCTGTTCTGCCTCCACTGCAAGCTCTGTATATCGCAGTTTCTTTCTTTCGAAGGCTATATAATATATATAGATTATAAGTGTGGGTACAGATTTGTAATTATAACGTGTGTTTATTGATAATTGAAATAATTTATTGACCTCTTGACCCTGTCCATCTCTACATAAGAGGTCTTATTAAATGTTAGAAAGATGTGATTCAGTGAATATTATACTTGTTTTCGGCATGTGTATTTAAAAGTATTTAAATAAGTTAATATCTTAAAATTGTTTTCGCAGATTCAGTATGATGGAATATATGCAAACATGCGTATGGTTCATATTCTTACATCAGTTGTAGTAAGTATATATCTTGAATAATTTGTAAAAAAAAATTATTTTCACCATATTTAATTCTAAAATGTATATTAGTTTTAGTTTTGAAATTTACTAGCTCTGGAATAGTTTTTGTAATTAGTAATTTTGACAACTAACAAATTGGAAGATATTGAATATTTCATGCTAAATAGAATAGAGATAGCAGCTTTCATTTTGTTACATAAATTGAACATCCTGACGGGGGGCAATGGATCAGCGTTCTCGTCGCGCCCCCCGTCAGTACCCAGGCTCACCTGGGGAAGCCAATGATCCTCCCAGCAGACTAAATTCTACAAGACGACGCCTGAAAGCCAAGTCAAAGAATCCTAGTCATTATCCCAAAGCCGAAAGCAGCAACAACGACCAGCCTCAAGAGCACCTAGCAGTTGGACCTGCTCTCCGAATACTACAACTGAATGTTGAAGGCCTCTCTGCAGCCAAGCGACGCCTCATCGAAGTCCTCGCCCACCAACACTCCATTGACGTCATCTGTCTCCAAGAGACTCACGTTGGGCACAGAGGAAGCGGGCCGTTACACCATCAATGGCTTTGATCTTCTTTGCTATTCAGGACTGGACATGGCCCCTGCTTGGCCAGCCTTCACAAATGGGGCAGCAGCCCAACCCCATGGTGTGCTTGTGGAGAGCAGCAAACAATGCAACACATCATTGAAGCATGCCCTTAACAAAGACTCAAAGGAGGACTTGACACCCTTCATACAGCAGATCAAGAGGCAACTGCTTGGCTAAAGGACCTTGCATTCGCTAAATAAATAAATAAACATCCTGATTCCATTGGTCTTTAGGAATTTAACGTGAAGGAATATCCATATTGTTACATGAATTAAGCCCCATAATTAGCTTTAATTTCAATTATTCCATCCCTTCATGTTGCACCATGGTTAGAATGTACCAGTTACATATGACCCAAATTGTAACTGACTACAAACATCAGGCAGTCAGTCAGTCTCAATAATAAGCGTCCTACGAACAGAGATCTGCCTTTTTCAGCCTCCACATTTGTCAGCATCATTGAGTAGGTAAATTTAAAAATGTCCAGAAAGAACTGCAGATGCTGGTTTAAATCGAAGCTAGACACAAGATGCTGGAGAGGCAGCATCTCTGAAGAGAAGGAATGGGTGATGTTTCAGGTCGAGACTATTCTTCAGACTGATCTTTAAAAAGGTCACCTGGTGCAAGTAGCAAACAATGGTGCCTACTCCTTACCTGGGGCAGTTAGGTTTGCTTTGGATATGTTTTTGGTACATACATGCATGTTGAATGTGGGTTGGGGAAATGGGTCATGCTTGTTGTAACTGCATTCTGGTTTGATAGCAAGAGATATTTGTGGAAAGACTGTCGATTAATTGCTTCAAACCAGAATAGCAAGAAACTGAGAGAAGTGATAAAAGAAATTGCTTGCACCCAGGCATCTTATTCCTTTACTTTTAAAGTTGTTATTCTCGCATTATCAATGGTCAAGTCAAGTCAAGTTTATTAGTCACATACACATAGGAGATGTTCAGTGAAATGAAAAATGGCAATGCTCGCAGACTTTGTGCAAAAAGACAGACAAACAAACAAACAAACTACAAACAGAATGGAACAGAATCACATATTTTACATATTAAATATTGTGGGCGGAAGGAAAAAGGGGGGGAAAAAAGCAGTACAGTAGAAGTTAGTCCCTGGTGAGATAGGAGTTTACAGTCCTAATGGCCTCTGGGATGAAACTCCTTCTCAACCTCTCCGTTCTCACAGCATGGCAACGGAGGCGTTTGCCTGACCGTAGCAGCTGGAACAGTCCGTTGCGGGGTGGAAGGGGTCTCCCATGATTTTATTAGCTCTGGATTTGCACCTCCTGATGTTAGTTCCATGCCACACAAATCCTACTACAAAAAAAATCTGTCTGATATTACATGATTGGAGAAACTTAAAAATTATTTCATTGTTACAATGGCCACTGAAAGGAAATGAGAGGAACAAAAAATAGCAAAACAACTTCAATATAAACATGAGAGCACTTATACATATGGATAAAATTTGCCAGGAATGAGTCGGGATTGCCAGGATAAATCTGGACCTGGGGGAAGGCATTAAATTGGGACTAGGCAGATTGCAGCGTTATTAGGCAGGAGCTAGAGAGAGTAAATTAGGAGCAGCTGTTAATGGGTAAATCCACTTCAGACATGTGGGAGTCATTTAAAGACCAGCTGATCAGAGTTCAGGACCAGCATGTTCCAGCAAAGAAGAGGCATAAGGATGATAAGGTAAGAGAACCTTGGATGAGTCAAGAGGTTGTAAATCTGGTTAAAAAGAAAAATGTAAGGTTTAGGAAGATGAAATCAGACAGGACCTGTAAGGAATCTAAAGCAAGTAGGAAATAAAAAACTCAAGCAGGGAATTAGGAATGAAAGGGGCCATGAAAAGTCATTGGCATGTTGGATTAAAGATGATCATGCCTTTTTACATGTACATTAAAATAAAAATCAGGGTAACTAGGAGCACTCAAGGATAAAGGAGGGAATTTATGTTTGGAGTCAGGTAGTAGATAGGGTACTAAACGAGTACTTTGTATGTGGATTCAATAAGGGGAAAAAGATGGAGGGCCGTTTAAGGTGGATAATTCTCCATGGCATGAAAGAATTGATCCCAGGTTATTGAGAGAGGCAAAAGAGTTTGTAGAGGCCTTGATAAAGAACTTTATATCCTCTCTCGTCATTGGTGAGGACGGAAGAGTAGGCAATGTTGGTTATTTAAGAAGCTTAGTGGAGAGAATCCAGGGAGTTTTATGTCGGTGAGTCTTATGTCAGTGGTAGAGAAGCCATTGGAGAGGATTCTTAAGGATAGGATTTATTCTCATTTGGAATAGAATGGGGCTAATTAAGGACAGTCAGCATTGCTTTGTCTGCAACGGATATTGTCTTGCTAACTTGATTGCGTTTTTTTTAAAGATGATGTTCATGATTGATGAGAGTATGGCAGTGGATGTTATCTACTTGAATTTTAGTAAGGCATTTAAACTTTAGACATTAGAGATACAGTGCAGAAACAGGCCCTTTGGCCCACCGAGTCTGAGCCAACCATGATCACCCTGTTACTAGCACTATCCTAAACACTAGGGACAATTTACAATTTTACCAAAGCCAATTAACCTACAAACCTGTACGTCTTTGGAGTGTGGGAGGAAACCGGAGAAACAAAACTGTATAGACACACCCATAGTCAGGATCGAACCCAGGTCTCTGGCGCTGTAAGACAGCAACTCTACTGCCACCCATTTGATAAAGACCCTCATGATATGCTGATTAAGGTGCATGGGATCCATGATAGTTTGGTAATTTGGATTCAGAACTGGCTGCCCAATGGTACCATGGGCAGTTACAGAAATGGGCAGAAAAATGGTAAATGGAGTTTAATCCATGCGTGCAAAATGTTGCACTTAGGGGTGTTGAATGTAATGGGAAAGTATACAGTTAATGACAACACCCTTAACAGTGTTGATGCACAGAGGGACCTTGGGATCAACATCCATAAGTCCCTGAAAGTGCCAATGCAAGTAGAGAGAGTGGTATGTTTGCTTTTATTGATTGAAGGCATTAAGTTAACAGTCAGGAAATCATTTTGCAGCTCTATTAAATTTTGGTTAGTCTGCGTTTGGACTATTATCTACAATGTTAGTCACCTCATGACCAGAAGCATGTGTGGAGGCTTTGAAGAGCGCTACCAGAATGTTGCCTGTATTAGAGACTATTAGCTATAAAGAGAGACAAAGCTGGAGTAACTCAATTGGACAGGCAGCATCTCTGGAGAGAAGGAATGGGTGACGTTAAAGAGGTCTATAAGACCATGAAAAGAAATACAGTGCAAAAGGATTGTTGCCCTAGTTTCTGTTACAGTCATCGTGGTATTTACGCCGACCCTGCTGCTTCCCGCCTTTCACACTTCACCTCGTCCATGCAAAAATACACAATTAGAAAACAAGTCCATGGGAGTGCAAGAGGTGGTCTGTAGTGCCAAAGTAGGATTAGGTTTATCTCTTTTTAAATACTTCAATGAACTGTTTCAACCTATAATCTATTAACTCAGTGTGAACAAATAACTCTGCTTCCTCTGACTTGTTCTTGTGAATCGTTTCTGCCTTATTTATTTGCCATACACTGGTACTATATATCATTAAACTGCTTGTAAGTGTTGACTTAGAACAGTCGGGACTACTCTTTTCCTAGATATGTTGTGGGGTATTGCCATGCTTCTGACTTGAATGTGTAAAACTACATTAACACCAAAGATCCTAATGGATAGCAAGATAGAACACCCCTGTGTTAGAAAATGGGCCTTTTTTTCATCCATTTCCGTAACCGGACCCGACCCGACTCGCAGTGTAATCAACGCTGCGGGGGAACAGTTTGTGTTAATAAATTTAAATTCTGAAAATGAGGAGACTATTTTTACCAAATAACTTTTATTTTTACGAGGATGTTTCCGTAACCGGCTTCCGTCTCTGCACTATTATCCTATGGGATCTTTGGTGCGGAGACGGAAGCCGGTTACGGAAATGGGGCCTTAAATTACCCATGAGTGCCCATGACCGTACTACATATTTTTCAGCGAGTGGACAATCTTGCTCGCTATAGGATCTTTGATTGACACTGCAGTGCAGATGCAAGGACGGTTTAATTATTGGAAGTGTTTTCATACAGATAACATGTTAATCTGAGGTTCTATACATCAGCTCGGGTAGATGTAAACAATCCCTTGGACCTCTTCAAAGGAAAGCAGGAAGTCCAGCTATCTTTTTCCTCTTCAGCTAAGAATTTTAAAAACAGATCAAAATCATTAATTAACTTTCAATTTACAGAACCATGCTGTGCATAATTTTGCCATGATTTTATATGTATATCACCAACTCCTTCAGAGGTTAATTACAATTGATGATCCTGTGGGGTTGCAAGGCACTATGTAAATGGAAGCTTTTTGCTCAAAATACTTTGGAGGTTTGAAAGATTTTAGGTATAATTGTATTAGAACCACAGGGAAAGACAAAGATTTAACAATTTTTTAACATAAGTGGTGCATTAATTGTATAAGTACTCTATTTGTTAGCTGACCAATGTCTAATATGAATTCAAATTCATTTTTTTCACCAAGTAAATGATTACATGAACAAAGTACCCAGTGTGTTTTTAAGGGCTTGTTAAGCTTGCAATCCTGTCTGCACTGATCTCATGATTCCTTTCTCCTTTCCCACCTCGTATTCCTCTGAACATCTGCTTATTATTGTTCTCAGTTTCTTTCACCTATAAACCATGTAAACCCATGTTTCTGTGCCCAATTATTCTCAGTTACACTAGTCCCACCTGTCTGTGCTTGTTCCATATCCAACTTGTCCTATCCATGTACCTGTCCAGCTGTTTCTTAAACATTGGGATAGTCCCAGCCTCAACTACCTCTTCTGGCAGCTTGTTCCATACACCCACCACCCTTGTGTGAAAAAGTTACCCCTCAGATTCCTATTAAATCTTCCCCTTCACCTTGAACCTATGTCCTCTGGTCCTCAATTACCCTACTCTGGGCAAGAGACTCTGCATCTACCCGATCTATTCCTCTCATGATCCTGTATACCTCTATAAGATCACCCCTCATCCTCCTACGCTCCAAGGAATAGAGACCCAGCCTACTCAACCTGTCCCTATAGCTCAGACCCTCTAGTCCTGGCAACATCCTTGGAAATCTTCTCTGAACCCTTTCAAGCTTGACAATATCTTTCCTATAACATGGTGCCCAGAACTGAACACATTACTCTAAATGCGCTCACCAAGGTCTTGTACAACTGCAACATGACCTCCCAACTTCTATACTCAATACTCTGACTGATGAAGGCCAATGTGCCAAAAGCCTTTTTGACCACCTTATCTACCTGTGACTCGACCTTCAAGGAACCATGCACCAGCACCCCCAGATCCCTCTGCTCTACAACACTCCCCAGAGGCCTACCATTCAATGTGTAGGCCCTGCCTTTGTTAGACGTCCCAAAATACAACACCTCACACTTCTCTGTATTCAATTCCATCAACCATTCCTCAGCCCACCTGGCCAGTCGATCCAGATCCTTCTGTACTTTCACAACCATCTCAACTATCTGCAAAACTACCCACTTTTGTATCATCAGCAAACTTGCTAATCTTGCCCTGTATGTTCTCATCCAAATCATTAATGTAGATGACAAACAGTAACAGGCCCAGCACCGAACCGTGAAGGCATACCACTAGTCACAAGCTTCCAATCTGAGAACCAACCTTCCACGATCACCCTCTGCTTCCTTCTGTGAAGCCAATTTGCTATCCATTCAGATATTTCTCCTTGGATCCCATGTGATCTAACCGTCCAGAGCAGCCTACCTTGTTGAATGCCTTACCGAACATCTACAGTTCTGCCCTCATCTATCTTTTTGGTCATGTCTTCAATAAACTCAATCAGATTTGTGGGACATGACCTCCCACGTACAAAACCATACTGACTAACCCTAATCAGTCCTTGCCCATTCAAATGTCTGTATAACCTATTCCTCAGAATACTCGCTATTAACTTTCCAACTACAGATTTTAGTTCCCAGCATTTTCCCTGCCGCCCTTCTTGAATAGAGGCACAACATTTGCCACCCTCCAGCCTTCCGGCACCTCTTCTGTAATTAAGGACGACTCGCAAATTTCAAACGGGGCTCTCGCAATTTCCTCTCTAGTTTCCCACAATGGCCTCGGATATATCTGATCGGATATATCTGACTTAGTTCATGCCTTTGTAGGCGTGACATTATTTGACCAAGTAAATTGGACACCAGTGCTGTGAACAATAACTAAAAACGATCGTATAATTTTGTGTAGATTCATCAGTGTTCCTTAATTATGTGCTAATATTATGTGCTAATTGCCAAAACATCATATGTTTTATGATCATATCCTATCCTGTTCCGGTGCAGTTCTTAGTATTGTAAACTGGAAGTCCAAAATTCATTTGCACTTCTAGGTCATCTAACTTCCCTTTTTTTAATCCAATGTGTATTAGCATTGAATTCCATTGCTAAGCTCTTTCCTTTGCAATATTCTTTGCAATATCCCTAATACCGTATTTCCCGGCAATGAAGATGCACCTGCGTTGAAGACGCACCCCCATTTTGAGTTGCTAAATTTTTTAAAATGGCTGGTGGGACGTAGAATTTCTCACGCTCAAAAATAAAAACAAAAATTAAAAATAAAGAAAGTAGCAATTCAATTTGCCCAAGGCTTCCAATCTCCATTCTGAATGACTGAATGGGTGGGGGGTGGAGGGTGACGGCAGGTGGAGAGATGGTGGGGGAAAATGGGAGCACATCGGGACAAGTTGAATCAGTTGTGATCTTAATGAATGACAATACTAGTTCAAGGGACCAATTGAGTTTACGCGCGCTGACACAGGAGTAAGCTCCACTCCTGCTGTCCTGTTATCCATCGCCCGCTGACCCGCTCCGCTCTATGATCTTTGCTCTTGAGCTGGTCCCCTCACTGTCAGGGCCAGGTCATATCCGGGCCAGGTCAAAAATAGGGATAACGAGAATTTCAAAACCAATACCAACTGCTTTTGTGCACGTCTGTTGACAAGACAGCAGCATTCTTATTCTCTCTGTTATTCTCACTTAACCGACAACCACCACACACCTCCAAAGCATGTCTCCATGCAAATTTACATTGAAAGACACGGACTCGGCAGTGAATGCCATGCAGTGTCACCCAGCGCAGCAAGTGAGCCCATGTCCTGTTCCCGGCGGCAGTCGGAATTTAAGGATTTGCGGGAAGCTGCTGACATGAGTGAGGCCGAGGAGCGGCAGGCGAGAGGTGTTCAGATGGAGAGCACTGCCAGAGGTGAGCGGGCCGGACGAAGGAGCTGAGGTGGCGGCCAGTTTACGATTCCCCCCCCCAGTGGCGCTGTCCTTTTACAGCCGCTTCCCATCAGCTGCCATCAATGAGGGATACACTTGGCAGGTAAATTTTCGTGCCATATATTTGGGTTAAAAATAGAGTCTTTATTGCCGGGAAATACAGTAATTTCATGCAAGTATCTTTTGGTGCTTTTAATTATCTGTTGTGCCTTGTATTGCATCCAAATTTGGATAAATTTGGCAGATCATAATACTGCAAATTGTAAGTTGTCTGCAATTGCTCCACTGGGCCCTGTGTTAGGATAAGGCCCAGCGGAGCAGTTGCTGATAACTTTCAATCACTTGGCGGTTTTCCCTTGTGCCTTGTTTTTGCCCCACGACTAAAATTCAGTTTGTTGCTATGTTTCTATCTCTGTCCATAATTATCTGCATTTGTCTCCAGAGGTAGTTGCTTTCTTGTCTGGAGGTTTGTGACACCATTTCCACTTTCATCTTGTTAAATAATGAGGTTGTAAAATTAAAATATTGGCCATTCTTAAATACAATATTTCAAGCTTGTATGTTTAGTGGTGAATAGAAAATAAAACCCTTTTGTTATTTCCATTTATATTGATGTCTTGCAGTTTCCTTTCTCATTCCTCAGTTTTCAAGGGTTTTTGGTGCATTTTCCAATAACATGCATCAATTAAGGGAAGAAATTACATCTTAAAATGTTCAGTTTCTTATTTTTGGCAACATGTAGTAACACCTTAATGGGGCTTTCTCACGGGGCGACTTGACGCAAGATGTAACCAGAGTGAAGTGGGCGTGGTCTAGCACGATATCACACGATATAACGGGGGGTTATAAAGAGTTCCCACGGGTACTCGGCATTTCTGTTATTTGTGCGAGTGACTTGTCCATCTCCCGAGCTTTCCCGTTAAATCTTGAATGAACATTGTGAACTGTGAAGTGTTGTTAAATCATCACGTGGCACAAATGATGTCACTTTTTTTTCCACACACTATAAATATCCTCCCTTGGTTGAATTGGCTCATTTGGAGACATGCCTGTACTAAGTAGTTTCGAGTACTGGATGGTGGTGTTTTTCATTGACGCGCTGTATGCAGCAGCCCTCTATGTGAATCGAGGACGCTTGCGTGAAGGCAGAAGGGTGAGATTAATTAAAAAGAGAATTAAGAGGAAGTCTCACTGGGTGAAGCCCATCTTTCAACGGAGACCCCTATTTGGACAATATGATAAACAGCTTAATGTGCTGTGCGAAGAGGAAATTGCCTGCCCTCATGCATAATTTATTTTATGGCTCTTGGAGACATGATTCCAACTTCAAACACAGAGCGTGTAAAAGCTGTCTGCGACTTTTTTACTTTGCAGCTGCAGGGCACAGACACACTTATAAGAGAAGTTTAAGTTAACTGCAAAAACAGCACTTTTACATCAATAGCAATGTATGTTTTTAAATCATGGATAACATTAAATGGTTTTCCTGTTGATGTACTAATATATCGTTATATATACTCACATGAGCACCCGGGATACTCCACAGCCTTTGTCTCCAGCAGGTTCCGTTTTTTCTCCCTGTTTCTGTAATCCTCTCTGGATTTATCATAAAGAATTTCGTTGAATTGGTACCATTCTACAAGTTCCCCCTCTTGTTCCCTGGTGAAGTTATATGGCCTTACCTTCTGCCATCTTCCCTTTATATACGCGTCTGTTGAGGCTATTCCTACAACAGCTACTGGGGAGGCAATCTGAAATCCACCTTGCTCACCCTCTCCCTGCTTCAAGGAGCCCACAGGCAGTGTTATCTGTGGCATCTCCTGTTGCCTCTC
Source organism: Amblyraja radiata (assembly GCF_010909765.2). NCBI lineage: Eukaryota > Metazoa > Chordata > Chondrichthyes > Rajiformes > Rajidae > Amblyraja > Amblyraja radiata. The sequence continues at coordinate 17,214,024 of NC_045980.1, read as the reverse complement.
CACCTGTCTCTCTTGCTGCGTCTCCTACTCATTCTCCTGCATGGCAAAAACCTTTCTGACATGCTTTACCCCCTTTCTTTGAGCTTTTCTGGGAGCCATCTCGGCAAGTGTTCCAGTGAAAAAGATTCTCCAACAATGACAATGAGGTGGGACGTCCTCGATGGACACATGTTCCATTGGCGATATTGAGACCACCTTTTTTACTCACCTTCTGTCCCCTCTGTCCAGCTTCCGAGTTCACCGTTTGCAAGAGTTCCCACGGTAAACGCAAGAGTTATTACGGATATCGCACTGGCCACTACGTCCATATAATGTTTCAATGTTCAACCACAAGTGTACAAGTCACTCTTGGAGAAATTCAAGCTTGCTTGAATTTTCTCCCGAGTCAACAAGTTACACGAGTACCTGCCGTTAGCGCCACGGTGGTCCACGAATGCCGTACGGTTATCGTACGATGTTCCCACGATGTTCAACTCTGGTTACCTCTTGCGTCAAGTCGCCCCGTGAGAAAGCCCCATAAATGGATGTGGTTATTGAAAAAGAATATTGCGCATTGTAGTGAGAAGACTGCAGTTTGTCACAACAGCATGGTGAAAGTTTTTGTTTGCCAAGAGGATGAGTTATTTTGTTATTTACAATTTTTGTAATAATAAATTACATTTATACAGCTTTTCTTGACTTTGATGTCTCAAAACTATTTATAACCAAAGAAATACGACTGAAATTTTAAAGTCAAGTTAATTGCACATTCAGATCTCAAACATGAAACAATTAAATGATTTAATCTATTTTTGGTATAGATTGATGGATAAACTTTAGCACCAACAATGGAGGCACTCCTGTGGTCTTCAAACAGTAGTTTGAAAATTGTTAAGGTTCATCCAATCTCATCTAGAATGTAGCAGCTCATAGAGCCATCATTTTCTTTACTTTTCTGGACACTAAAATGATCTGGTACTGAACGTTGGATTCTGAGATGTGTGTGAATTGTACCTGTGACATTGGCACCAAATTGTGTTTTTTACAGCACTTGTGATGGCATTGTGGAAATTTCACACTAGAGTTTTACTTTGAAGACCATAGACAATTTGGGGGAAATAATTGATTTATTTTCTAACCAGTTCATGAACTTAATATCTTGGGAAATGTACTCCTGAAATGGCAAATGTGCCTCATTTCTTATGCTACCTGTAAGATAGTGTTTTTTTTTTTAAATTCTTCCTTAAAATAAATTTTGAAAATTTGTGATTGGTAACTTTTTTTATTCATTCCTACAACCAGTTCAGCCACAAATAGCTGCAGAATTTTGACTAGAAAAGTGTAATGTATTGAGATTAGAATTGGCAATGGGAGGGTTTGCTACTTATTTGATCCTAAGTTAATGCCAGTCTTGCTCTTTGCACTTGCAGGGTGCAAAATGTGAATTAAAAGTGAAAAATGGTGGAATGTATGAAGGAGTTTTTAAAACCTATAGTCCTAAGGTAAGCACAAAATTAACATTATAGTTTTTATACAACTTTTAAATTAAGCTATTTTATGCTTAATGTTTTCCAGTGCATGATTGAATTGTGAGATTTTAACCAATGGTGTCCAATAAAGTTTTTAATGTATCCAGTAATAGCCTAATTCCATTGCAGAATTTGCAGTCAATAATTGAACATCAAAATAGTATTGCTTTGTTTTACTATTATAACTAAATTCTTATTAAATAGATTATGTACGTCAAACTTGTAACAGCATTTCATAAAAGGCTAATAATTGTTAATTATTTTTCTGTTAATACTTGGTTTGAAATTCTGCAAGTGGTAGATCATTGCAATGTCAATTACAAATAGTTTTATCTTTTACTTCCATCAAACTGCAAATACTTTGAAAACAACAGAAGTCACAATCTACATATTTTAGAGTAGCATATTTCACATTTTATGGTCAGTTAAATGCTCGTTAAAAGGACGGGCATCTCTCCTCGAGCAGCATTTCTGTCCTGAATTGTATGAATGGCAACTATCAGCAAATTCTTTGCTTAACATAAGATCCCAAAGAGAGTAGAGGAGGCGAAAACTCTGGAATCATTTAAGAACCATTGGGAATTGTTTGCATCACTCTAGATAATTGCATTTAAGTAACAGTACACTTGTACATGGTCTGCATAGTTTCCATTTGTAGCTTTTCATTTCTGAATTGTTTATTTTCTAAACTTAACTTAGTTTAGAAAACAACTTAGTGTTATTGGTTACTATTTCTAATGCATTTCTTTTCCAGTGTGATTTGGTGCTTGACGCTGCTCACCGAAAAAAATCAGAATCTAGCTCACGAGAAGTGGGCCCAAAACGTGAAGATATTGTTGAAAGTATCATTTTTAAATCTGCAGATATTGTATTGCTGCATTTTAAAGATGTAGATTTAAATTATGCGAGAAGAGGTATTGACTTTTTAAAACTACTTTTTAACAATGTGAAAGTTATCTAATAATTATTGATTGTTGATGTTTGCTCAAACTGGATAGCTGCTGGAGAGAGTCATAATTGAAATAGTGTGCATTATGATTTGATTACAAAACAGGACCTACCATCGTGAAGAAATGTGTTGTTGGTAACTGATCTCAAATAATTAAATGTAAAAAATCATTAAGCACTAAAAATTTAAAAGAATTTCCACTCGAGCATAGTTGAAGTACATCCATGTTGTATTTACACAATTAATAAAGCTTGAATTCAAATCCACCTGGGTAGGAATATTTTGAGACAAAAAAACACACCCACCCCACCTCTTTCCTTCTCTCCCCCCCCCCCCGATCAGTCTGAAGAAGGGTCTTGACCTGAAACACTGTCTGTCCATTTCCTTCCACAGATGCTGCTTGCCTGTTGAGTTCCTCAAGCATTGACTTCTTTGCTCAAGGTTCCAGCATCTGCAGTTCATTGTGCCTCCAATGTACTCTGGTTCCATTCCCGTCTATCTAATTGATAGCCATTATCTATGGTTTTGAATTGTTTTGTGCTTGTGCCTCTGGTGTCTCAAGGATCGCTTGTTGGATCTTTTTTTTCCATCTGCAGGCTGCCCATTAATAATCTTACCTAAAAAGGCCTAGTAATTTTTCTCTTAGATACTGATGACCCTCAGTTTCATCTCACCAACACCAATATCTCTGCCTCTCACCCGCCAGCCATGTCTCCAGACTCCCTCCCAAGATGGCGCCCAAGCCAGGCGACTCTCTGCTTGCTGGTCCAAAAAGTGGATTTGCAATCACTCCATTCTTTTATTTCCTTTATCATGTATCTGTACACTGTGGACGGCTTGATTGTAATCATGTATAGTTTTTCCGCTGACTGGTTAGCACACGACAAGACCTTTTCACTGTACCTCAATACACATAAACTAAACTAACACCTGTCTTGAACTCCAAATTGCCAATAAATTGTTGGGCTTTTTGCCCGATAACCAGTGCCAACATTGCCTCCAACTATATTACTGAACAATTGTCTTCTGTCCTTATCATAAGCTTTGATTCTTGGTCATTGACGTACTGTGGACTACCTGGAGTAGATTCAGTCATTTTGGGTGTTGGTGTCAAATTGAATCCTGAGTTGAATTTTCTGCTGCCACTTCATATAAACACCTTACATGACCTGCGTCGCATCACAACTGTTGTCCAATCTTTTATACGTTTGCATAATCAATGCCTGATTTGTTTTACCATTTATAAATGTGTTAATCCAAAACACTGCATTATTTGCTCTACACTTATTGCCCCATCTTCAGTGACAAACGCTAACCTCATAATTTTTTCTTTCATTTCCTATCCCTCCATTTTCTTGTCTCTCTTATCATTATCTTCAGTTCTACATCCCCTCGAGCCCTCCGATTCTGGCTCTGTTCTCGTCCCAACATTGAAGAGCATGATTGCTACCACCACCCAAAGTTCTGGGATTGTTCTCCATCTCTCTGCCTGCCCATCCTTTTAAGATGTTCCTTAAAACCTCCCCTTCTGAACAAGTCCTATGTGACTTTTTCTTTTGTTTGATATTGCTCCTATGTATTGGCTTGGAATAACTTTTAAGTTACAGATGCTATATAGTTGTAAGTTGTCGTTGGTCTCATTTTATTTCCCCCCTCTAATGTTCTCTCCTTTTATCAAATTACTGGACTGCATCTTGCTAACCTCCATACAGGGTCTTGCCAGATGCACTTTTAGATGTACAGCTGGAATGTGATATCTCCAGAAATTTTATACTTAGAAATTGCATTTTGTGACAGATTGAGAGAATTCTCCATGTACAGAATGTGGAAAGGAAGAATGGTTTGGCATTCAGACAGAGATGATTTTTATCAGAGATTTAAGTCCCTTGATAGTTCAGGGCCATTTCTGGATGAAATATTAGGCCTTGCTAATTTTATCTTCAATAGTTCAAGTTTATCCCCCTTAATATTTAATTTATTGACTCAGTGTTACTGTTTTCTCATTCAGTTGAAGAGTTATGGGTTCATATGTGGTTCCAAAGACTTGAGCGCAAAATTTGGGCAGTGATTTATGTGCACTATTAGTGATGCTGGTGTTTGGATGAGGCATTTAAGCAGAGGCAGATTTGCATGAAAGATCACATTGGTTTTATTGGAAAAAGATGTAATATTTTCTGGGATTAAAAAAACACAAAAATGTTAGTGATGCTTAACGTACGTGGGCAATATCTCTGGAGATAAAAACAGATGACTTTTATTGGAATTGGGATACATTAAAAAGTCTTAAGATACTAGTTGGCACACTCTGATTTGTTTCTCCCTGGACTTCCATGTGGCTTCATCTGAAGCCAATAAATATTCTCCCACTGGCCATTCTGTTTTGTGGTATGACCATATGTAGTCCATTGATGAATCTCATCAATTGTTTCCATATTGATTCTATGAATGTACTGGTTATTCAACACAAACTGACTTCTGCCTTGTCTTGAAACAACAGTAACTGGCAAAGAATTGTAAAATTCAAAAACTAACAAAATTGTTTTCAGTGGCATGCCTATTGCAGTTAAATATTGATATTTATAAGAATATAAAGGAGGATAGTAAAAGCTTCTTTAGGTATGTGAAGAGGAAAAAATTAGTTAAGACCAAAGTTGGACCCTTGAAGACTGAAAAAGGTGAATTTATTTTGGGGAACAAGGAAATGGCAGATGAGTTGAACAGGTACTTTGGATCCATCTTCACTAAGCAGGACACAAACAATCTTCCTGACGTACTCGTGGCTAGAGGATCTGGGGTGACAGAGGAACTGAAGGAAATCCACATTAGGCAGAAAATGGTGTTGGGTAGACTGATGGGACTGAAGGCTGATAAATCCCCAGGGCCTGATGGTCTGCATCCCAGGGTACTTAAGGAAGTGGCTCTAAAAATCGTGGACGCATTGCTGATAATTTTCCCAATGTTCTATAGATTCAGGATCAATTCCTGTGGATTGGAGGGTAGCTAATGTTATCCCACTTTTTAAGACAGGCCGGAGAGAAAACAGGGAATTATAGACCAGTCAGCCTGACATCGGTGCTGGAGTCAATCATAAAAGATGAAACCAGCACATTTTGATAGCAGTAAGAGGATAGCAGTAAGTCGGCACGAAGGGGAAATCATGCTTGACTAATCTTCTGGAATTTTTTGAGGATGTAACTAGGAAAATGGACAAGGGAGAGCCAGTGGATGTAGTGTACATGGACTTTCAGAAAGCATTTGATAAGGTCCCACATAGGAGATTCGTGGGCAAAATTAGGGCACGTGGTATTGAGGGTAGAGTGCTGACATGGATAGAAAATTGGTTGGCAGACAGCCGTAGGGATTTGGGTCCCTTTCAGAATGGCAGGCAGTGACTGGTGGGGTACAGCAAGGCTAGGTGCTGGGACCGCAGCTATTTACAATATACATCAATGATTTAGATGAAGGGATTCAAAGTAACTTTAGCACATTTGCAGATGACACAAAGCAGGGTGGCAGTGTGAACTGTGAGAAGGATGCTATGAGAATGCAGGGTGACATGGACAGGTTGGGTGAGTGGGCAGATGAATGCAGGCAGTTTAATGTGAATAAATGTGAGGTTATCCACTTTGGTAGCAAAAACAGGAAGGCAGATTATTTTCTAAATGGTGTCAAGTTGGGGAAAAGGGGAAGTACAACGGGATCTGGGGGTCCTTGTACATCAATCAATGAAAGTAAGCATGCAGGTACAGCAGGCAGTGAAGAAACGAATGTCATGTTGGCCTTCATAACAAGAGGAGTTGAGTATGCAAAGAGGTCCTTCTGCAGTTGTATGGGGCCCTAGTGAGACCACACCTGGAGTATTGCATGCAGTTTTGATCCCCTAATTCGAGGAAGGACATTCTTGCTATTGAGGGAGTGCAGATAGGTTTACAATGTTAATTCCCGGGATGGTGGGACTGAGAGAATGGAGCAGCTGAGCTTGTATACTCTGGAGTTTAGAAGGATGAGAGGGAATCTTATTGAAACATATAAGATTATTAAGGTTTTGGACACTAGAGGCAGGAAACATGTTCCCGATGGGGGAGTCCAGAACCACGGGCCACAGTTTAAGAATAAGGGGTAAGCCATTTAGAACGGAGATGTGGAAACACTTTTTCACACAGAGTTGTGAGTGTGGAATTCTCTGCCTCAAAGGGCGATGGAGGCTGGTTCTCTGGATACTTTCAAGAGAGCTAGATGGGGCTCTTAAAGATAGCGGAGTCAGGGGATATGGGGAGAAGGCAGGAACCGGGTACTGTTTGGGGATGATCAGCCATGATCATATTGAATGGCGGTGCTGGCTCGAAGGGCCGAATGGCCTACTCCTGCACCTGTTGTCTATTGTCTATATACTTTGTTCCTTCACTAAAATTGTTAAATGGTTGCATGCAAGGGCAATTCTAACTTGTGGCAGATATATTTTGCACTTATCTCAGTATTTGTGGTTCTAAAGGGTTACATGGTTCTTGGCACTTAAAATTGAGCATTGGTAATTTGCCATCTGAGCTCTGGTAAATGGTAGGAATTGAACTTAATTTATTCCATATTCTATATGATTTCTTTTGCCATGTTTCATTGTTTTTGTGCATTTATCATCTTCATACCTTGCTGTCCTTTAGTAGCAACCAAAAGACAATTAGTATTGCCCATGTTAATCATTGGTGAGGGGATAGTGTGTGGTGGGGGGGTGGAAGGGAAAAGAGATCAATTCAAACATGTATAATTAAACCATTGATTCGATGTCCTTTAGTAGCAACCAAAAGACAATTAGTATTGCCCATGTTAATCATTGGTGAGGGGATAGTGTGTGGTGGGGGGGGGGGGGGGGGTGGAAGGGAAAAGAGATCAATTCAAACATGTATAATTAAACCATTGATTCGACCTGTGTGCTTACAAAATATATATATATAATTTATATTTATTTATTTTTGTAAGCACAGATTTTGTATACAGATTTGCAGTTTTGGTAATTCAGTTTCCTGTTGGGAATAAGATAGACTAATTGACGTCTCTGTTAAAGAAAGAAGCGTTCAACAGCAATGTGCATCATCATTGAACAAATGAAGTCGTGTTCGCAGCTTCATGTCATCAAATAGAAATGCTTGTATATATTATATCTTGCTATCACTATTTTGATGTGACAGCCACTCAACTATCTGCAATATAGTGCCGTATGTAACAAAGCATTTTAAAGGTACTTTTACAGGAATGTGTTTTTAATAATAGTTGCTAATTAACATTAATTATGTATACATTGTAGTATGCATTGGAGTGGAATGTAGTGTAGTATAGGTATGCTTATAAATGTTTGGCCTTCAGAGATATGACTGCTGCCAAATTGTTTGAATCCATTTAGACCACACTTTAATAAAAGTGCACAAATAAATTTCATATCCTGTAAATGTTTATAGTTCAGATATTCTCATGTAAGGCTAAAGCTTTCTTGAGGTTTAGATTAACCTAATTGGTAAGCAAAATGAACAGCTCAGAGTGAATTATTTATTTTGATCAAAGCTCTTTCTGTGAAAGTATCGGCTCTTAAACTCGATTGTACAAGATCTTTTTTTAAACAGTAGTTTACTTGTATGCTTCACTTTTTTAAATTTCAAAAACAATTTGATATGGCTGAATTATGGTTAGGGAGAATGGGTCCTCTGCAACAAACTCTCCCTATTTGTCAGTGAATAGCAAATCTAGTTAATTGTAATTTGTAGTGGTTAGTTATGCAGTTGAAAGTCAGGATTTTTTTATTACTGCATTACTAAAATGATCAATTTGATTAGTTTAAGAAAGTACTGCAGATGCTGGTAAAATCGAAGGTAGAATGCTGGTAAAATTGAAAATGCTGGAGAAACTCAGCGGGTGAGGCAGCATCTATGGAGAGAAGGAATTGACAACGTTTCGGGTCGAGACCCTTCAAAACTAACCAAAACTGAATCTGGTTAGTTTTGATAATGAGGAACTTAATCAGAAGATGATGCTCCTGCCAAAAAATATGATTCTTTAACTGCATTCAAATATAGTGTGTGTATATATCAAGTCTCATTTGTTGATCTGGTATTCGGAACAGGTTTGCAAAGTGCATTTTGTGTTTGGGTGTTAAATAAATACAGGTTAAATAATATAAATGATTTTTTAATATCCTCCCATTGTGTTTTTTAAAGCCAATTGATCGTGTTTTGCAATTTTTATTTTTGTAAACTTGGAACATTTTATTCCACAAATTCATGCTGAAATTGGTTTGATGCGGAAGGATGCAATATAGCTTATGTAGAGTTGCTGATAGAACCTTGATGAATTTCTGAAGTGCATCTTTAGGTGGACCTCGACCACAAATCTCTATTGATGGAGTTGCAGTATGTTTAGGAAGATCTGGTGCCATTCCAACAGACATGCTCTGGTGTTGAGCTATCTGAATATTGCAACAACATGTGTAGGGTGCCCTATAAGGGAGTGGGCAAAGCTTGTTCCCTACTTTTATGGGATTGGACAGGCCAAGTGACTGAATTGTCGGTGGGCAAGACTTTTGGGACCAGCGACCACAGTTCTATAAGCTTTAAAATAATTATGGATAAGGACAGGGCTGGTCCATGAGTTAAAGTTCTAACTTGTGGAAAAGCCAACTTTGGTATTAGACAGGAACTTGCAAACGTTGTTTGGAGTATGTTGTTCGCGAGCAAAGCGATGCCTAGAAAATGGGAGGCTTTTAAAAGTGTGAAGTGAGAATTCAAGGTATGCATGTCCCTGTTAGAATGAAGGGCAAGGCAGCTGGGAATAAGGAGCCTTGGATAACAAGAACAATTGTGGCTCTGATCAGGAAAAAGGAGGCTGGGTCAGGTATAGGTGGCTGGAATCAAGTCTACCCCCAGAGGAGTATAGGGGTTTGAAGAGAAGGAAATCAGAAGGGCAAAAGGGAGGCATGAGATACCCAAGGCAGATTAAGGAGAATCCAAAGAGATTTTATGTTTCTTGAGGGTAAGTGGAGAGAGAGAATAGGGTCCTTCAGAAACTAAAGTGGTCATCCATGTACAGAACCACAGGAGATGAGCATGGTCCTCAACTGTGTTTTGGCTGTGGAGAAAATAATGAAGACAAGGGAACTTGGGAGAATTCATGGAGATGTTGTGAGGACAGTCCACATTAGTCGAGTAGATGCTACATGTGCGGATACGTATGAAGGTAGATAACTTTTCTAGGCCTGATCGGATATATCCAAAGTCCTTGAGGCCAGAAAATAATTTGCAGGAGTCTTGGCTACAATATATAAATCATTGTTAGAATGGTAGGGTGCCAGGAGACTGTAGAGTAGTTCACGTTGTGTCTCTATCTAAAAAGAGCTGCAAAGAAAATTCTGGGAATTATTGACCAGTAAACTTAACATCTGTGGCAGGAAAGTTACAAGAGATTGTTATAAGGGATTGAGTAAATGCACTCTTTTTCCCCCAGGAGAATCAAGATCTAAAGGGCTTTGGTATAGGATGAGGGGAAATAGGAACCTGAGAGGCAATGTTTTCACAAAGAGAATGGTGGGTAAATGGAACAAGTTGTTAGAGGAAGCAGTTGAGGCAAGTTCAATAAAAGCATTTAAAAGACATTTAGACAGGCATATGGACAGGAATGGTTAGAGGGATATGAGTCAAATGCAGGTAAATTGGACTACCATAGATGGGGCATCTTGGTTGGCATGGACAAGTTGGGCCGAAGGGCCTGTTTCCATGTTTTGATTCTTTCGGGATGCTTATGGTCGAAATTTGACAGTAGAAGTGCTGTTGAGGTCAAATGTGCATATTTTCTCTCCCTTTGGAAGTGGTTATTATCTGGTACTTGTGTGGCATAAATTCTAGTTAGTTAACAGCTCAAGCCTGGATATTAACCTGGATGTGCTTACAGACATAAACTAAGCAGATATAAACTGTGGAAATACTAATCTATCTGAACACTGCACTGAATAATGTTATGATAGAAGGAAGATGATTGATTGAAGAAGCAAAGTATAATTAAATCTTGGACCTATTGTGGCAGTGCCCTGGCATGTCTATTATACTTGTAGTAATACAACACGGAAACGGGCACTTTTTGCTCAACATCCTTGCAGACCAACATGCCCATCTAGTCCTATTGGTCCACATTGGGCCAGTAAAACTTTCCTGTGGATGTACCTTATAAATGCTGTTATTTTACCTGCCTCAACAACTTTCTCTGAGCTCACACCGCCGCCCTCTGTGTGAAGAAGTTGTCCTTCACGTTCCTTTTAAATCTTTTCCCTCTCACAATAAACTACCCCCACCACCGGTTTTTGATTCCTCTTCCCTCGGTAAAAGATGGTTTATTTTCAACTTATCTATGTAATCTCCTACACTTCTCGATCCTAAGATCCTCGCCTGTCCAACCACTCTCTATAACTTGGGCCTTCAAGTCCTGGCAGCATTCCCATAAAACCTCTTTGCACTCTTTTCAGTTGAATGCATCTTTTCAGATAAATATCTACTTGTACTAGGTCCCTCTCTACTACAACATTCCTCAGGGACCTACTGTTCACTGTGAAAGTCCTACCCTGGTTTGACTTTCCAAAATGCAACACTTCGCACCTATCTAAATTGAAGGCCATTTACCATTCCTTGGCCTTTAGTGTCATCTGCTTCCTACCATCAAGCCAATTATGTATCCAATTATCTAATCCCTAGATTCCATGTAATCTAAACTTTCAGACTAGTTTACCATGCGGGATGTAATCAATCCTCTTGATTACCTCGTTTTTTTTAAAAAGTCTACAGATTTGTGGCACAATTTCCTGTACACAAATCCATGGTGACTATCCCTAACCTGTCCTTGTCGATCCTAATGCTGTTAGATTCTGTCCCACAGAATCCCCTCTAGTAATGTACGCACCAAGACTCACTGACCTGTAGTTCTGTGCTTTCTTTCCTTGCTGCCCCTTTTAAATAATGGGTACAACATTAGCTATCTTGGCTGTAAGTCTTCTGGAACTTCACCTGTTGCTAAAGCAAGTTAGAAATTTCCACATTTCTCTGCAGAAGTCTTGGACTTGATTGTCACATAAGCTGGTGGTTCTGTTCAGAACTCTAGGAATTTGCCAACAATATCCAGGCCAATGTTTCTGTGAGCACCTAGATCTGAGTGGAAATATGCTACTGCATCATGAAACTGGTTGGACCAAGTATGGAAGATAGTTTTCATAAAGTGATGACTTTCTTCTACTGCTTCAACCAAAAAAAAATCTATAAAACCTATTGTGAACTAACTTGATAGACTGGATTATTTCATGCAAAAATAGATGATCCTCCGTCATGTATGCAGACAATGTGTTGGAATTGATGTGCTCCTGCATTCGTCTACCTACAGGCTTTTTGTTCCTTGCTCAGAAACTTCCTCCCCATCCGATATTTTCTGCACTGAGAAGACTATCAAGAAGTAGATGCTCTGTTTTCTAGCGCTGTGTTAACTGCTGTAAAAGTGATTGTAAAATAATAATTTAAAAAGTGTTCCATGCATGGTAATTTCCCACAATAAGTCAATAATTACGCCACAGAGTGTTTTTTAACAAGCAAATGTTGCTGTTTTTTAAACCCGATAGCTGATTGATCATCTTGATCCTTAATACATATTTGGTTTACTGATATTGTTTCTTTTTTCCACCTTCTCTTTCTGATCTCTATAGTTCCATCTGAAACAGGTAATTCTGTTTACTTTTGTTTTATAATGTGTGCGTATGTTAACGCTCTCCCTTTTTTGTTATCATACTGATTCTGAGCTTAACATTTGCTTATAAACTGCTTTATAGTGGCAGTAAATCTTAGAAAACATTGCATGTTCAATCCAAGTGATCCTTAAACTAGTGAAAAAAAATCATTAGTTGCTCCATGAAAAATTCACTTCTACTCTTGACTTATGTGCCTTTTACTTCAGCAAGTGGTGCAAAGCTATCTTGAACTGAATATAGCTGGAAAATAGAGCAGTCTTCTATGAATACCTGTATGCATTGTCTTAATCAATTTTGCAGGTGAAGATAATAATCTTTGCACAATTGGATGATGATAACATGCTAATATAGCTTGTATTTTAAAAAGCTTTTTGTTATTGAATTAAATTTGTGAGCTCGATAAACTCAGTTATTCCTAGCCAATTAATCAGCATGATTTAAAAAAAACCTTGAACTGACATTGTACCTCTAAAATGAAAGTAGGATGAATGTCATAGTCAGGCTTTTGTCAAATTATGTTTAAATTCAAGAAAGATTGTTTCATTCCCTGGTAAGCGTTAAATTTGGTAAGAGAACAGAAGCATCATTTTCATTCTCAGAAATCTCTAAATTAGTTTCTTTGTGGCATAGTATGTAATCTAAAAATTATACTTTTGAGTAGGATATGCCTTACAAATACCAAGCACTCTACAAATTGCTGTAAATGAATGGAGAATTTCTGGTTTATACATTTCACTTCACAGGGTTTCTAAAGGGCTTTTGTTTTATAGGGAAATTGTGTACAATATTTTGTTTTAATTTTGTTTGCAAGTACTGATTTTCAGTTTATTTCCATGGAAATAAATCTTTGTTGAGACTCCATTAAAGTTGCATTCTTGCAATAAGTTCATTGCTATGACCTCGCTAAACAATCTTAGTTGCACTTTTACAATTTCATAAGTTTTAGGAGCAGAGTAAGGGCATTCGGCCCATCAAGTCTACTCTGCCATTCAATCATGGTTGATCTATCTTTCCCTCTCAACCACATTTTCCTGCCTTTGACCCACAACCCCTGACACCCTTACGAATCAAAAATCTGTCAATCCACCTGAAAAATATCCATTGACTTGGCCAAATTGAATAAAATTGAAGTGTGGATGTCACCTCGTGTACTTTACACAATTTCTTGTGTTGCCCATTTCCATGTCAATGGTGAACCTTGGGTTCATTGTTGCTGTGTATTGATAAATTAATTGCGTTTGCTTGTATGGGAATTATTTGCAGAACTAGCTTTTATTTTTCTAATGTATGCAAATTTTAACTTGCAATTTTAATAGACAGAGCAAACTTTGATATTTGAGAGAAAGCATTTGCATATTATGGGGGGAAAAGTTTACAAAGATTGCTTGCAAAAAGCTGTTGTAGGACTCGACCTGTGCTCTAAGGATACTAAATATTGAGGCAAGGAAATCACCTATAGCATTTTGATTATATGCTGCATTTTGTGAAAAATGTGTTGTAGTGAAACTAACTGCATAAATAACACTTCCTGAAGATCACCATTTAGCAAATTGGAAACAAAAATTAATCAAGCCAAATGAAAATTAACCAAACCAAACCCTAGCAGATTTAGTAAAGCATTATGTGCTTATTGTATAAGGACAATATGCTGCTATGTTATTTTGAATCTGAATTACAATGCTGCAGTAACTCAGCAGGTCAGCCACTCGCCATTGGATAATTTAATAATATTTTGTTGAAATTTTCATGACTGATCCCCTTGGATCTTAAATTTTGTTTTTGTTGACTTGTTCATTGGTTTAGATTTCATTATTTCAGTGGTTATTTTCATAATGTCGACAGTTTACTTGACTAGTTGCATGCCAGGATTGACCTCCCCAGGAAGTTTCCAGACTTGACCATGAAATTATTGTTTTCCCCTTTGCATGGTTAGGAGACCTACTGATAGTATGTGTTGAAAACCAAAGCGTCTGAAAATTGGAAATGTCCAATATTCAGTTGAATGAAATTTAAGCCTCTTCTAAATACTGAGGCAGTCATTCCAGTATTGGTTCATGGCACTATTCTGGAATAGTTAATGGATTTACTGCCTTGTTTACAGAATGACACATATCAAGTTCCCTTGTTCAGAGTAAATCCAAACAAGCCTCATTCCAAATTGTCCTACCTATTACACCTGATTTCCTTTATTTTTCCTTTGTGATTGATAAATTAGGAAACACTATATTATGTGGGCCAAATTCTCTAACTTCAAGTAACCCCTGCATTCTATCTCCATCCCTCCCCACCCAGGTCGCACCAGTTTCTCGTTCTCACCTAGCAAACAGCTAACAATGGCCTGTTTCCTTTATCATCTTTACTTTTTTGCATATCTTTCATTCATTTGTTTTTTATCTCTCTACTTCACTGTCTGTGTCTCTCGTTTCCCTTTCCCCTGACTCTAGCCTGAGGAAGGATCTCGACCCGAAACGTCACCCATTCCTTCTGTCCAGAGATGCAGCCTGAGTTACTCCAGCATTTTGTGTATATCCAAGTTAGTTTTGATTTAGTTTAGAGGTTCAGTATGGAAACAGGCCCTCGGCACACAAGTCTGCGACAAACAGCAATCACCCATACACTAGTTTTATCCTACACACTTGGACTGTTTACCAAAGCCAATTAACCTGCATGATTTGGGGACGTGAGAGGAAACTGGAGCACCCAGAAAAAGACCCACGTGGTCATGGAGAACGTACAAACTCCGTACAGACAGCATCCATAGTCGGGATCGAATCTGGCTCACTGGTGCTGTATGGCAGCAACTCTATCGCTATGCCACTGCAGCCCCAAAGAACTAGAGATTCACTTGAAAGTGTGTGTACTTACAGTATCATGCACAATTTTCTCTTAAGAACACAGCTGCTAGTTTCACCAGGTAAGGACACTGGAAATTGATGAGCAATGGTTTCTATTGATACCTGTGCGATGATGCTCCCATTAAACGATAACTTTAATATTTTTAGCTTGCAATTACAACAAAAAAATTGGCTATTAAAAACTACCTTTAGTTTTGAAAGTCATACAGGAAAATAACTTATTAGGAATCTGAAACTCAAGCCCCCCCCCCCCCCCCCCCATTTCTCTTTGACACAATTGGTTTTATCATGTGATTTTCTATAATGTGATGTTTCTTAGGAACGCAACTATAACAGACCTAACAGTACTCACATTATAACAGACCTGCAGTACTCAATATTTGGACTTTAATTACTGACTGAATCAGCTCTGCACTTCTCCTTGTGATAAACTGAGCATTGCCTATATTTTTCCATTCTTGGTTTCCATCTCAGCAGTTTTAAAATACAGATCAAATGCTTTCCTGCTTTTATAAAGGCAACCAAGGGTTGCTCTTGCATTTAATCTGAATCGTGTTATGGATTGCCATCAGGAAATGGGAGTGTGCATTTTTGTATCCTAGAGAAATTTAGTGAAACTAATTCAGTACAGAAAAAGATTATCCCTGGACCTGACAGGTGGTATGATCTTGAGAACTCAAGGGATCGAGTCAGCAGCAACATGATTCACAAATTATTATGAGCTGAAGGATAATGTTTCCTGTGGCTGATGTTTTGAGAACAAGGAGTTACAGTCTGAAAATAAGAGTGCTCATTCAAGGCAGAGGTTAGGGCTTTTTCTTCTAGTGTACTGAAACTTTGGAATTCTCTACCCCTTAGACTGTGAAGATTAGAATATTGAGAATGGACAAATAGATATTTTACTCAATTAAGTGAATTATGGTACATTGGTTATGAATTTGGTACAGGAAAGTAACCGAGGTAAAAAAAATATCAGCCTAGATTTGATTGATATTTCACTGTACCTATGCTTATCCATACTCGTGCATATGACAATAAACTTGCATTGTATAACAGGCAAGGAGCCAAATGATCTTCTACGTTTACGTCCTTGCAATACAAGCTTTCATGCGTTCAGTATCAACTATCTGATTAGTAATTGTTTGCATGTAAGACCTTGGAATCACTGATCTGATTGTTTATTGTGCACATCTCTGGTGAAATTTGTGATTGTCTAACTACTTCTGTAGACCCTCACCCCCCCCCCCCCCCCCACACACACACACACACAATGTGGTTGTAGGTTCCACTCTGGCACTGAAGAATGGGGAGCATAATGGGGCTAGAACATATTGCAAGAATGGTAATGTCTTGAGGAATATTGAACAACAGAGGGACCTTGGAATATGTCTATAGATCTTTTTTAATTGGGGATGCAGAAAGTGGTATTGCTTGTAGATAATGCGATTATGAAAGTATTTTGGATACTGCCTTTGAATGCAGAAGTTGACAGGTTATGTTCCAACTTTATGAAAGCTTGGGAAGCCCTCAGCTGGAGCCCTGGTCACCAAGTTTAGGAAACGTGATATTGTTGGGGAGGGTGCAGAGGAGATTTACCAGGATGTTGCATGGAGTAGAGCAATTTGGTTATGAGGAGAGAATGGACAAGCTACGTCGGATCTCCTTGAAGTAGAGGAGGTTAACATGGGGTATGATTGAAGTATATAAAATTGAGTACAGATAGGAAACTGCAGGAAACATTTCCCTGTATCAGAGGCAAGACGATTCTAGAGGACTTAAGTGTGGGATAAGGAGGAAGAGGTTTAGAGGGGATGTGAGGAAGACCACCTTCACTGGAATGTGCTGCCGGAGAAAATAGTTGAAGCTGGATTGCTAACAGCATTTAAGTCCTCTCTAGATGAGCATTTGAAGTGTTTAGATCAAGTGCTGGATGATGGGATTAATATGGAAGGAAGCCCAATGATTGGTTTGGACGTGTCAGGGTGTTTCCATGTTGTGCGCTTCGGATTTTTACGGTTGTCAACTGGTTTCACTTTTCTTCCATCCTTTGAGTAACATCTAAGAGGCACATAAGGAATACTCGCACTTTTTCCTTCTTGGGCTGCCTTGATTTCAGCCCTGAACTTTTCTTGGCACAGCTCAGATGGGGAACTTGAAAGTTCAAATCTGCATCTTTCCATTTTTAAATATTATTACTATTTAGTGGGGTTTTTCCACAACATCTGTTGGTCTTGCCTTTATAGAAGAAAATGTAAATGACAATTACCATCTGCTTATTTTATTACGGATTAGAAACTTGCTTTTGTTTTAACATGTTTGAACATGTCTTAACTTTAATTTTATATAATTTTATTTAAATAATATTTTGTCTTAACATGTCTATTATTATTGAAATGGAGCAAATCTGGTAACAAATGCTTTGTTTGTACATTTAGTCTGCAAATTTGTAGTTGATCCAGTCATTTCTATAGAATAGGCATTTTTATGTACACATTATGCCCCAATGGAATGTATATTGCATAAAATGATTCCTAGTAATAAAACTTAATTAGCTTTGTATATATTATATTAAAGCTCACCTTTGGATGATTCCATAATTATTTGCAATTAACACTTGAAAGTATTTCATACCCTAGCTTAACATGTATTTTATTTTTAAAAGTACTTTAATTGCGATTTCAGATGCATTTACTGATGCTGCCATCGGCTCCAGACTAAATGGTGAGCACAAAGATAAAGATCTAGAACCATGGGATGGTGGTGATAGTACCAATGAAGATTTGGAAGCTCTGGAATCAGATGTGGTAAATATTTATCTATTTAACCTTTTTAGATGAAGATTACACAGAAGTAGCCAACATAAAATTTAAATTATGCTATTGGGTACACATTGTACCTATTTTTTCTCTTAAGATATTTTCTAAAAATCAAGCAATCCAGTTTATTTACATTATTCTCTACTGCTGGAAGTGGCGAGAGTCAGAGAGTATGCAGCCATGCCTGTATCTCCTCCACAGGCATAGTATGACAAGGT
Organism: Amblyraja radiata; assembly: GCF_010909765.2. Classification (NCBI taxonomy): domain Eukaryota; kingdom Metazoa; phylum Chordata; class Chondrichthyes; order Rajiformes; family Rajidae; genus Amblyraja; species Amblyraja radiata. The sequence goes on along the minus strand of NC_045980.1, from coordinate 17,195,918 downwards.
TTGCCTCGTAGAGCTATGTAAAATCTATTGGATCAGTTTTAGGGTACCACAGGGAGTGAAGAGTAGTCAGATTTTTTTGTTTTGGATACGGTAATGTAGTGTGAAAGAGTGTAGCATATCTGAATTTTGATTCTTCAGGATAATTTCCATTAAAATAAATTCCATTGACCTCTGCACAAGATTTATTTGAGCCAATTCTTAAAAGTCTAGGCCAACAGAATGTTTGCCATTTGAATTCAAAACATTTTCTGATGTATTCGTGTTTAAGCGCCACATAAATATTATTTCCTGGGCAAATCAAGATATCACTGTTAACAAATGTCTCCCTTTATTGTCTCCAGTATCATTTATATTGAAATATCGTAGAGTTCTGTGAACAGAGAGAAAGTTGATCGACTGTCAATTGTTTCAGCATGCCCCCCCCCCCCCTCAAACATGTTTTCATATATTTTAATCGAAACAAGGAACTGCAGATGCTGATTAACAAAAAAGGACACAGTGCTAAAGTAACTCAGCGGGCCTGGCAGCATCTCTGGGGAAATTTACAATTGCTTTCCATGGGTTATTGCATTATGGTTTTCAGTCTTATTATTCCGGATTGATCTAATTTATGCTGGTGGGTCCACAGAAATTACTGCCTTTTTTATAGGGATAGGACTTAATTATCTTGTGTGTAATGTGGGTATCATACATCGCTGGGGTATTGTTGAATGGCCCTAATGCATTTCTTGTATGTGCTGCACTATTGCAGTGGACATGATACATAGAGTTTTGGAGGAAAGGAAGTGTTTGGCAGTCAGACATGGCCTGTAGGTTCCCCCTGTGTCTGCGTGTGTTTTTTCCGGGTGCTTTGGTTTCCTCCCACTTTCCAAAGACGTGCAGGTTTGTAGGTTAATTGGCATCTGTAACATTGTACATCTGTGTGCAGGATAGAACTAGTGTATGGGTGATTACTAGTCGGCACGGACTCGGTGGGCCAACGGGCCTGTTTCCATGCTATATCCCTGGACTAAACTAAAATTTGTCTGTCTTCTGGGATTGGGAGGGTGGAGATTGTGAAGTTGTCAGGATGAGTGGTGTGTTATAATTGGGAGTTAGTGTCTGGAGTTAGATTGGAAAGTGGTGGAAAGGGTCGCAGATCAGAATGCATCTTATCGCCAGAATCGGGTGCTCTTGTGGGAATTGGCTCCAAATTGAAGGGCAGGACTACATATGAAGAAGAGCACTGCTCCGAATTATCAAATGCTCAAAAGATTAACGTAGAAGTTCAAATATCATCAGTCTGAAGAAGGTTCTCAACCCGAATCGTCATCTGTCCATTCCCTCCAGATGCATCCTGACCTGCTGAGCTTCTCCAGCACTTTGTAATTTGCACAGGATCCAGCAACTGCAGTTCATTTTGTCTTCATGAATGGGCAGATTATTTAATTATCATTTAACATTCAGGTAATACTTTTCTTCTTAAGATCTCTAATTGTTATCTCTGTGATGGAGGTTTTATATAAATCCTTTCATTTGTGTCCTCAGTCTAATGGTTGGGACCCCAATGACATGTTTAGATTTAACGAAGAAACCTACGGAGTAAGATCAACCTATGACAGTAGTTTGTCTTCGTATACGTAAGTATACATTTCAATAATCAAATACTTTTCTAGGCGGTAATGTACATAAAGTCTTTGTAGCCAAATTATTTATTATTAAATTGAAAATTTAACGTGGATCATACTGTGGTGAAAATTGACTGTAAATCTGTTTTGTTTATTGATGGCTGTGGAGTCCTTTTAAAAGCTGTGTCCTTATTTACTCAGTACTTTTGTTTTCACAAAATATGGTGCCTGCTCTGTCTAGTACAGGGATGTTTCAACTAAAAATGAATAATAAATTGAATCTGCAATATGGATTAATTTCAAAAAACAGATTATCTAAATATAAATAAGTTATACATTTGGATGGCAACAGCATTTCGTTCAGACCGAAAGGTCTGAATGACAAATAAAGGATTCAATTCAATTCAATGTATGAAGTACAGAGAGATCCATGTTCGTGCATGAATTGGAAAAAGTTAGTAGGCAGGGGCATCGAGGGAAAGATGGCATATTGGCAAGAAGGTTGTAGTTTAGAAGGTTGAGGGGGAACCTAATTGAAACTTGCAGAATAATGAAATGCATAGATAGAGTGGATGTGGAAAACATGTTTCCACTGGTGGAAGAGTCTAGGACCAGAGGTCATTGCCTCAGAATTAAAGGGCGCTCTTTTAGAAAGGAGGTGAGGAGGAACTTTAGTCAGAGGGTGGTTAATCTGTGGAACTCATTGCCTCAGAGGGCTGCGGAGGCCAAGTCAGTGGATATTTTTAAGGCAGAGATATTTTCTTGATTAGAACAGGTGTCAAGGGTTATGGGGAGAAGGCAGGAAAACTGGATTAGAATGCAGAGATCAGACATGATTGAATGGGAGTAGACTCGATGGGCCGAATGGCCTAATTCTGTAACTTGTGAATACGGTAGATTCTGAGGAGGTATGACAGGGTAGATGCTGAGATGTTTGCTCAGTACTTTTGTTTTACTAGTGTGAGAGACTCAAATAAGCAGACATTTTTCAATTTCTTGGTCTTTTAAAATGGCAATGCTGCAAAATATGTTCCGGCAGTGAATCTTTGGAATTCTCTATTTGAAGTATTGAATATGGAGGTCAATAAATTTTTGAGAGATTGTGGATTGAAGACTGGTGAACTGGTGCTAAGGAATTGAGGTCTGGGGTAGATGAGTTATGATCATACCAAGTTATGAGGCTGGTTTGAAGGGCCAGATTGTCTGATTTTTTTTTTTTTGTCTTGTGATTATTGTTTGTCCTTTTTTTTTGTTTTAAGATTTTTTTTAAACATTACTACTTGATTGGTACGGGTGTTTGTGGTTTAGGGGGAGAAGGCTGGAGAACCGGGTTGAGGGAGAAGGCTGGAGAACCGGGTTGAGAGGGGAAGATAGATCAGCAATGATTGAATGGCGGAGTAGACTCGATGGGCCAAATGGCCTAATTCTGCTCCGAGCACTTACGAACTACTATATCTGAGGAATGTATTTTTTTTCCCCTTGTTTTATTCACATTGATTTGGTCTTTGATTTTACATGGCTTTATTTCCTTCAACATTCCTCCTATCATTTCTTACAGGGTAGCTTTGGAAAGGGATAATTCTGAAGAGTTTTTACGACGGGAAGCAAGAGCAGCTCAACTTGCTGAAGAAATTGAATCAAGTGCCCAATATAAAGCAAGAGCTGCATTAGAAAATGATGAAAGGACAGAAGAGGAGAAATATACAGCTGTACAAAGATCTCCCAATGAGCGCGAGAGCCATGGTGTTATCTCTAGGTATTAACAGTTTTGGATTGAAATACCTATATGTATTTGAACTACCTAAATTGTAAAAGTTTGAAAAAAATTGGAAAGAATGGCAGATACATTTCATTGTGTGTGTGCATGTGAAATTTCAAATTGCTTTTTGTTTTTTGTTGATTGAGGGGAAGAGGTAGATCTGGGCTTGAGAGGTGGCTCCAAAAGGAACAACTTTACTTAGTGCTATTAAAGATAAATGCTCTTTCTATGGTTTTGTACTTTCTGGTTGCCACTCATAATTTATTACATTGAATACCTACCCACTTTTTATAAATAATTTCACTTCCCCATTTGCTTTAATACTAGGGGATGAATGGGTAAAAAATATTATTATTACTTCTTTCTATACAGAAAGCAATTTTTGTAACTAATGAATTATCAGCGCCATTTGACATGGACATAACCGACACCGCAAGTGTTACACACATCTTGCAGTTCCGTCACAACATGGTGCATCCTTTGTTGCTAGTGCAATATTGTAAGCTTCATTTGGTTAGGTTTGAGAAGAGTAAACATTCAGAAGTTTGAAGGTAGACAAAAATGCTGGAGGAACTCCGTGGGTGAGGCAGCATCTATGGAGCGAAGGAATAGGTGACGTTGCCCGATTTTACCTTCTCAATCTCCGAATTCAGAAGCTTGATTGCTCTTTATTAATCCTTGTTGTAAATATGTATGTGTGAACATGGGGTTAGAATGCATTGCTCTTGTGTTGTGCAAACCATTGTTCTCGTTCACATCTGTCAAACTGGTGACTGGGAATATTTGCTCCCTGAATGGCTCCTCATTGATAGCAACCCAAATGTAAAATTGATTGCTTTGTGCTGCTGTTATATTTGTTAATTTAATCCAAGAATAAAATGTATTATTTTCTCTCCACCCTCCACCTACCCCCTCTTCTCCACCCATCCCACTTCCTCCTCCTAGAGAAAATAAATACATTCCACCTGGGCAAAGAAACAGAGATGGAATGTCATGGGGAAGTGCACGACAACATTCACCAAGAATTGGACAATCTGGTTCAGGCCCACCACCTTCTCGGGCTGGATCACATACATCAGATTACAGTCCTAATTCTGGAACTGACCAAAGAGTAGTGAATGGAGGTAAGTGTTCATCTTTAATGTGAGAACAAGGCAGGTAATAAATATGATCATTGTGTGTATGGTCAATACCATCTAAAGTTTTATTTCCGTGGCAGTCTGCAGAAGTGAAAGTATCAGCGTTCACTAGTGGGACTTTAACATCCGATTCACCAATCTGTGTCCCTTATTTTGTATACTGTAGTATTATTGAAATCATGTCATTAAAACCACATTGGTGGTACATGGTCATTGGGTTGTGGCAATTGTGCACATTTAAAGGTAGATTATCACAATAGAAAATGTTTATTTGTTTTCACGAATGGGTTTAGAACAATGTCTTTTATTGGTTAACAAACAGCACATTGACAAACATCCCCTAAAAGGCAGATTTGTGGGCTTGTTTGCAATTTGGAGTTCAGTTTTTTATTAGATATTTTAATTCATTTTATGCAAAATTGGGCCCTAATGTTTATACACTTTAGAAATAGGTAGATTCTTCCCTGCCCCCTCTTTCCCTTCTATAAAGCTAGTCTATAAATCTTCTTCATCTCTAATTATAAAACCACAAAGGAATTTTAGATTTGGTATAAATTATCGCATAACATCTTCTGTAGCAATATGCCTCCTTAATAACTATTTGGATTATTAATCATTTCATCTGTGGCAGTGCCTTGAAATTGAGGGTACTACCAAACAGGCTTTAAAAGGTTGTCTGAGGAGTCTGATTTCTGACTGCACGCTTCTTCGTCATTAAAGGCACGTTGTTTCTTTGGGGTGTGGTATTTGGAGTCTTGATTTGCTCCCCGTCTGCCTCTTCTAGTGTTCCACCTCTGCACAGAGTGTTGGGCTTCAAATTGGCATGTGACTTGATAGACCAGGTGGTACCACACTTGGCAGTTAGAAGCTTGCTCTTCCCGGCCAACCGTGTTGTGATTTTGTGTAACTGGATCACAAGTATAGGTTTTTCTCTCAAGTAAAATTTGGTTTAAATTATACTTGGATTTCTCAGGAATTCATTGGGCAAATATTAGTGATATGTTGCAGGATATTTACATATGACTTCTAAATGTTCGACTAAAGATTTTTGAAATGGCAGTGAATTTGTCATGCTTCTCTTTTGGTATTTGTAACATCTAGTTGCTCTGTGTACTTTTAAAAAAAAACTGCAGCATAGATCGAGGCTGTATGAATTTAATCCTCTTGTTAAAATGTTTTTGAAAATGAACACAGGAGGTTTACATGTTTGAAAAAACACCAGGCTGAGAATTTAATCTTGTTTGGCACGCTGAAGGATAGAAGGATTAAAAAGAATAGGCATAGGCTTTCAGCCCTTTTATGTACAATATACATTTTTTCCCTGCACATTTGCATTCGTACTATTTCCCCTCTTATACATTTCTGTGACCTTTGAAATCTAAACTGCTTTCAGTTTTCAGGTTTGCAACTATTATCTGGAAATCTAGTATGACCCAATTGAATCATGTTAAACTGAATCAGGATTATTAGCCATGGTTGGGCAACATTCTCTTATATTTTTACACCCAGCAGAAGTGAATAACTATTGTAATTGTTATTCACTTAGTATATATGCTACATTGTTACAATGCAATTGTTACATTTGTTTCTTAAATCTAAGTCGTTATCTCTACATAACATGTCATTAGATAAAACTATCTAATCTGTCACTGCCAACTCGCTCCTCTTATCCGCACATGGCTTTCTTTGCTAGATGCAGGAAGATTATTCCCGATGTTGGGAAAGTCCAGAACTAGGGGTCACAGTTTAAGGATAAGAGGGAAGTCTTTTAGGACCAAGATGAGAAAATCATTTTTTACACAGAGAGTGGTGAATCTGTGGAATTCTCTGCCACAGAAGGTAGATGAGGCCAGTTCATTGGCTATATTTAAGAGGGAGTTAGATGTGGCCCTTGTGGCTAAAGGGATCAAGGGGTATGGAGAGAAGGCAGGGATGGGATACTGAGTTGGATGATCAGCCATGATCATATCGAATGGCGGTGCAGGCTCGAATGGCCTACTCCTGCACCTATTTTCTATGTTTCTATGTTTGTGTAGATATGGGACCCCTAGCTTTGTTTCAAGAATTCTATTATGGTAAATCTTCACTGCATCGTAAGTCAATATCAATGCCCAGTTCCCTTTCATTAACATCCCCATGGTCATCATTGACCAGAAACTCAATTAGACATACATTTTCAACAAGGTATGTGTGATCAGATGTTTGGTATCCCAGAAGGAGTGATTCACTTTCTGGCATCCCAAATACATTTGAGTGGAGGAATGAACCTCAGTCATTTCAACCCCAGGACACTGCAGCTACATGATTTACCCTCCATCCATGACTGTAAACATTTATTCCCTCTGTTAGCATCTCATTGAGGTTGCAATCTGAGTTGTCCACAAAATGAACATAATCAGTATAATTGACCTCATCCTGACCTCTATCTCCACGATATTGAGAAAACCATTGAAACATCACTATCTACATTTTTTAAATTCAAATAGCGCACAATCCTGATTTGGAAACAGTTTTTTTTCTTTGTAGCAATTTTTAAACATTGGAACTCCCATCCTAATAGCAGTTTGGGAGTACTTTCCCCAGCTGAACAGCAGCAGTTCAGAATGGTGTTCTATTCTTTTTAGATTCATTAAGTTTCTTGAACACACAAATATACCAAAACTGCCCTGAAAATGAAATTTCTTTCTCTTTATTTACAACTTTTAAACATTTCCAAATGAATGGGGAAAAAGGGAACTTGCTATTCTATTGCTATATTTAATTAAATTTGCAATAAATTATAGCATTTGTGCGTTCACATTTTGATCAATATCATGTTATAATTAGATTTTGGTGGACAGCAGGATTGATACTTATTTCAATTTGCATCTTAATTACATTTTTAATCAATCCTAATATTTGCTTTTGAAAAATCCTAGATAAATTTTACAGGGTTTTGCAAAATGCTCCATATTACTTGTCAACAAGCACAGAATATTGAAATACTTTAAAAAAAATTATTGTGTTCTAAATATTTTCTTAATGCAAACTTGTTGTCCATATATACTATTATAAATTCTATTTATCTTTTTCTGTTGCTTGTATTATCATTTTCCTTAGTTTTTACTTTCCTTCATATCATTTGTCCTGTCAGGTGTTCCCTGGCCATCGCCTTGCCCATCTCCTTCCTCTCGCCCACCTTCTCGCTACCCATCAGCTTCCACCTCTCTTCCACCTCAGGCTGCCTCTCCTACCAGGCCCCCATCGCGGCCTTCAAGGCCTCCATCTCACCCCTCCACTCATGGTTCTCCAGCTCCTGTTTCTACTATGCCTAAACGCATTTCTTCAGAAGGTACCATAGTTAGTTTTGTTTTTTCATCTTTGTTTAATTTCTATTTGTGTTATGATTGGTTTATATTTTTATCCAAATTTATTATAAATTTAATCCATCTAACTCAATGATCTCAGAATTTTGAACATTGTATTTTCAATAATAAAAATTTGTGTGGATTGTGTGTATGCTTAATTATACGTGATTGCACACAAAAAACTGACCCTTCACGTCACCATCCTTTTTCTCCAGAGATGTTGCCTGACTCGCTGAGTTAAGGGCCTGTCCCACTTTCATGACCTAATTCACGACCTCTGCCAAGTTTGCCCTTGACTCGTACTCACAGCGAGGTCGTAGGTAGGTCGTGATGCTAGTCGTAGGTACTCGTGGCATCAAGTAGGTCGGGCATTTTCTAGCCTGATGAAAAATGTCCACGAGTAAAAAAGAACGTGAATTAGGTCGTGAAAGTGGGACAGGCCCTTTCATCCAGCACTTTGCGTCTATCTGCAGTATAAACCAACATCTACAGTTCCTTTCTACGCAAACCATAAATGTCATCCAATTAATAGGAATGAAACAATTATGATATTTATGGACTTTTAAATAAACTGCACTGAAACACACAAACAGTTATATTATGAAATAGTTATATTATGAAATTATTACAAATAGTTATATTATGAAACTAGACCAAGTGGAACCCGTTGGGTCCCTGTCACATGGGAGAACTAGTCACCGCAAGCAATATTCCACCACTCATCCATAGCATCCAACTGCGCAGGCGTGGCTCATTTCCCCATATCCCCCAGCACGCCCTCGCCTCTCCCTCCATCTCCTTTCCCCTACCCTCAGTCACTCCCTCCCTCTCCCCTATGTACCCTCTCCATCTATCTCCTGCTCCCCCACACCTCACCTCCCCCCCACCCCCATCACACTCCCCCACTAAACACAATGTTTAAATAACATTAAACAACAATCCTCGCCCTCTGCTCTTCCCCTCCCCCACTTCCTCCCTCTCCTTACAACAATGTAATAAATCTCCCATTGCACTGGTAGTCCTGTCATTTGTTAACATTGTAACGGGCAGGGCGAGTATTTTATGTAAATGAGACCATTGTGACGTCATGCTGCTAGTTGTCCGTGCAAGTTGAAGTGATTTTTGTCAAACTGGATTTTCTAAAGTTTAAAATGTGAATAACTTGTAAAATATAACATCAATCTGAACAAAACTTGGTACAACACACCACAGGACAATGGTGAGTAAGGTGGTCCAAATATTGTGGCGCTATCGTGTACCGTTTTGTCGTAAATTCAGTACATCACAGACAGACAGACATCAAAACAAATAAGATGAGTTTTATGTATGTATATGTATATTATGTATGTTTATATATACATACATACATAATATACATATACATACATAAATGCATATTTATATATACATGCACATGTATATGTGTGTGTATATATGTATGTATGTGTATATAAATATATGTGTGTGTGTGTGTTATTACAATGTAGAGAATTAGAAAGAGCAACCTGTTCAATTCCTCTAGGCATTGGTTATTTTGTTAAACAGGCTTAAGGATGTTGACTGATACAAAAGCAAAATACTAGAGAAACAAAGTTAATGAGATAGTTTGTGAACCCATCTAACATATTGTGAGCTGTGCATAAAAAATTGACAGAGTATTTTTCTTAGATTAGCCATTTGTAATTCTTTGAGGATCTCTTTTATTAGATTTGGAGCAAAAACGTTCCACTGTACCCCGTGCTGCTTTTTGTGTATAGCTAACTTTGCGCTTAATTCCATTTGGCAAAACTATTTATATGGCAAGTTCACTGCATGTTTTTAGATATTTGAAGTTGACACATGTAAATGTAGGAAATGTTTGTGGAACCAAACACTGTCCAGAAAATAGTGCTTAAAGGGTGTGTTATATTCTGAATTGTGAACATTTAAAAGTGGTTAATTTGCAAATGTTTGGGAGAAGAGCAGCATGTGGAATATAAAATTGTGGGTATTTGTAACCATAGCTGACAACTATAAAAATCTATGTGAACTTGTCAAACCGTGTGCTGAACAGGTTGTTGAGAATAAATAAAATCTTAAAAATGTACCCTTGAATATTTTTTACAAGTTTAATCTTCCCTTGAATGTGTGGAGGAAGAAAATCTAAACCCCCAAGAGTTGGTCAATGGATCAAATTGTGGCTTAATTACCTCTTTTTTAGTCTAGATCTCTACTGCACTAAAAGCACACGCTGTAAGTGATGACCAAGTAAAAATGTAATGTTCCTTAAAAAAGTCAGCCACTGCTAATTCACACAGAAAAATAGAATGAGATAGCAAACGGCTGCAGCCATTTGCAAAACTGAGAGTATAAACTATTGCCCTTAGGAGAAAAGTATATTTTCTGATGCTGAAGGCATTTGGTCAATTAGGTCCATGACAGTTATAAAAGAGCTGTTTATGCTTATTCTATTTCCCAGATCAAAAGCATTGTATGTAAACTGTAACAATTCAGTTCTTTTAAAGCATGTTAAGGATTTCTGTAAATTCTTCCATGCCTTTTAAAAGCATTTTCAAATTAAGAATGAAATTTCATAGATGGCATTAATGACTGGGTGATGCGATAAATATTCAATTAGTTTAATTAGAGTAGTGATATGGTGTGTATTCAATGGTATGAAAGAATTTGAGCATGTGCATGCAGAGTGATATATGGGTTACTGTAGAAAGTGGACATTTCTGACTTGTGGAGTAATTATCTTATGGAGCATGTCCCTTGGGCACAGAACCCAGGAACTGCCTTGGTTTGAGTGTTGGTTAACAGGGGGAAAAAAGGGTAATCGGGTTCCCAGGCAACTAGTGGGGTACGGTAGTGATTGATGCATGGTGCCAGCTATTCACAATCTACATCCATGTTTTGGCTGAACAGATGAAATGTAATGTCTTCGTTTTCTGATGTGAAACTAGGTGGGAGTACTTTTGAGAACAAAAATATGAGCACAGGGTATGGACAAGCTAAGTGTCAGAGTACAACGGGGAGAGGTTTGGATTTAAAGTATTACATGGTTGATATTGCACATGCTGCTGCCTACAGATCAGTTTATTTACTATTGCATTGATTTCACTTATTTTTAATTTATTTATTTTTCAAAAAGGGCATTGCTGTCGAGGCCAGTATCTAATGCCCATTCACAAATATCCTTAGAGTACATTACCCTCATAATATTTAATTGTAACTAACACAAGCACATTCATTGATACAAATTTTAGAGCTGAATAAATGTATTAATCATCTGATGGCTACATTTTATGTACCCTTTTGTGCCCTCAATTCTTTATCAAGTTCATGTCCAAACACATACACTTTCTAACTGATATAGGGCATAACATGTATATTAGTGAATTACTTTACAAATTGTTCTACTTGAGATCATATTCTGATTGGGCATTAGTTGCACAGGATAAAATTTGTTAAAGTTAGTAAAAATGAGGAAACTTTGAATGCAACTGACTTATTTTACAAGTTTACCAGATTTGCCATCAGATACTGGCATGCTTATTGACCACGTGATGGTGTGACTGAATCTTCTTCCACTTTTAATTCTTGCATGAGATGTGGTTCATGCATTTTATTTCTTGAGTTGAGCATAAGCAGGCTTTCTGGAGAACAGCACAATTGGATTTGTTCATTTTGTCATTCATTATTTACATATGTGTTTTCAACCGAGTTAACAACACTAAGTGAAAATCTTGATCTTTTATGAAATATTGCTTTACTTTATTTCCAGATTTTTATAGTTATACTGTCTTGGAAGGTCACTGGTTCAATCCATGTGAACTATGAGGCACATTTAACTTAGCCCATTAGCTAATGGGTTAAGTCCATTTTATATTTGTGAAGTATTTGTGCTGTCAGTGTTGGGAGAAAAATGTGATTTAACTATTGGGTATTTAAGAACTTGTTCATTATTAAATTTACAGTTGATATGTATCAGAGAATGTTTAAGAACTTTTTATATTGTGGAAGTTGTCATTTCTGAATCACCGCATGCCCAATAATATTTCACATTCTAAAACACACTAAGGGGTATTATCAAGTAGTAATTACATATCAGCAAAATGGGTGTTATTGTTCATAAATATTTAAAATATAATATGAATGCTGGGCCTTTTAAAATCTGTCTAACATATTCATTGTTTAGATCCACATCCAAATATACCAGTTTTGTCTCTCATTTCTTTCATTGCAGTGTAGAGAGGGAGTTATGTGTAACATCATGGACCAGCTGAGATGATTGGCCAGTTTTTGAACTGTGTATACCATTTAATGATTATTTTTAATACTTTTGATGATTAATATGTAGCAAAATGAGAAATATTGAAATGCCATGAATTCCTTATTTAGATCCATTTCCCTTGTTTAGTCCTAGCTCAGCATCATTGGTACAACATATTATTCTCTACAATAGAAAGATAGAAAACCTTACTTAATTTATTCTTTAATCTTATAGATCCACAGTCTAGCTGCAGAAAGCTAAATGGTTTACCATTGGTTGTGAAACACAGCATTTTTCCATGCTTAAAGGAAGACTTTACAAAAAATTGCACGCCTTTTCAAAATGAAATGCAAGATGGACACAAAATGCAAAACATAAATCAGCAGATCAGGCAGCATTTCTTAAAGGTAACGTTTCAGGTCGGAACCCTTCTTCAGAATCTGAACCTTCAGTGTATGAAGAAGAGTTCCGAACCGAAATGTCGCCTATTCCTTTCCTCTAGAGATGCTGTCTGACCCGCTGAGTTGCTCCAGCTTTTTGTGTCTATCTTCGGTTATAAACTAACATCTACAGTTTCTTCCTACTCAAAATGAAATTGCTCAACTGTGAGCATTCAATGGAGAAAGTTTCTATTTGTCCCAATTGGTCTGTGGATATTGGTACAAAGGAAAGCATGCCATTTTTTATAGCACAATATAAATTCCTACGAGGAGTATGGTTCAGTGCATAGAATAGTTAAATAAAAACTTGTGTTTCTATGAACTGCAGCAATTTGTTAAGCTGGTCTTCTAACATTACCCATCAAATTCATAGGAAAAATCAGTTGGATATGAATAGAACGATATTTGGAAACTGTATCACCTAATTTTATCAGCCTCTCCATTTTACTTGCCAGCTGCGGTGAATAGTTATATTCATTATACTTCATTCTATCATCAAGGTCCTCCACGAATGTCTCCAAAGGCCCAACGTCATCCTCGCCATAGGGGCCCCTCTGGTAGAGTTGGGATGTCTTCAAGTTTGGATTACATACCCCACAGTGTATCTGGAGAAATTTCTGCTCCTGTACCTCGAAACAGTTCTTCAGGAGGAACTTGGTCGTCTGTAGTTAGTGGGGGTAAGTCTTTTTAAGATGTTGAAATAAAATCAGGTATTTGAGATCTTTAAGAATATTTTTTAATTAGCAATTTATGTTTACGTAATTTCTTTCAATATGGACAAATATCTCGGAGGTTAATCGGGCAAATATGGACTCATCACGGCATGATGAGTGATTGATGATGCTTTCCTTGTGAGAAGGGTTGAATGCATACAGAGAAACATTTTCCTTTGGATCAAAGGCAGTTCAGACACTGGGTAAAATGGAAGATGACACAACAAGCTGGAGTAACTCAGCGGGATAGGCAGCATTTCTGGAGAGAAGGAATGGGTGACGTTTTGGGTCACCCATTCCTTCTCTCCAGAGATGCTGCCTGTTCTGCTGAGTTACTCCAGCCTTTGTGTCTACCTTCAGTTTAAACCAGTGTCTACATTTATTTCTTACACACAGAGTAAAATGGAAATGTTACTTTTGGGCCAGTGAGGGACTTTGGGTGTTTTGAACAGGAAAAGTAGAGAACCAGGAAAAGTTATAGACAATTTCCAAATGTGATTTTTAAATGTGATGATTGGGCAGAGGGAGTAATTTTGGATGGCAGACTTGGTTAAACAGGATGTGAGCAAAAGATTGGAAGAGATTGGTTGTGGAGGTATGGGGATGGAGGGGTTGAGTAAGAGACCATTGTTCATGTCACTTTTGGTGATGGTCAAAGTCTTAGATCATGGAAATAACCTCTTGGGCTCATTGAGTCAAATTACAGAGATCAGTTAATTAATCTATAAACCCACACGTCTTTGGCATGTGGGAGTAAACCGGAGCATCTGAAGGAAGCCCAAGTGGTCACAGGAAGCAAGTGCAAACTCCACACAGACAGCACCCGGGTCAGGATCGAACCCAGTTCTCTGGCACTATGAGGGCAGCTGCTCTACCAGCTGTGCCACATTGGTGTGCCGTCGGAAGGAAGGTTTCCTTTCCGTAACGTCACCTATGTCCAGAGATGCTGTCTGATCTGCTGAGTTATTCTAGCATCTTGTGTCTATCTGCTGCATTGATAGATGTGTTGTAATCAAGTCAGGGCAGGTTTCAAATAAATTGGCAAAACTGGGGGTTTTGGCTTGAATGAATAAACTGTTTGGTATGCTCAGTACAATTGAGGGTATTGTCCAAAGAGGTTTTATTTTTGAGCTACACCAGGAACTGTTTATCTTACTCATTTTTTAGTTTGATTTGGTTAAGGGGGGACATTGTTGATGTATGTTGTGCGTAGAACCAAATATAGGTGTCTAGTAGTGCGGTGAGGGATGGTGGCAGAGAGTCTGGGAATTGAACAAGGGAATGTTCTAATAATGTATTGTTCCTGCTCTGCCTGCTCTGCTGGTTATTTCCAAATGTTTCTGTTATTTCAGATTTGTATCTTCAGCTCTTGGATTAGTTTTTTTAAAGTTTGTCACTCATCATCCATGAACCTCATCTGAAACAATCCTGCAGAATTATGCTACATAACATTAATTGTTCCTTTTAAATTGTGCTTTTTGTTTACATTTTAGGATCAAGCACCCGTTTATCTCCCAAAACACACAGACCGCGGTCTCCCAGACATGGTAACCAGCCAACTCAATATATTTCTGGAGGTTCACCAAGTGGAATGATCCTATCTTCTCAGCCTGGCAGTGTTCCAGCTGAACCTATAGCTGCACCTGCTACAAATGTATCTCCAACACCAGCTAGCCCAGCTACCAACAGAGCTGTTACTCCATCGGCTGAAGGTGAGCCATTTGTGTTCCCCTTCAATAGATTTGGTGCATTCCTTTTATATGTATTCTAAAGATAGAAACAAAATGCTGGAGTAATTCAGTGGATCAGGCAGCATCTCTGGAGAAAAAGGATGGTGATGTTTCAGATCGGGGCCCTTTGTGTCTATCTTTGGTATAAACCAGCATCTGCAATTCTTTGTTTCTACATTTTGTATGCATTGTAAAGCTATATGTCACATCTGCACTGTATTAAATGCTATAAATATTAATATGATAATGAAAATTGGTACCAGCTAATATTTTCAGGTGACACCAGAGCTTGCCTTAGCATACACACCAATTTGAAAAGGTGTTCTGGCACCTTCGGGGAGGGAAGGGGGGGGGTGAAGAGGAATGCAAAGATAATTTCACTGAAATAATTTCGATAGCATGCAAAGATAATTTCACTGAAAAGAGAACAAGACCTTCGTATCGCTGTCCAACTAAGGTATAAACCTCAGTCGGCAACACTGCTTGCATCATCTCTGCACACTTGCATGCTACCTAGCCCATCTCTGCTGACTGTCAGCAAAATCCTGTTTCCAATATTGACTTTTAAACTGCATTTCTTGGTGACCTTTTTTCCTTTTTTGAGGAAGTTATCCAAATCCCTATGTCTATCGTGATCAGTGGTCCATTTTCATTGATACTTTTATTAGTTGTAAGGACTTTAAAACGTGCTATCGACCTTTCCATATTTTTGCCTAAAATAGCTAGATATTCTCCAATCAGATGCCTTCAGTAACATTTCACCCTTTGGTTTTTCCTTTATCCCATCATTGTAGTTGCAAATTTCATTTGTTGCTATCTGATGTAAATGTACTTGTTCTGGAGCGCAGAACTTAATTAATGTTGTCTCTCTGCTTCCTACTGCTGAAAATCATCACGGTGCCTGTTTCTAAGATATGTTTTGGTGCTGGCATTGCATTACTGCTCTATCCCTTATATATTGCTTCTGTCTACTAAGTTTTCTTATGGATTCTAATAGTTGATGTGCTGAAGGGCAGCATGGGTTTCTGGATTCTCAGGATGGAAGACTCTTTGCTGTTAAATCTCCATATGCTTTAGCTGGTAAGCCTTTTTGTTATTTTTGTGTTTACAGTTAAAGATGCAAGGCTTCAAGAACAAAAGCAGAGTTCACCCTCTGCAAACAAAGAGACTCCTAAGCCTGTTGAAACGTGTGGTACTTCCCCCAGCTTAACCAAACCAGGAATCAAGGGTTAGTATAGCATATGTGTGTATTCATGCCTTGTAGCCTTATCCTATGAACACTTTCTGCTAATAATTATAGTTGTGCAGCTTAGAGTTGCCAGATATTATTTCACATCAAATTTAGTTATCTCATTAGTAACAGAAGTTCATTCACCATCTTCGTACTCTTCTTAGTGTTCAACTTAGTGTTCAGATTAATTAACAAAAATATTTTGCAAATTATTTGTCTTAATTATGTCCAGGTCTTTGTATTATGTATTATTATTATTGGGTGCACAAACAGTTGTCATGTGATTTTTGAATTTCCATTTTTTTTCCAGCCACATCTCCAATGGCTTCAGATCATAAAAAACAAATAGCAGATTTAAAGAAATTTAGAGAAGACTTTAGGGTGAGTATATTTTTGGAGAGGACCATTTAAACAATGATACATGTGTGCGTAATTGGTGACATAAGATGGATTTTGTAAATTCCTCTAATGTGTTTCATTAGCTCATGTCTGGGGAGGTTAAAATTACTCCGTTTTATGAAGGAATTTAGAGGGAGTTTTTTTTAATATTACAAGTTGGATGCTTGTCATTGACTCAATTTCCCATCATGTACCTCACCCTGCAACATTTTGAACAGTCTAACCCTTGTAGTATATTTGTTAGTTGCAGTGCACTTTTGGAAACATATCTCTGCTATATTTTGCACGGTGGTGCATTTCATAACATTCATATAGCTTACTTGTTATGCCAACTGCTAATGAGCCAGTTAGTGTATTTAAAATTAACTTTTCTTCCCAGTTACAGACTACTTCAACCCCTGATCCAGTTGTGGATCAGTTCAATAAGTCCAGAGAAGGTGTAGATAACCAGCCTAAGGATTTAATTAAAGAAAAAATAACAGTGATTGAGCCGGGCAGCAAGGAATCCACCAGTGACAGTAGCTCCAATGCTAACACCAGCAATGGTAGCAGCAAGCCGAGCAGTCCCAGCAACTCTCCGAACATCATCACCTCCGAGCAGAAGAGAGGACCAGATGTGACCTCCCAAGCTGTCCAGACAACTGGCCCAAATACCAAGGCAGAGAAAGAGGAAAAGGAGGATAAAAAGGAAGGTACACCAGAGTACGTATGCACACCAGAAATAGCATCTAAAATGATTCTATGCTCATCATCCATATGGTTGAAAACTGTGGAAATCTGCAAACCGCAAAGTTGATTTCCAAACCTTTCAGTTCAAACACAGATTTTCCATTTTGGATTCTGTTATTGTCTTTTGATCTGTTGATCCTCAACTTCAATAAAATTAGTGAAAGACGGGAAACGGTGTTCCTGATATCAGTCTTGGATTTACATAAAATAAATTAGAGCATGACCTTAATCTTAAATTTTCTTGGCAAAGTCAAAACATTCCAAGGAGAAAATCTGTGATTTGTATTTGTAATTTTAATTATGGTGATTTGAAGCATAAACATTTTGTAACTAAGTGTGATGTTCAGTCTTGGGTACACCTATTGTAAGTATTTAGAATGGCAAAGCTTTTTTTTTAGGGTTATGAGGGAATTCTTTGAAGGATTTTTTTCCCAATGTGACAACTTGGACAAGAAATGCTTAGTTGAGACAAGATACTTATACATACAATATATAATACAAATATACAAATACTTAGTTGAGACAAGAAGCTGCTTGCTTGACCTGCTGAGTTCAGTCTGAAAAAGGGTTGAAACTTTGCCTGTTTATTCCCTCCACAGATGCTGATTGGCTGAGTTCCTCCAGCAGTTTGTTTTTTTGCACAAATTCCTCCAATAGTAATTTTTTTGCTCCAGAACTGAACGTTTATGGATGCTGCTTCGTTATTTTGATTTTGGACAATGATTACCTATCAAAGTGATATAAATTAATCTTGGGCATGAACTCCTGTAAATATTATAACTTCATAATGCTGTGTTAGTAATTTTTTTCATGGTGATCAAAAATGGAATGGCAATGATGGAAACAAATGTTTTAGATATTTTGTGCATTTCCAACCAATTGCATTTGCAGGGAATCTGTATATCTTTAAATGTGTTTTTTGTTTCAGACAAGTTAGAAAATCTACATTGAATCCCAATGCTAAAGAGTTCAATCCCAAGGCTTTCTATACTCCTGTAAGTTCTATTTTTTGTTTCTCATCCCATCCCCACCTTTATGTTAAAGGGCAGCTTTTGCAACCTCCCAAATTAAATGAAGAATCGGCACATTTTCCTTTTATGGAATAGTCTTAAGTGCCTGTCCCACTTATGTGTCCTTGGCACGCAAATTACGCGACCTCGTGGTCGCGTTGAGGTGCACGGGCATCGTATGGCAACTACATATCCCACTGAGAAGCGCGGAGGGGTATGTAGTTGTGCGCAACATCGCGCGGGGCTCTGAAATTTTTGTAGCGGGACTAAATCTTTGCTTGTCAACGGCCTGTCGCGTAACTGACGGCCAAAGTGGGAAAGGCCTAAGACCCTGGCACGACGTAACGTCTCACCTCCAACAGCAGCAGAAGCAGGCAAACGATCGCCGAACTCGGCCTGGGGCTCACGGCTGTTGTGGTCCGGATCCGCCCCCACTTCTACTCCCGGAGCGGGGCCAAGAAAACGGAAGATAAACACAAAATGCTGGAGTAACACAGCGGGACCGGCAGTATCTCTGGAGAGAAGCAATGGGTGACGTTTCGGGGAAAGACCCTTTTCAGACTGAAGAAGAGTCTCGACACAAAACATCACCCATTGCTTCTCTCCAGAGATGCTGCCGGTCCCGCTGAGTTACTCCAGCTTTGTGTCCATCTTCAAATGACGTCACGCGCTCCAGACGGCTGTGCGTACACATGAAATCGCGCCCGACCTTCGCGGGACCGTCGCGGCTCAACGCGACCACGAGGCCGCGTAAATTGCGTGTCAAGGACACGTAAGTGGGCCAGGCCCTTTACCCGATTACCATCTTCTTAATGTTGATCAGGATTTAAATTCATCATTAATCTTTCTAGCTTTGGCCATTTCAAAAATGGCCCCCTACTTGTCAAAGTTGACCATTTACAAGCACCAAGTGGTCTCTGTTAACTAGAGAGTCGTGAGAACCACTACCTATAAACTGATATCTGATTACTCTTACAGATATTCATGATATTGGCTGGAGCATTTGTACAATCAGTTGTGATTTTATTTTGCAAGTCATTAGAACAAAAGTAGTGCCATTTCGCCCCTTGAGCCTGCTCTACCATTCAACCAGGTCATATCGTATTCTGCCTCAAACATTATTTTCCCGTCTTCTCCTCATATCGTTTAATTCCTTTAATATCCAGAGATCTATTTGAATGCAATTGGTAACCAAGCTTCCTCAGGTAGAGAATTGAAATGAGTGAGTGTTCTTTGAATGAGTGTTTCTTCTCAATAGTCCTAAATGGCCTATCCCTTGAGACTGTTCATTCTAGACCCATGGCATGGAATACTGGCCCATAATTTTACAGTGTTGGGGCCTGTAAATGATCTTTGACTGTTTCAATTATATTATCTTTCATTCTTAGGAAAAGAGACAAAAGTTGTGCTGCAGATTGTTATGCTCCACAGTGTTCCTGATCTCACTAAAACGCAATGTAATTGTAGTAAAACATCCTTACACTTGTATTTATATTTCTTGAAATAAGACCTGACATACCACTTGTCTTCTGAACTGCCTGCTAGAGCTGCCTGTTGGCTTTCATTGATTTGTGAACAGGGCCACTACATAGGTTTCTTTAAATATCAGCATTAAATATCAGTGGTCAATAGGCCTCGACCACGGGTGAACAAGAGGAAGATGACTGACCTTTGTTGCCTTCCCTCACATTGGGAAATGTTGGTTTCGCTGTGGAGGGTTGCTTTTATGTTTTATTTAACATAATTTAACATTCTATAGTGTTGTGTTCTTGGTAACTCAAATTTCACTGCACCAATTGGTGTATGTGACAATAAATGTCCTTTGTCCTTATTTCTCAGTGCCCCGCCATTTTAATAAATACTCAGTGTTTCTGTTTTTTCCCCCCATGATACTGCATTGTTATTGCAATCCGCATTCCCACTTGGCTTCATCAATAAACTTTAAAATATTATTTTCAGTTCCCTCAACCAAGTAGTTAAATGTGAATAGTCTTATTTGCCAACTTGATAGAAAACAGTACAAGTTAATGAGTCTATCTGTTAACTCAATCATGCCAATATGTTACCCTAAATTCCATGTGCCTAATCTTCACTTGCCTCCTGTCTGTGACTTTATTAAAAGCCGCCTGAAATACAAATGCACAACATGCACTAGTCCTTATTCACTAGTAAATATATCTTCAAAAAAATCTAGTAGATTTGTCAACATGATTCCCCTATCATAAATCCGGCTCAACTCTGCTCAATTGTATTTTCTGTGTCTTGATTTGTCATCCTTTATTATAGAATCCAGCATTTTCTGAACTGCTGATATCGGGCTAACAATTTGCTAGTTTCTTGTTTACTCCTCATCCTTAAATAGTAGGCTCATATTCACTGCCCTTCAATTTACAGGGATCATTCCAGAATCTGTAGAATTTTGGTAGAAGATAACCAGAAAATATTCACTCTCTGTATACCCATCTTTTTCAAAACTCTGGGATGCAGATCAGGTCCTGGAGATGTATCAGTTTTCAGCTTCTCTTTACCAATATGTATTTTTCTTTTATTACTTCTTTTGCAGAGGACCCTTAGTTTTAATTAACTCAAAGATTTGTTGTGTTTTCTTCTGTGAAAACAAAGCATTTAATTTCTCAGCTATATCTTTATTCCTCATTGCAAATTCTTCCATTTTTGTTTGTGTCGGACTCATTTGCCCGTACTAGTCCTTTTCTTTGTACACATCTGGAGAAACTCTTATCCTTTGAAGCTCTTCTTTGTGGATCTACTTGAGCTCTTCTATCGTCACTGCTGAAATCTGTATTTGATCCCAGAAAGGGGAGGAATTGTGCTATGATTTTAGCAATAAAATAAATTATTTTCATCCATTCCTCTAAGATTTATTGTACAAGAACCAATGTCATAGTATCCATGTTTATTTTCTGTAGGTTCTAAGGCCATGTAAAGTTTAGTAATTTAGTGGTTTGTGTCTAAGTTACCAATTCTAGCATTTCTACGCAGATCTCAATTAGTTTAGATTAGTTATTATAACAATCTGTTGTATGTAGCTTTTGAGTACTTCTGAGGATCTGCAGTTGAAATACTAATATTTATTTATTTAATTCTTTATTTCGAACAGAATAAAAGAATAAAAAGCAAGTGTGAAATAGCATACAAAAAACAAAAAAATAAAACAAGAATATTTATAAAGTGTCATAAACAATATATATAAATAAATGAAATTGTATGTGTCCGAAAAGGAGCAGGAAGAAGCCAAAGCTTATTAATTCCCACCCCTTATTCAACTGCTTATAATTATCTTATACAAATTTAGCCGCTATATGGGCACCATATGTACACCAGCAGCTATATGTACACCAAATTATTTACATTTATACACTAATCAAATATTTACAAAGCCATACAAAAAAGGAGAGAAAAAAAGAAAAAAGAAAAGGAAAAAAACTCATATACTATACAGTATCGCTTAGTCATATATACAACCCATCACGCTATAATCACCCTTCCCAATACAATCAGTATAACAAATAGCCCACTCACAATCATCTATCCTCATCCCAATATCCTTTTTAAAAAAAAGTGTTTTTGTACATCTTTTTAAACTGAATTATGCTTATGCTAAGTTTTATCTCCTGTTCCTGACCATTTCACAAATTCACCCCACAGATTGCTATGCACATACTTTTAAGAGTTGTTCTATGATTTGTGAAACTAAATTCCTCTTTGGATATACAATTTCTAGCTGAATATAGGGGTTCCAGTAAGTTTTAGTAAGCTTCTTATCTTGCAGATGAGCCCTTTTCTCTGTCACCTGGTTGCTTTTCTCAATTTTTTGAGAAAGTACAAAGTTGAGGGTAGACTAAAAATCTCAAATCTCTGTGCAGCCTATTTTCTGTTTACCGCTTACGTAGTGACAACAAAAATAATATGTGCCACAATTTTCTTTTAGTTTTCAGTGGAATTTTTTGTGAATTTCTAGAAATTGAGACTTGAACTGCTGTTCTTAAAATTTAATAGCCCAAGCCAACAACCACACCAACACCACCACGTCCTCAAGCCCAGCCTAGTCCATCTATTGTGGTACAACAACATCCTCCTACAGTGTACAATCAGCCAATGTGTTTTACACAGAACATGGTGTATCCAGTTCCAGTCAGTCCAGGAGTACAGGTAACCTGTCTGAAATCTTGCTTCTTTGCTAATCGATGATTTTTAAACTTATTACACATACCATTTTGATGGTAACTTTAATGTTATTCAATTCTGGTTTAAAATGTCCTACTTGTATGACACTTTGTGTAACTGTTTAATTCTGAATGTTTAGACTGATTACTGTTTCCTTTAACTTTAGCCTACACATATGTACCATGTCCCAATGACTCCTATGCCAATCAACCAAGCCAAGTCATATAGAGCAGGTAAAGGTGAGAGAATGTGGTTTTGTCTTGTCAAATGCAAGCTTTGCTTTTGATGGATTTGTGTAGGGTCATTTTGAAGTGGTATTCAACATACCGTACTCTGTGCTTGTCTTTTATTGCTTGAATGTGTGAGCAGGTGTGAGCTATTTATGTTTTGAGCAGCACTCAATTGTTACTAAATATTTGAAGAGTGTTTCCCATGTTTTCTCACTCAACACTCGTTGCTGTTCCA
Organism: Amblyraja radiata; assembly: GCF_010909765.2. Taxonomy (NCBI): domain Eukaryota; kingdom Metazoa; phylum Chordata; class Chondrichthyes; order Rajiformes; family Rajidae; genus Amblyraja; species Amblyraja radiata. The sequence continues at coordinate 17,172,909 of NC_045980.1, read as the reverse complement.
CTATTCCACTGAGGCTTGAGGACGACCCCCCTCCTACTGACATGGGTATCCCTCCTTCTGAAGCCCTCCCTCCGGGCTCAGAAGCACCATGGGTCCAGTGGAAGACGCTCAACCGCCTGAGAACAGGAACAGGGCGATCAAAAGCTGCCATGGCCAGATGGGGCTATGAAACTGGCCAAACCACCTGTGAATGTGGAGAAGATGTCGCAAGGCACTGCCTTGTCTGCCCCCTACTACCCAACCAGTGCAGCCCAAAGGATCTTGCAGTGTTCAATAAAAACGCAAAGGACTGTGTAAAGGAATGGGAAACTGTTATATAACCAACCAGCTTCAAAGACACGAAAAGAAGAAGAATTGCATAATGATTCTCCCTGTAGTTGGGAACTGGTATTCGCACTGTCTATATTGTCATTGAATATTGGCAAGATATTTAAAATATAGCACATGGAGACAGGATTATTACGTAACTTTATATTGAAGAGACTTCATGGAGGTCTATGCGTGGCTATAAAATAGATGTCATGGGTTCTGAAACTGGAATTATATTTGAACTAAGGCAGTTATGTAGGTCTTTGGAGCAAATTGAATAAAGTTTATTGGTTAAACAATATGACGGTAAACATGGTAGGTTTAAAAAAAAAATCTATACATAACTAAAACCCTGATCTTACCTTCCGGTTTGCGCGGTTTTTCTACTTGCGCAAATACGGTGCGTGATAGAGCTACGATGTTTCGCCAGCTCACTAATCGTTCTCCTGTGCTGCGAGTGCCACATGTTTCATTCCGATCGGCGACATATTGTAAAAGTTAGCGAGGTTTAAAAATCTTTTAAAAACCGCGCTTGCGTAGATCGATCTCCTCTCCTGCCAGTCAGCGCCACTCGGATTCGTCTCTTCTCCTGTCACTCCCGGGGACGGTCCGCCCCTTCCTGCACCATAGCGTCTTTACTGGAGCTGAGACGCTGTAGTTGGCCGGCAGAGGTCTCCAACTGGACACCATTTTTGGGGGGACCGGAAGCGGCCCAGCCCAGAGTCGGAGATGTCGCAAGGCCCGCTGTGAGTCCCCATCACATCGCCAGCTCCAGCCCCTTCCCTGGTACACCTCGCTGGCTTCTGTCCCTCTCCCCCGTGACACCCTCCTCTCCCCCATGGCTCTTCCCCGTCTTTTCTCCGAGCTCTCTCCCCCCCCACCCCCTCGCCCACTCTCCCCTTTCCCCTCATAACCCCCACCCACGCACCCCTCTCCCCTCACAATCCCCCCCCCCCCCGCACACACCCCTTCCGCCCCCCCACACACCTCTGCCCACACTCCCCCCTCCCACACATGAAGAGGAGGGGGAGGGTGTGCTGGGCGTTGAGGGGAAATGAGCAGCGCCTACGTAGTTAGGGCCTATGGGTGAGTGCAGGAATATTGCATTGGGGGAACGGGTGAGTGGTGGAATATTGTGTTGCGTTGGGGGACCAGACCTCCCGTGTGACTGGGACCCAACGGGTCCCACATAGTCTAGTAATTTATATATCTCATTATGAACATTCCTTTTATAAGCACACTCTGTACGAAAAAGTGGTCCAATCATGGCTAAAGTGTAGAGCATAGTCAAAAGATGACCGCTGCTGCTTCAGAGCACCTGGAACCGCGGTTCAATCCTGACCTTGGGTGCTGTGTGCATATTCTCCTTGTTACAAAATGGTTTTTCATTGGGTGTAAATAATTCTGCATTAATGCTTGTATGAGACAATGCATTATGTATTGTGTCTTCCTGTATGGGCTTTGTTTATTTATGTATGCATCCAAAGGGATATTGAAGAATGCGATCCTGGATGAGAGCCTCTTACAAAGAGGGAAAACAGACTAGGACCTATATTCTATGAATTAGAGGTGTTCTCATAGAAAGGTTCAACGTTCTGAAGAGGGCTTGTTAAGATATATGCCTCCCCTGGCAGGAGAGAAGATTTAGTTTCAGGGTAAGGGGCTGACCATTTGCAATTCAGAAAAAAAATATTTATACAGAACACTATGAATCTCAACAATCGCTACTCCAAAAGGTGTTAGACGAACAATAGACTTCTGTGCATTAAAGGTTATTGAGGGATCTGCGACATGGGCAGGAAGTGGATTTAAAGTGAGAGCTGCACCTTGTCCGTTCAGTTTAGTTCATCAGTGCAGTGTAGTTTATTGTCACGCGTACTGAGGTACAGTGAGAAGCTTTTGTTGCGTGCTAACCAGTCAGCAGAAAGACAATACATAGAGTCATAGAGTGTCATAGTGATATAGTGTGGGAACAGGCCCTTCGGCCCAACTACACTAGTCCCACCTGCCTGCGCTTGGTCCATTTCCCTCCATACCTGTCCTATCCATGTACCTATCTATCGAACCATTTACAGTGTAGATACATGATAAGGGAATAACATTCAGTGCAAAGTAAAGCCAGCAAAGTCCAATCAAGGATAGTCCAAGGGTCATCAGGGAGATAGATAGTAGTTCAGCACTGCTCTCTGGTTGTGGTACGATGATTCAGTTGCCTGATAACAACTGGGAAGAAACTGTCCGTGAATCTTATTGAATTCGCATAGCAGTCTCAAGGTGCCATGTGGTCTACACCTCTATCCTGTGTTCTAATAAGTTATAGTACTAACACATCACAATCCGTTGAATACAGCTTATGATTTCAGTTCCTTTTTCTGAAAGTTAACCTTCTAGTTGGTTAGAAAATGTCAGCTAAACATTTCAATTTGAACTGAAATGTTCACTGACTAAACTAAGTGCAGAAATATTATGTATGAAAGTGAATAAAGTACTTTCATCGATGCCCAAATGAACCATTTACATCCATTAGTGCAGGCTGAGCAATTTGTGATTTAGCAAAGAACAACAAAGACGTTTACTACCTCGGTAAGTGGTGCAAGTTACAAGGCATGATTAATTTATTGAATTGCTTAAAATGGCTCACATATTTTTCCATGATAAAGGGTGCCATTGTAAATTACTTGTTTGGTATGGGATGGGTAAAAAAGGTTTTGTCAGCATCTTACCTTTGCTTTAAAAATAGTTTGATGTTATTTGTCCAGCATTGGGATCTTCCTTTGCTTTCACAGGGAGTAAGTAGTGAAGGCAAGAAAATGGAGCAAGAAAATTATCTGACCATTCATTCTGATCCAGGTTGTTCAGGCCCAGTTTCCATTTAGATACCTACTGTTGTACTTTTATTGGAAATGTACTGCTGGAAGAATTATTTGATCGTATGAACATTTAAAATGCTTTGACCTACCCCTATAAAGTGATTTGTTGTGTTTTGTTTAATACGGTCATAGAAAGACTGCATTCTAGCTAATTATTATTTCTCCTTTTCAGTACCAACCATGCAGCAGCAGCGGCCAGACCAGCACCACCCTCAAGGCACGCCGACAATGATGCATCCAGTTAGTGCAGCAGGCCAGATTGTTTCTACCGCTCCAGCTTATTCGCAATATGTCGCTTACAACCCGCAGCAGTTTGCTAACCAGCCCTTAGTGCAGTCAGTAGCACATTATCAGTCACAGGTAAGTTGCCAAGTTATCGCTTCAGAGTAATTGACAATGTTTGAATATTTTTCTTCCTAAACTGAGAGTGACAGAGTTTAAGAGCATTCAGGCAAAACTGCGTAGCATACATTGTTGCATTTAAGCCTTAAATGAATGCCTTATCCACAGTTTGAAATCAGTGTTGTGACGACTTCAGGGTGTGTATTTTGGTATATGATTGAAATTTAGAGTACTTGAAGTCCACTATTAAAGTGGGACATTAGCAGAACCCACAGTAAAAGAACTGTTACCTTGTCTCTGTTTATTTTGCTACTGATGGTATTCTTATCCTGCAGCCTCAAATGTACAGCCAAGTAATGCAAAGTAACGCTCGAATGATGGCACCACCTGGTCATGGACAGCCAGGAATGGTCCCTTCATCCACTGCTCAGTTTCCCACTGCTGAACAAACGCATGCTATGTATGGTAAGTTAAAGTAACAGGTCTTGTAAAGAATTAGTTGAAACCATTGGTTGTCTACAATATTTGCACGGCACAGGGATCTTTGTCACTAGAATGATGTGGGTTTATGGAACAATGTCTTCCTTCTTGATTCTTGTATTCAACGTACCATTTGACTTCTAGCTGCTTGCAGAGCCTGCATATTAATTCTTAATTTGTGTAAAGTGACATCCAGGTCTATCTATACACCGACACCTGTCAGTCTGTTACCATTTAAAAATATAAAATGCTTTTATTTTAACATTATGGATAATCTTACATTTTTCCACTGATCTTACTGCCACCTTTGTATTATGAGCAAAGTAACCTTGTACTCAAAGAGAATGAAAAGGGAGACTCTTAGCTGCAACCACAAATAGTCCAGAATATAATGATCAATTGCTAGGGAACAGTTATCCCTGGGTGGTGATTTGCATGAACTGTGGAGCAATAGCGTCTCCTTGTGTGTGCTGCCTTTGTTCTTGGTGTGGCAGAGATTGTTTATTTTTGTTTTGATTGGGATTGACAAAGCCCTGGTAGCCCCTCTGTTGTTGCAGCCTGTAGTCATGCTGCTTGAGCGACCAGCTCTCTTAGCCACATGCTGTAAAGTTTCTGGTCAGCAAAGGAAATTGATGTGGTGTGGTGGGATGTCACCATTAAATGTCACGTGCAGATGATATTGATTAAACGCTTGTTGCTGATGGTTATTGCTTGGCACATTTTGCTTTCCATTTATTAATTCATGCCTTTTTATTTTCCTACCCTTGGTTGTTTCGTTTCCTAAAGTTTTCTGAATGAAATTGAGCACCTGCCAAGAAGCTGTGAATGTCCTTTTTTTAAAAATGTTTTTGTGATGAACAAAAGAACAAATGAACAATTGCTGCAAATGGAACACACATCGATCCTTTGTGAGACCCTGAGGATGTGATGACCTCTAGATTGGTCGCTATCTTTGGCGCTATTGTGATTGCGGCCAGTAGATTGTTCATTATTCTCTCAATTTTACTCAGCTCCTTAATATAACCATGTCTTCATGTCAAGCAGTCATTCTTATCTCGACTCTGGAATTCAGCTTTTTTGTGGAACCCTTGATTGGTATTGGAATTATTTCAAAAGACTAAATAGACGGGGTTTTTTTGATGAAAGTACAGAGTAGTGGGCAAATTGTTCTCCACTTTGAAAGGAAGAATGGAAAAGAAAATTGTTTAAATAGTGAGGCTACAAAATGCTGAGCTTCACAGGGATCTGGGGATGCCTGTACATGAAACACGTTAGCATACAGATACAATAAGCTGGTAGGAAGGCTAATAAAATGTTGGCCTTTATTTAGAAGTAGTATGCAGTGTTAAAGTTGGGTAGTTTAAAGCATTTTTACAGGGTGCTGGTGAAATAGCTTCTGGAATGCTGCAGATGCTCTCAAATCTCAATTTTTGAGGAATGATAGACTTGAGCTGGAGGTAGTGTGCAGTTACATTTCACAAAGCTGCTGAAGAATGAAGAAAAATCAGACCTAAGGTAATTGGGGTTCATAGGATTTGAGAATGTTTCTCTTATCGAAACAGAGTTGATGCTGAGTGTGTGTTTCTGACACTGGGATCATTTAGAACTGGAGATACACTTTCAGAATAAGGAATTTTCTGAATAATGAATTCCTCCCAGAGGGTTGTGAATCGTTTGGAACTCTATGCTCCAGACATTTGTGGATGAGGAGTCGTTGAATAGATACAAGACAGAGAATGACAGGCATTTGAACATGGGAACTGAAAAGAGTGGTGAAAGAAATAAAGTAGTGATCGGTTGTGATCTTTTGAATGGTGGAGCAGTCTCAAGGGATCGATTAGCCGCCCACCTATTTGTAATATTCAAATCATCATGACAATTTGTTCTTTTCAAACTTTGGACAACTTGACAGTTTCAAAGTATTTAGCAATTTTTTTAAATTAAAAGTTAAATTAAATTAAATTACTATTTTGCATGCTGTTTTGAGTTTCCAACAAATGAGGCACATTTATATTAGAAAACTGTGTAAGGTATTTTTTTGCTTTTTCACTAGTTTCCCCTGGCCCAATTCATCAGCAGTATGCACCCCACCCCACTGCTACATTACATCCACACCCTCCGCATCCACAACAATCTGCCACTCCTACTGGACAGCAGCAAGGACAGCATGCGGGCAGTCATCCGGCACAAAGCCCAGTCCAGGTAAGTAGTTCAGAGTGTGTTTTATACATTCACGGTAGACAATAAAATACCAAATCCAAGTTATAGTCATCATTTGTTCCAACTTTAATTCCTAAAATAACGAAGATTTAAAAGATTTCTTGCATTGATAATAATTTTGATAAATATTGGATTGAGCTGTGTATTATTTTTATGGCTTGTTCAAGATAAATATGGTGGTGCAGCTTGTAGAGCTGCTCCCTCAGCACCAGAGATTTGCGTTCAATGATTATCTCAGATGCTGTCTCGGTGGAGTTGTCATATTCGCTCTATGACAATGCGTGTCTTCTGCCACATCCTAACGGTGCGTGGGTTGGTAGGTCAATTGTGCTCTGTATTGTTCCTTGGTTAACGATAACATTTGTGGGGCATTAAAAATGTGGGGAGAATAAAAATAGGAATAATGTAGCGTTTTTGTGAACGGGTGGTTGATTGGTGCAAACTCGGTGGGTCAATGGTCCTGTTTCCATGCTGTATCTATGACTCTGCGACTGTTCCTATCAGCTAAGTTTGGGGGTTTTCAATAAGGCTTTGGAGTTGGAACCCTTTTCCCTCTTTGCTATGTAATGTAACATTTGAAAGACAAATGTGAAGATTGTCACAGAACCAGGACATTTTTACATACTTGAACTGAGTGAGAGTGGGTTTTGTATTAAATCATTTAATTCATTGTTTCTTTTTTTATATTGTCCCTATTTGTCCAGAGAAGCTTAACATAGATCATCCAGATTATTCTCCACAGGTTAAGGGGTAGGAGACATGTTAATAGACTTGTATCACTCAGCAATCTGTTCCCACAGAATAGTCCATGGCCACTCCCCCCCCCCCCCCCAAAAAGTGCATTGTGAAAAATTGTATGAATGAGAGAGAGAGACACTGGTTATTAATAAGATCAAAACACTGTCTTTTGCGATCAATTCCTGATTAAATGTGCACTTATTGCTCTAGCATTTCCCAGTTTAGTAATTACTGTATGTTCCAGAACTTTGTATTAATGAGGATAAGAGCTGACCTTTAGGGCCACGCTGGTTTTGTAATCCAATTGTCTAGAACAATTTGTATGAATATCAAATGTTTCATTAGATTTTTTTAATGCAGCATCCTCAACACCAGGCTCCTCAAACCCTTCATTTGGGCAACCCTCAGCAGCAGCAAGCGATCTATCACACAACTCTGACACCAACTCCACCCTCTATGGCACAAGGTCCCAATCCACAGTCTCCTCAGACCAACTTCCCATCGGCACAGCAGACAGTCTACGCCCTTCATCCTCAACAGGTTCAGCATGGATATTCAAATCCCCCACATATGGCACATGTACCTCAGGTAAAGGAACTGAACTAAGAGCTCATGTTATCCTTAAAGTATGTGGTAACACTGTTATCTTTTGTGCTGTTGCACAGTAAGAGTTTCATTGTTCCATTTTCAGTACATATGACAATTAAACCAGCTTGACTCTTGACTTTTTAAACAGAAATTGCCAACTATTAATAACTGACAGAGCAATTTCTAATCAGCTGTCAGAGGATTGTTAGTGAGAGAATGTTCTTGCTTTATAGCTCATCATTTTCATGTTTGTATAAGGTGCTAAATTTGAGATTAAGCCAAATACAGTTGCAAAAGGTTGCTTTTGTTAATGATTGTGAAGTCAAATAAAAGATCTATTTTGGAAAAGAATAATAATGGGATGAGCTTGAGAATAATAATGGGATGAGCTTGAGAATAATAATGGGATGAGCTTGAGAATAATAATGGGACGAGCTTGAGAATAATAATGGGATGAGCTTGAGAATTTAAGTACAGTGAGAAATCCATGGATGAAATCCATTTTAATATTTAGCTCGGCATGAATGAGTTAGGTTGAAGGGCCTGTTTCCGTGCTGTATGGCTAATTCTCTGGATCATGGGTGGGGAACCTTTTCATGTTGGAATGCCGCATTAAGTTAGCTGTAATCTAATAAGGCCGCATCCAAGAAGCTTCATTTAGATATACTGCAAAATACATTATTTTGTTAAAATAGCCCTCATGACTTACTAATGTTTTAATTGGGGCCGTCGGTCGGGGAGGATTATTTTGTTGAATTTTCTTTTACTCTTTAGTATTTTAAATACGTTCATTTTAAGATTAAAATAAAAATAATAAAAGACAAACAAAAACATATTAATAAAACTTAACATGATTTGTTCCACAAAATTTGGATTCATTCAAAAGGCCGCACTTAATGGCCTAGAGGGTCGCATGTGGCCTTAAGACCACAGGTTCCCCACCCCTGCTCTGGATCATTTAAAAGCTTGCGATGCTCCGCTTGCTTTGGAAAGCTTCCAATGGCAACTTGAGTGAATTTGAACCCAGGATACTTGCAGAGAATGTTTTTGTTTTATGTTTTCTTGGGACCAAGCATTGCAATAAGCTTCAAAATACTGTGCCTTAGAATTTTGTATTTCTCAGTGTTACTGAATGGTTCTTGATATTTATCCCTGAAATAAAACAACAATTCACATCTCATCTAATGAGGCAGCATCTTACCTTATTCGTGCATAATATCGGGAGAGGCTGCTGGGCAGGCTAGGACTTTATTCTTTAGTGGATCGTGCTGCCAGAGGAGGTAGATGAGGCAGGTACTATAACAGCATTTAAAAGACTCTTGGTCAGGGACACAAATAGGAAAGGTTTACAGGGATGTAGACCAAACACAGACAAATGGGACTAGATTAAATGTGGCATCTTTGTTCACATTGACAGGTTGGGACTATGGGGCCCGCTTCCGTTCGGTATGGCTCTATCATCAAGCTATGAATGTAGGCAGGTATTTGTAAGTGACTCAAGTTAGGCCGCGCAGAGATGTACCAAAGTACCATTTTGAAAACCAAATATAATAGCTATGCATGAATTGCAGTAGTACTTTTTAACACAGCACTTTTGTTTTGCTTTGCGGAAAGCTTCCTCTTCATGCAACTGATACTGCCTGTATTACTTTGTATAGTTTTGAGATGTGCATAAGAGTTGATGCAAATCATTTAATTGGAGGAACGTTTCTTCTCTGCAGGCCCATGTACAGTCTGGGATGGGCCCTCCGCATCACCCTGCCACTACCCATCCTCCCATGATGCTGATGCCAGCACAACCACCAGGTGGTCAAGGTGCCATTCCTCAGAATGCAATGCCACCTATTCCAGTTTCCTCAACTACACACTTCTCTTACATGGCACACCCACAAGGTGAGTATTGACACAACTGGGAGTTGCAGTTGATGTTCTTTAGCAGGTTGCAACAAAGGTTTGACTGCAGGCTTACAGCATGGGGCATGTCAGCAAATTAAAACGAGGAAATTTGCTGTACCTTTAGTAATTTTGAAACCTTCACACCCTGCTGCAGATGAAAATGCTAATTGCAAAGAAAAGGGTTGGATTTTAATTGAGCATTTTAAATGTATTTTACTCCTCGCGCCACTTAACAACTGGGGTTAAGCAGATGTTCCCCTCTATCTCATTCTGCTGCAATGATGCCTTGAGTTTAAGACTACAAGAGTAATCTTTACAGATTTGGACTGTTTTCTCAGGAAAGGCGGAGATTGTGGGCGGACATGATAGAGGTGTATAACATTGAGAGCCATCGATAGGGATAGGGAGGAATTCCCAGGATGGAAAAATCAAATAGTAGAGGAAGAGCTTTAAGGGCCTGTCCCACTGTGACAGGGAGGAATTCCCAGGATGGAAAAATCAAATAGTAGAGGAAGAGCTTTAAGGGCCTGTCCCACTGTGACAGGGAGGAATTCCCAGGATGGAAAAATCAAATAGTAGAGGAAGAGCTTTAAGGGCCTGTCCCACTGTACGATGTAATTCAAGAGCTCTCCCGAGTTTAAAAAAAAATCAAACTCGTGGTAAGCACGTAGAATGTACGTAGCGGGCAAGTCTGAGCTCGGGGCGTCTATTATCGGCTCGTAACGCTAACGGCAGGTACTCGGGAAATGCGGTAAGCTGGTGAAGATTTTTCAACATGTTGAAAAATGTCCACGAGAGCCCAGAGTACCTAGGAGCAGCTATTACCGTAATTCTCCGAATTCGAATATGGAAACTCAGGAGAACTCGTGAATTAGCTCGTATAGTGGGACAGGCCCATTAAGGTGAGCGAGGTAAAGTTTAAAGAAGATGTGCGGTGCAAGTTTTTTTTACTCAGAGAATGGAGGGTGCCTGGAATGTGCTTATTGGGGATAGTGGTGAAGGCAGATATAATAGTGACATTTAGGAGACTTTTGGATAGATACATGGATATGCAAGTAGAGGGATATGGATTTATGCGCAGGCAGATAAGAGTTGGTGTTAGCAACAGACATTGTGGGCTGTGTTGTATTGTTCTGTTGTATGTATGGTCTTTCCTAGCATGATACAATGTACTTAAGTTTTACCTAGCCCTTCTACATTCATGGCATGAACTATGTTTAACAATTGAAAGTATTCTTTGTACCTTGACAATGCCAAAGAAGGGAATGAATGAACAATTTGAATTCAATGTCTGTTTATGGAGGAATCATTAACTTGCAACTTTCTTTTCATCTCTCCCTAGTGCAAGCCCACCACCAGCAGCAGTTGTAGTCCTGTTCTCTGCACTAAGCAACAGGCTGGCCAGTTGAAGCCACTTATCCTTCCCCACCCTAAAACCTGGAACCAGAAGCACAGCGTATTAAAATTATCTTCTCATGCTAAACGAATGTGCTCACACATAACTTCCAGTTTTTATCAAGTGATTCAATGGCTGCTGTTCTGAGGAAGTGGACTGGAGAGAAAGAAATGCGAATTACTGAAATTCTGGAATCAATGTGTCCTGTCAACAGACCTACAGAATGCCCAAAATCTGCTTTCCAATAACTGGAATGTATTTATTTTGCCTGACTCTTCTAAGTTATGAACTTCTCATGGTGAAAGAACTAATAAAGTTGTTTGTTCCTGCTGCAAGCCATCCTGATTTGGGAAACCAGAACCCTCTGCTTCTAACCAAACTTGAATTCCATCTTATAACAAAATCCGGTTGCGAACTGGTGGATTATTTATGAATAGAGGTTGCTGGAGAAAAGTGCTGTCACCAGACAGTGGTGTAACTTTTAAGTTAAAAACTTTTACTTTGTAGATAATATTAAAAAAACATAAAAAAACAAAAAAATAAAAAGTTTTAAAAACTGACTGCGATATTGCAACTTTTTCTACCGCTTTAATGGTACATAACATTGAATTGAAGACAAACTATAGATTAAAGATCATTTAGAGGCTCCTTATAAGAGATCATATACAGTTCACTTTGTAAAACCTCCATCCGTTTGTTTCCTTTACTCTCCTTTTGAAGATCTATAAAGTGATTGAGTGAAGAGATAGGAAATTAAGCATTCATTGCTCTAATAATGTTTTCATCTTAATTTTATTTTTGAGAAGAGGCAACCAAAAGTTAACCTTCCAGGAGATGAGCAAAATCTCCTTATGATTCCTGGGGCCAGTCTTTGAAGTTTTTATAAATTATAAATCCTAATATTATAAATTGTTGATTAAATCCAGGCTTGATGATGTAATATTTGTTCCATAGATGGTTTGATGATCCAACTGCAGAATCCATTATTTGCAACGGGGCCGGGGGTAGATTGGGTGTTAAGATGATTTTCCTACTATTGAAGGTCTGAAGAAGGGTCTCGACCCGAAACGTCACCTATTCCTTTGCTCCATAGATGCTGCCTCACCCGCTGAGTTTTCCCAATATTTTTGGCTACCTTCCTACTATTAGCAGTGGGTGATAAAACTAAAACCAGAAGTAAACAGACCTTTTTTTTAAAAGGACATTTTACTTAGCAACTGCCTTGCTAGATCATGAGCAGTTCTACCAAATGTCATCATTGAGGAAATCGTACTTTGCAGACACCTCATTGAAACGGCTTGAAAGCCTGCCTTAGCCTGAAATTGGTAAGTACAATACAGAGAGAGGGGTTGGACATTCAACAATAAATACTGTTAATATCAATGAATACAGTGCAAGTACTTATATATTTGAAATAACATTATTGATGTTTTAAATGACTAACGGATAAATAAAGTTCATTGAAGACTATGGTGAAAGCTGATGTTCAGCACCATTTCCCCGATTTAGATGTCTGTCCTTATTAGGGCCTAATTTATTGGGAAATGGATTACAAAAACTGATTGAACATGTAGGTGAAATGCCCATTCTACAAGACCAAAAATTCAAAGGGCAAGTATTTATTTATGAATCTTTCATGAGAATGTCCACCATTTTCTTTCTCAATTATATAGCAAGTGATTTTGGTCTTAAGGGTACAGTGCATTCAGAAAGTATTCTTCACTTTTTCCACATTTTGTTACGTTACAGCCTTATTTTAAAATTGATTAAATTATTTTTTTATCATCAATCTACACCAGAATGAAGAAGCGAAAACAGTTGTTTAGAAATGTTTGCAAAATAATTAAAAAGAAATAACTAAAATATCACATTTACATAAGTATTCAGACCCTTTACTCAGTATTTTGTTGAGGCACCTTTGGCAGCGATTACAGCCTCGAATCTTCTTGGGTATGACGCTACAAGCTTGCCACACCTGTATTTGGGTAATATCTCCCATTATTCTCTGCAGATCCTCTCAAGCTTTGTCAGGTTGGATGGGGAGTATCGATACACAGCTATTTTCCGGGCCTTCCAGAGATGTTCGATCGGGTTCAAGTCCGGGCTCTGGCTGGGCCACTCAAGGACATTCACAGACTTGTCATGAAGCCACTCCTGCGTTGTTTTGGCTGTGTGCTTGTGGTCATTGTCCTGTTGGAAGGTGAACCTCTGCCCCAGTCAGGTCCAGAAGGCTCTGGAGCAGGTTTTCATCAAGGATCTCTCTGCACTTTGCTCTGTTCATCTTTCCCTTGATCCTGACTAGTCTAACATTTCCTGCCGCTGAAAAACATCTCCACAGCATGATGCTGCCACCACCACGCTTCACCGCAGGTATGGTATTGGCCAGGTGATCACCAGTGCTTGGTTTCTTCCAGACGTAGAACTTGGGATTCAGGCCCAAGAGTTCAATCTTGGTTTCATCAGCCCAGAGAATCTTGTTTCTCATGGTCTGAGAGTCCTTTAGGTGCCTTTTGGCAAACTCCAAGCGGGCTGTCATGTGCCTTTTACTGAGGAGTGGCTTCTGTCTGGCCACTCCACCATAAAGGCCTGTTTGGTGGAGTGCTGCAGATATAGTTGTCCTTCTGGAAGATTCTCCAATCTCCACAGAGGAACTCTGGAGCTCTGTCATAGTGACCATCGGGTTCTTGGTCACCTCCCTGACGAAGCCCCTACTCCCCCGATTGCTCAGTTTGGCCAGGCGGCCAACTCTATAAAGAGTCCTGGTGGTTCCAAAGTTCTTCCATTTAAGAATGACGGAGGCCACTGTGCTCTTCGGGACCTGCAATGCTGCAGAAATTATTTTATACCCTTCCCCAGATCTGTGTCACGACACAATCCTGATCGGAGGTCTACGTCAATTCCTTCGACTTCTTGGCTTGGTTTTTACTCTGACATGCACTGTCAACTGTGGGACCTTATATAGACAGGTGTGTGCCTTTCCAAATCATGTCCAATCAATTTAATTTACCACAGGTGGACTCCAAGTTGTAGAAACATCTCGAGGATAATCAATGGAAACAGGATGCACTAAAGCTCAATTTTGAGTGTCCTAGCAAAGGGTCTGAATACTTATGTAAATGTGATATTTCAGTTATTTATTTGTAATTACTTCGCAAAACTTTCTAAACACCTGTTTTTGCTTCTTCATTCTGGGGTATTGTGTGTACATTGATTCAAAAAAAGAATTTAATCCATTTTAAAATAAGGCTGTAACGTAACAAAATGTGGAAAAAGTGAAAGGGTCTGAATACTTTCTGACTGCACTATATACATTAAGTATAGCAGACAAAATGGGAAAGGACAACTTTTAGAATGTCGGAAGTTTCAAATTAATGGATCAGTTTAAAAATACTTATTTAGAGAAAAGGTGATATTGTTCTAAGATTTCAATCTTGGTAGTTAGAGTGCCTGTGTGGTTTGAGTAATGATCACAACTTTTGCCCAGTTTGTACACTATTTCCATGTAATTCAAGCTTGAGTCCAGGTATCATAATAATCAATTTATGTTGCTCTCCTAAAAGACCACAGCTGCTCTAAGTATGGTTTTAAAAAGTTACATGATAACTTCCACACTTTTTGCTCCGTCTCTCTATTTTAAAAGGCACCATTCGGCTGGCCATTTCCATAATTCTCGGTGCCTGTTGTTGACTTTTTAATTTTTGTGCATGGCACTCTGATCCCTTCAGTCTGCCAATCTGCATCATTTTATAAATGCTTTATCCTCCAGCGTTGCTGATTTTTTTTTTTCTAGCCTGCCCCCCCCCCCCCCCCCCACAACCTTTCCCGTCCTCACTAAAATGACTGTCTAAATACTAGTCTGAAAAAGGGTCCCGACCAGAAAAGTCACCACTCCTTTTCCTCCAGAGATGCTACCTGCCCTGCTGAGTTACTTTGTGTCTATCTTTACTAAAATGGTTGTTCTCGTGTTTTACTTTCTGAAAGTAGCACGTTGTTTACAATTTCTAATGCCCACGTAGTGAAAGGGTTCTGCAAGGCCAGTTTTGAAATGGTTATCGAAACTCCAATCATTTCTTTGATTATTTTCCTTGTGAAATTGGTAGGGACTTACAAATTAACACATTTGGGAGATTGGGAGAAAATTCCTGTGTGGGGACAGCAGCGAAAACCGAGCATTACAAAATAAGCTAAATGTGGGTGGGCGGAGGAGATTCACAGGAGTTATTGCATAGAAAAGATCAAATAGCCTGTTTCTGTGTTTCTGTGTTATGAAATAGACACTCATACTTTATTTGCATTGGTTTGGGGAATTTTGTTGCTTCTCCGCTTTTACAGTATTTCTCATCTTTTATTGCAGTGAACCTCTTGATCCATAGATGGTGCTGTAGCTACAGTTGTTGTGTTTCACTTCATTTATGGAGAATTTTACACTGCAAAATGTGGAACCAACCTACCACTTTTCTGATATCTGAACATTTACAAGGTGATTCTGTGAAAGTACTTGCGAGTGTGAGCTAACTTGCTATGAGGCGATCTAAGATTAAACGTTTGTTGAGGCATTATTGAAGCTGGAATAAAACTATGCTGTAGCCATTGGAAATACTTGAGCAAAACATGCAGGCTTTCACTCCAGTGCTGTACTGATGAAATGCTTTGTTAGAAAGGCATCTTTCAGAAGAGTAGGTGGCTGTCACCATGGCACTATTCCAAGAAGAGGAAAGTTGTCCCGACCAATATCTAGTTCTCTGTTGTGCAGTATCATGATGCTGCTGCTTCCTGGGCACTAAGTCAAGTTAATAAGTCAATGCATTGTTTGGTTTTGCATGGATACTGCAGTTTGTAGTTAACTGCTCTAAATTGTTCTTGTTTAACTTCTGAAGTTGTTTGGTTCTGAAGGGGCCTGTTTTGGTTCTGAAGGGACCATGCAAAATTTCATGGTTGTCCATTTCTATAGCAAATAATTATTCTGGTAAAATGCAACAAATGTGCAATATGTTAGTACAGTGCAAATTTGGCAGAACCAATATTTTTGCCTCGTACAATAAGATACGAATTTAGAAAATGAAGCACTAAATAGAACAGCTCTTCATGGGATCATTATAATGTAGTATAAATAAATGTGATCCTGAAGTTATTTTGAACCTGAGATACATAGAGTATTGTACATTGTGTTGTATTTGAAGAGTTTGTACGGGCCATAATAGTCTGATATAGTAATGTATCTTTACTAGTTAGTGTTTTTAATGTAAAATATTGAGCTGTATAATGAATAATGTAATTTTGACAAATATTGTGGGGGGTCACAGCATCACATGTTGGAATGAACGTCCAGACTGTGGTTCTTCATGTTTGGTTCCTTCTTGAAGAATGCGTCTAGGGTTGCCTGCTTTCTCGAGTCTGTCACAAATAAGTTTTCGGTAGGACTTGTTCCGAACACCACTTTTCCCCCTACTGCTGCGCTCCCAGTTGTCATTCTTGGTAAACTGGTCCATGATTTTGGTAGTCTTTGCGATGATTTTACCAAAGAATTCAGTGGTGAGGATTCTCTCTAGTGTTGTCTCTCTCTGCAGCACGGTTGTCAAAGAGACTTCAGCCTCACTCTGGATGCTGTGACAACTCCTGCAGTTCTTCAACAATTAAACCTTTACCATGAGGCTCCACGTCTTCAACACTGACATCTCCACTACCCCTTCATTTGCCAGCTCGACAATATTATTGATGACTGCTGGAGGTTACTCATCAGATTCCAGTAAGTCATTGCGTGCTTCTGGCCATAGCCTCTTCCAAACTTTGTTCAAGCTGTTTAGGGTTACTTTATCCCAGGCTGCTTTGATATCTATGGCCATCACGATGTGGTCGTTTTTCCAAAATTTCCCTGATTGTTTATCTTGGCCATCTGTCTCAACAAGTTGTCTCTGACGGTGTAACAAAGGTAGTAGGCTTTGAAATTAGAAATGACTCCCTGATCCATTGTTTGGAATAAGGATAGACACAAAATGCTGGAGTCACTCAGTGGGTCAGGTAGCATTTCTGGAGAAAATGGATAGGTGACGTTTTGGGTCGGGTTGGAGTAAGGATGTTGTGTTCGGTGGAAGATAAATTGCCCCCACAGGAATACAGGTCGGAAGGGTGTCAAGGTTCTCGGGGCATTATGGATCACCAACAATGCTTTAGGTTCAAGGTTATTTTCTTCACAATATTGTTTCACTGCTTGGCAAAACTGACAAATCACTCTATGATCAACCAGTCAAACTAACTTCTGCTAGCTGTGTTTCTAAGTTATCTCTTGTGGGTGTCTCGAGATGCTGCTTGTTTTTTCCATGGTGGTGTTAGCTTAATGGCATGTTGTGTTTGGTCACCCACCCAAATGCAAAACATGTCTTCCATTTTCTCAAAGAAAAAATACTCTGATCGAGTTACTTTGTTTGATAAATGAGTTTGTCATGGCAGAAGCTTTTATCTGAGCTACATTTTAAATAATGGTGTGTAAGAGGCTTTTGGATAGGCACATGGAAGTCTATGTACAGGCAGATGAGATCAGTTTATCTTGGCATCATATGCAGCACAAACATATACTGTTCCATGTTCTTAGTGTGATGCAGACAAGTTCATAGATTTACCAACATCTTGTATTCACTGGAGTTTAGAAGAATGAGGGGGGATCTTATAGAAACATATAAAATTATAAAAAGACTGGACAAGCTAGATGCAGGAAAAATGTTCCCAATGTTGGGCGAGTCCAGAACCAGGGGCCACAGTCTTAGAATAAAGGGGAGGTCATTTAAGACTGAGGTGAGAAAAAACTTTTTCACCCAGAGAGTTGTGAATTTATGGAATTCCCTGCCACAGAGGGCAGTGGAGGCCAAGTCACTGGATGGATTTAAGAGAGAGTTAGATGGAGCTCTAGGGGCTAGTGGAGTCAAGGGATATGGGGAGAAGGCAGGCACAGGTATTGATTGGGGACGATCAGCCGTGCTGGCTCGAAGGGCTGAATGGCCTCCTCCTGCACCTATTTTCGATGTTTCTTTGTTTCTATCTACCTGAACTTCAGCAGCTTCCAATTGCTTCAACGTACAATTTTACATACAATGTGATGCTTTTCCTGGGTACCCGAGATGCACCTTCAGCACCTGCTGACTAATGTGAGTGCATGTGTCGTCCATTCCGATTGCCTATGTGCCTATAGGAGCTCAAAGTGGCTTGTTCAAACTGGCAAATTGTAACCACTTTTATGGATTTTTTTTGGGGGGGTGGGGGAATAAGGCAGAGTGAAGCTGCGCTACGAGGGGTAGCACTAAAATATATTACTGGGGGGTAATAACTTCTGTAAATACAACTAAGTATCTAATAATAATACAACCGGTTTTCCTCCTATTATACAATTTACAATTAATTCCAGTAGAATCCACGAGGAAGAGAATTACAAGTAATGAAACATTTGGACAGTTTTATTAATTGACAGACGTACAGCACAGCAGTTATCAGATGTAAAAATAATTAGAACATTTTTTTAATACTGCATGGTATTTGAGATGAGCATTTCTGTACTATGATTGCTCCATGTAAATTTAATCTAAAGAGCACAATGTGGATAGAAGAATCTTGAACAAGCATTTTCATGGTGTGATCCTCATGATGTGATAGCTTCAATAAAGAGTAAGTACACTTTTCAATTGTATGCAGCAGCCACTAAAGGAAATTTGGTATTGAATTGATAAATTTTAATTTTTAAACTTTGTATTACACTTTTTCCACACTAGTAACATTTGCACTCAAATGATAAATTACAACTTAAAATTATACAATTACAATTCTCTTTATTCAAATAACCATTTGACGACCAAATTTCATTTAAAGCTTGCTGTATAAAGGCAATTCTTACATTGAATATTTAAGAATATCACAGATACCTGTAGTGTATCATGCTTTCTATACTTTGAAAACCAAATCCACAGTTTGTTGAAATTAAAATTGAGACTAATGGAGTTCATTTATTTTCTGATTGTGAATATGAGAGCATCTAGTACTCTGAAAATGAAGAGACAGTTCATACAAAAGGGAAATTTGGTAACTGAATAGTGTTTTCTGAACATCCATTAAATTTGTAAAAGTTTTGAGATTCTCCAACTTTTGGAACAAAGGCAAGTAAAGCTTTATTGAGTGCGAACACATTTTTATCATGGATTTAAATCTCATCAATGTTTTGTTCATTCATTCATGAGATGAGGAAATTGCTGCCATTTAATGTCTATTCTGATTTATCCTTGAATTGAGCCTGACGAACCATTTTTGAAACGCTGAGAATCAATCACATTGCACTGAGAGTCTGGCGTTTCTCGTGGCCATTTGAAATAAGTTGATTGGGTCAACAGTCAGGTACTTTCTTGATTACAGAAACATAAGAAACAGGAATCTTGAGCAAAAAAACAAAGTGCTGGAGTAACTCAGTGGGTCAGCCAGCATTTAGAGGGAAAGCAGGCATCCTTCCAGGTCAGGACCCTTCTTTAGACCCTGAGGAAGGGTTCTGAGCTGAAACGTCATCTACCGATTCCCATCACAACTGACTGGATCAGTCAGTTCCTCTAGTACTTTTTTTGCCCATTTTCATGATTACCATTCTTGAAGCTAGTTTTTATAAGATCAGAATTTTGTTTTGAAATTCCAGAATTTGTTGAAGTTAGCTGGCGAAGTACATCTGTGCCATTTGAACATCTTGTTATTTAATGATATTAATTAATGAAAGTTTGGTCAAATTACTGACACATTCTGGCTCCCCTTCCAGGAAGATTTCCACATGACAGTCAAAGTCCAGAGGGCATAGCTTTAAGAGAGGCATTTTTTTAATATGCAGAGCGTAGTGGATGCCTGGAATGCATTGATGGGTGGGGGAAGATACAACAGTGGTGTTTAAGAGGCTTTTAGGTCGGCATATGTTGATGCTGAGGATATGGATCACGTGCAGGTGCGATTTAAAAAAGAAAACTTAGCATCATCAAACTTAGCACAGACATTGTGGGCTGAGGGCCTTCTGTGTTGTACTGTTTGTTCTATTTTCCATGAAAGGAATTTAAACAATATTTTATCTCCTGTGTGTATTTAAGCCACACCAGCAAAGGTCTATTGACAAATGGAAGAAATCTATTTGAATTTATCAACTGAATATAATAATTACTGTCTCACATATGCAATGTGAAACGAATATTTAAAAAAACCAGCTCTACTTATAAATGTATTTATTCACCATCAGCTTGCATGCTTTTGGCCATCTCATAAAATTTGTTGGATCTCTAATTTTATGGATTGTTACTTATGGCATTTGAAATCTTAGTTTTTTTCTGCCAGTGGTCTTTACCTACTGCAGGCAAACAAGTTGTATCCTGAAATATACAAAGAGCATTTTTGACAGACTCAATACTTTCTAAGCATGATTTATAAAATGTTATCTTGAATCACCTTGGCCAGGAAGCTTTAGTCAGCTTCATACAAATGTTTCAATTCATAAAGTACACATCCTTTTTCTAAAACCAGACCAACACTATAATTCTATTGCAGTCACACCAGAGGAACACTGAAGATTTAGATCAGTGACAAGTGCAGATGTTGTAGGAACTGAGGAGGAAAGTGTTGATGCAACTTTACAAGATTGTTATTTTCTCTCCAGATTGTAGGGAGGATGTATTTGCATTAGGTGAGGGTCACCCGGTTGATTCCTGATTGAAGGAATTCATTAATATTAAAAGGGTTGAGCAGGAGAGGTCCTGACCTGAACCATCATTTGTCCATTCCCTCCTCGGGTGCTGACTGACCTAGAGCTCTTCCAGCGCTTTGTATGCTGCCTTCCTTATGCCTTGGTAAACCCAGCAGAGTTGATGGCCAGCTATCAGATCTTATACTGAACCAGGTTGCTGTTCCAGTTAAGAGAGTTGGTGGGGGAAACCTGGCCCTCAGAGGCAGGCCCAGTGGCACTCACTGTCCTATGTGTGTTATGCATCCCTTAAGCACAGTAAGTTAATGCTCTTTTAGAATCATGTGCTAAAGAAGCCAATAAATGTTGGGTGGTGATTGATTGTCTTGTCACTTTGGTGTTGGAGATATCACCTGTAGCTGGCATTGTTGCATTTCCTTCCCTTAACAATGAATCTGCCTTTTATTACTCTTTATGAATTTACACATCTTCTGGCCCAGGACATAATTACATTTTTATTTTGTCTGGTTCTGCATTTTCTGAAGAGTTCCAGTTGGATAACATGAAGCTTAAAACAATAGGAAAGCATTTTCTAAACATTTTTAAATACCTTGATACCTTTCAATTAACTCAATCTTATGATTATGTTCCCCATCAACCACCTCCCTTCAATCTTCCTCTCGTCAGTACATCAGATCCCAAAAGTTTACAAATTCTTAACTGCTAAGCGATGTAAAAGAAAGCCCAATGTTTTTTGAAAAGGTAATTTCTAAACTTTCTTCTCCCATTGATGACAAGGAGAAATATTTGTTGCTTCAGGTATCCAGTATTTGAATTTAACTTCTCTGCACATTTTCCACTTCTTTATGCTATGCCTTAAAAGGAACCTGATTTGAGTTTACTTTTTTGTGCCTTTCAAAATAATCCCTGACTTGCTGGGTTCAATTACGTATATCCAAAGCTATGTACCCAACTGCTCTGAATATTGCAGTAGCCACTATAATAGGGAACTAAGCCGAATTCCACCTGTAATTTGCAAAAACATTCCAGAAATTACATCACCTTAGTGTTTACAATCCTGAACTGTCAGTTAAGCTTTTGCAAAAGCACAGGCAAATACGTTCTTAATTACAGACATTTAACTAGCACATGTAAACGCAACAAAATAACTGTAAATTAGCCTTTAAATGCTGCAAGTGCTTGTATTGCAATGTTAGGAAACATACCTTTACTATGTTTTAGTCTGGTTAATGGAAATAACATTATATAAAGAAGTACTTAAAACTTTTTATTCAATACATATGTACAAAATGTACAAGTCAATCATTTGATGTCTATCGAGGCCATAGTTAAAACATATGTTAAGAGAAAAAAATAAGAGCAAAGCTACAAAAGTTAATGCTGTAAACAGACCCTTCAACAGGCCTAATAGAAAGAATACATTTCAGAGTAAACTTGGATTTGGTCTGAAGGTGTCTCACCTTTCCCTTCTGCTCCACCCTGAAACAGAAAAATACATTCATGTTTTCAGAGAAAACCTGAAACCATTTTCAGTGTTGATTTATCAAATGTGTCTACCAGACCTGTTCAAAGGAACATGTACTGATTGTCAATGGCCCGTGAACGACCCCTGGCAGCTGATTCCAATTCATAGTCTGAGTCTCGTTGGTGCCTCGTGGGCACGACCACTGAACCACTGCGCCGTAAGCCACCAAAGGACTCCTCATGCAGGGGCACCGTGTGAAACACCTGCTCTGGCCCACCTTGAGGAGCTTCTGATACATTGCAGTTTGAAGGATCCATGTGAGCAAGGTTGGGTTCGGAGTTTGAGCGGTGGACACTAAATGGCAGCACCAATGCATTGCTTGGTGAAAATGATCCTTTGGAAAAAACAAAAGAATATTTTAGGAATCACTGCCTCTTACAAATGTACCTGCAATGAACAATTAAACAGATAATCTGTTGTAATTCCATGAGAAACTGTTTCATACCCAATCGAGGCACATTCATCGTTGCATCACCTCCTCACCTGAAACTGCTGTACCATATACAACGCAATGAAACTAAAGGTGTGGTTATTTCAGGAAAAACAAATCTGACTTGTTACAGACAATTATCTTAGCCATAGAAATTATCTTAGCCATAGACCTAGCAGAAAATACCTACATACTTCAGCAGAAGTTCCTAAAAATAGTTTGAATGTGTGACATTTTCAAAAACAGCTTCTGTAACAAGGGTTTTATTTTTTAAAGTTATTTGAAATAAATAAATTATTAAACCCACTGGGGTTTGAAATAGCATGATCATTTGTTTTGTAAGTTTGAATTTGATAAGATAATCAACAGCCAGTTAATATTATAGAATTCATATTCTGCTGAATATAGCTTTAGATTTCGGACCAATTATTCTACATAGAGGCTCATACCTCAGAAGTGGACTGTGAATGTAAAGCTTAGAATTAAGTAATAGCTGCAGTATATTCAAGATCATATACTGCACAAACCATATCTGCACACAAATTCACCACGTAGTAAAAATGCTGGAGTAACTCAGTGGGACAGACAGCAACTCTGGAGAGAAGGAATGGTCTTGTTTGTGGAGTGGTGTTTTTGTCAACTTAGGAAATTTAGCATTGGTTCTCTTACATGATTTGATTTACATGACTTTATTGTTAAGTGCGTAAAGGGAGCTTCACATGAGGGGAACTCCATATCTAACAGCACTGTGAGAGGGCCATTACAACAATGGTACGGTTAAAATAATATCCACAGCACCAGATGTTTGAGAGCAGTTAAGGTCTGGCCTTAAATACTCTCGGCAGTGGGGAGACAAGAGGGCAGTTGCTGCAACATGGAGCTGCAATCTTCTGGAGGAGCCGTAAAGGGCCTGTCCCACCAGCATGCGATTGCAGCGTCTAGCGCGACCAAACATGGTCGCTTGAGGTGTACGGCAGCGCGGGGCCGACCCCACTTCGAACCGCGGAGGCGTATGGAGTTGTGCGGGGCTGGTCCTGACATCGCGCGGGGCTCCGAAAATCCTGCACTGTCCGAAAATTCCGCGCGCCAACGGCCTGCCGGCCCGCAGGCACGTTGAGGGCGTACGCAGCGTCTTGACGGCGTACGCCTAGCGCGTGACTTTGCGCGATGACGTCACCGCCGCGCGACGTCCAAATTCAGTCAGCCCGCCTCTACCAGCTGATTGGTGAGTATGACCAGCCCCGCACAACTCCATACGCCTCCGCGGTTGGAAGTGGGACCGGGCCCGCGCGGCCGTACGCCTCTAGCAACCACATGCTGGTGGGACAGGCCCTTTACATGCTAAGTTTGCTGCACAACCTGCTTCCACCAGTGGAGAAGGGTATGGGCCAAATGCAGGCAGCTGAGACTAGATGGGTCATATTGGTCAGCATAGGCAATTCAGGCTAAAGGGCCTGTTTCCATGCTGTACATTATGACGCTGCCTACATCACTGCTTGTGACCGAGTTGGAATGGATGATAAATAGCCAGGCTGAATTACTTTGACTTTTTTAATAAATGTACCTTCCCAAGTAGATGCCAGTGATGTAGCTATATTGGAAAGCTTGGTTATAAGCATGGCCAGTTCTAGAGTGAGTGCCTTCAGTAGTACACCCACAATGTCCTCTGATCCTTTTCGCCTGTGCTCTCAGCTAAATTTTATCCTTCAACATCACACAAACAGATGTCACATTACAGATTTTGAGAGCCTGCCCTGTATTATTTCGCTGCCAAATTTATACATAATAAAAAATAAATCACAGCAACTCCCAAAGTACCTTGAGCAAAAAACATAGAAAATAGATGCAGAAGTAGGCCATTCGAGCCTGCACCGCCATTCAATATGATCATGGCTGATCATCCAACTCAGGATCCTGTACCTGCTTTCTCTCCATACCCCCCTGATCCCTTTAGCCACAAGGGTCACATCTAACTCCCTCTTAAATATAGCCAACGAACTGGCCTCAACTACATTCTGTGGCAGAGAATTCCAGAGATTCGCCACTCTCTGTTGAAAAAATGTTTTTCTCAAATCTAGAGGATGACCTCAGCACCTGTGGAGGGAAATAGACAGAAAACATGTTTGGGTGAGACCCTTCCTCCCACTGATGCTTCCTGGCCCCTTGAGATCCTCCAGCAGATCAAGTTTTGCTTAAGATTCAAGCATCTGCAGTCTGTTACCAAATAAACTTGTTATATATAAAGCACGTTGGGACAACCCTCACAAAGGAATGTGAAAGGTGTTCATAAATGGCAAACCTTTTTCACCAAACATCTGCGTCTTTTGATGTTTACTGAAACCCTTTCTACCTGAGCCTTTCATGATTTTGAGATATCTAACGTGGGTTAGCTTGCAAAGAACCAAACTCCCACTGCACCCATTCCATCCTAATACTAGCTTCCTGGAGAGAAGTTGACAAAAAATGCTGGAGAAACTCAGCGGGTGAGGCAGTATCTATGGAGAGAAGGAAAGGCGACATTGTGGGTCGAGACCCTTCTTCAGACTCGACCCAAAACGTCACCTATTCATTCTCTCCATCGATACTGCCTCACCTGCTGAGTTTCTCCAGCATTTTTTGTCTACTTTCTCTTCTGCATTTCCTTCTTAAATAAACCCCTGGAGAGAAGAGCGTTTGTCACAGATTTAAAACGGTATTGATTTTTGAATGATGATCTCTTATTACACCAAGATGTATATGTGCCAATTAAACCAGAGCACAAAAATAACAAATCTGAAGACATTCCAACACAAATATTTATCACACGGCTACAGAAAATGTGTGCTTCAGAAAAAGTTTCCAAAGCAGAGTAGGTTTTGAACTCTGCACGTCTGATGTGTGTGGCGGAGGAGATGGAGCTGTCTAGGAACCTCAACAATTTGTTGGTGAGAACATACCAGCAGCATAACTGATGTTTTACATAAGATAATATACACTGACATCCACCATCTTCTGCGAGTTTCTGCGGTTGTGGGAAACATCAGTGTGGGGAGTTAAACACATTCCTATCTCATGGATCTGTCATTACCATGAGCATTCCCATGTAGAGGAGTGAAGCTCCCTTTACACTCCTAACAATCTGCTTCAGCTCCTATGCAAGGGGATTTCTCTGCTGCACTTCTCTTCTATTTTCCACACTAACAAGTCTTGCGCCCGTCCAATAGATGGTGGTAGCAAGTCACATACAGCATGCCGCTTCCTGCAGGAAGCTGAAAACACACTCCGCACCAGTTTTCAGGTTAATTTGATGTTATATCATTTAGAAACTCGTTAAATAATTACTGTGGAGATGATTCATAAATCATTGCAACAAAGTTTCTGCCAGTCTACAATCATTAGATGGTCTTGTGTTACTTGAGTTTCATACTCAAAGCTGTTACAGTAAAATTCTAATACTTTAGCTTAATTAAGTTTAGAGATACAGCATGGAAACAGTCCACGCTGACCTTCAATCACCCATTCACTGAATTAATTTCCACATGCCTCGACTCCATCCTATCCCCCTGGTCCAATCCCTTCCTACCTATATCCAAGGCACCTCACACGCTCTGGATAAGTCGCGCTGATTGCGTAATTTCCGGTGAGTGTAGAGGTCATGCTGATTGCGGAAGTGCCGCTGACTGCGGAAGCCCCACAGTAGAGAGGCCGCGGTCAGCCGTGTGAGTAGATTCAAGAAAGTTCACTGTCATATATATATATATGGTGTGTGAGTCAGTGTGTGCGAGTGTGAATGTATGTGTGTGTGAGTGAGTGTGTGTGTCTATTGGAATTGGTGGAGAGGTGGAATATTGCGTTGGGGACCAGCCCTCCCGTGTGAAGCTGGGACCCAACGGGTCCCACTTAGTCCAGTTTACACTAGTTCTATGTTATCCCACTTTCACATCCACTCCATACACACTAGGGGCAATTTACAGAGGCCAATTAACCTACAAAACCACACATTGTTGGTATGTGGCAGGAAAAGCATCCGGAGGAAACCCACGCGGTCGCAGGGAAACATGCGACCTCCACACCGACAGCACCCGAGGTCAGGATTGCCTGGCGTGCTGTTACTCCAACAGTCTTATGAAAGAAAAGTGTTTGGTTATCAATATGAGCAACATCCAATCGTCTGGAAAATCTACTCATCCAGCACCAAGGGCACGGATCACTGGAGTTTCACTGTACTGTCAGATAGCAATAACTGACATGATGCCATCTATAAAGCTCCATGGAGTAATGGTGACTAGAGACCACAGACTGCCAACACTAAAAGCAATAAAGCCTTTACCTCTTCCTTTTTTTCCCACTCCTGAAATTGTACTGTCGTCCTGCACTTCGGACTTCCCCAGCACAATCAATATACAATACAAGTGGCATGTCACCCACTTAAAGCCATGTGCAGCTGTGATTTGAACACAACTCTTACAATACACACAAAGAATACAGAAATCCTGGTGTTAATTTTAACGTACAGCATTCAAGACCTTTAACATGGGGGTTTCTTCACAAATCACTTTTTTTTTAAAAATGTAGCAGGGTGGAAACTCAGTGAAAATGCAAAGTGTCATCACCCTAAGGATGAGTTTGTTGAAGAATTGCCTTAAGTTACCTGCAATCAACTACAGGGACAGTTTCTGGCTGGGATGCTTTCCTTTGAGCCACCTGCAGGTGGCGATGGCACTCAATTTGCAATTGTTCAATTTGCAATTGAATGAAAATTGAAGATAAAAAATTGAACCTTTCACCTGTTGCAGTGAAATTAGATTTCTCAATAATAGAAGAATATGGATTAGACTGTAGAGATACAGTGCAGAAACAGGCCATTTGGCCCGCTGAATCCACACCGACCAGCGATCATCCCAGACACTAACACTGGGGACACTTAACATTTTTATCAAAGCCAATTAATCTACAAACCAGCATGTCTTTGGAGTGTGGGAGGAAACCGGAGCACCCGGTGAAAACCCACGTAGGTCACCAGCAAAACATACAAAGTCCATACAGACGGCACCCGTAGTCAGGATCGAACCCGTGGCTCTGGCACTGTAAGGCAGCAACACTCCCACTGTGCCTCTGGTCTCATTTAGTAAAAATATTGGGCTTGAACTACATTGTTGCTCTACTTCATTATAAAAACTCACTTCCTCTTTTGCATGTTAGATGAATGGATATGATTTTATTGAAACATAATATCCCAAGGATGCATGACAAAAGTGGATGTTCGGCTCACAGGAGAGTCTTGAACAAGACTTCTGCTAGACAACAGTTGCAAGGGAATAATTGTTTAAATTCTGATTCAAAAATATTTCTGCTCAGAATGGAAATCTCTGAAATTCTTTACCCCAGAGGGTTGTGGAGGCTGGATCACCAGATGTGGCTGCAGTAGATAGGTTTTTGACACATCAGGAAATTCAGGGCTATGGGGAAGAAGCACAGAAGAGGAATCAAAGCCTGGAGCAGATTAGCCATGATCATGTTGAATGGTGTGGCAGGTTCAAGGGCCTTTCTCCTGATTCCTGAGTGTATCTTCACTGTAATTAATGCATGACCTAGGACACATGCAGAAAAAGATCCATGACCGAAAAGCCTAGTGACGTTATAGAGGTTTAGTTTAGTTTAGAGATACAGCGCGGAAACAGGCCCTTGGGCCCACCAAGCCCGCGCGAGCAGCGATCACTGCACATTTACACTATCCTGTACACACCAGGGACAATTTACACTTATACCAAGCCAATTAACCTACAAACCTATAGGTCTTTGGAGTGTGGGTGGAAACCGAAGATCTCGGAGAAAATCCACGCTTTCCACAGGGAGAATGTACAAACAACACCTGCAGTCACGATCAAACACTTGTCTCTGGCACTGCAAGGCAGCAACTCTACTGCTGCACCACTGTGCCACACTACAAGGCCTTGTACAAGATCTTGAGGAATAGATAAAGTAAATGCACAGTCTTTTACTCAGTTAGAGTAAGTGTTCCCAACCTTTTTCGTCCCGTTTACCCCTGGCAACTTTAATAGCACATAACAATGTCCTTTCACTTATTTATGAACAACTAATGTTGAACAGATACCGGTATACCAGAACCAAACACTCAGTCAATGAGAAAAAATATGTACAAATCCATAATCAACAAATGTACCCCCTGGGAAGGTGAAATTTATCCCCTGCGGGTAAATTTACCCCAGGTTGGGAACCCTTGGAGTAAGGAAGTCGAGAACCAGATGACATAGGTTTAAAGTGAGGGGGGGATAATTAATAAAACCTGAAGGGGGACTTTTTTCTTAAACACAAAGGGTGGAAGGTATATAGAACAAGCTGCCGTAGGAGGTAGTTGAGGCAGGTACTATCACAGAGTGTAAGAAACATTTAGACAGGCGCATGGGTAGGAGAAGGTTTGGAAGAATATGGGCCAAACGCAGGCAGGTGGGACTAGTGTACTAGTGTTGGTTGGCGTGGGCAAGTTGGACTGAAGAGCCTGTTTCCTGCCCCAAATTGTGGCCAAATCAGCCACCAATGCAAGACCCACCAATGGATTTATTTTGTACACTTGGGCTATAAATTAAATACTTTGAATAAACTGGATCAAGGAAGTGGTGCTGTTTGTCAGAAATAAAATGTGCACAGTACATCAACGTCACAGTAAAGATGGGGATGTGGCAAGTGGTTCTGGTAAGATGTTCTTGTTATCACGCCATTGTTACTGGATTTGGTAGAGGAAAGAACTGAGAAAGATTCACCTATTCCCGAAACTACAAAGCCATTTCCTGTCACCAATCTCTAAATGCTAAATATTATTGAATCAAACAATATAAAACGTTAAACCAAAGATAACAGAAGGAATTGTCAGCCTGAAAATGGAAGTCATCAGTATCAACTCAGCTACCCGACAGAAAAGCTCCATTAAATAAACTCAGGATTGCTGATTACAGGTCATGTAAAGTGGGAGAAATCACTACACTCACACAAAAGGAACAAATGTTGCTTTGTAACCTCACGATACAACTCTAACACAATGGCCCACACTATACCCACTCGGCATTCCATTCCAGACCTTCCTGTTACATGCAGAGTAAGCATATTACTGTAGGTACACAAAATTGCTGGGGAAACTCAGCGGGTGCAGCAGCATCTATGGAGCGAAGGAAATAGGCGACGTTTCGGGCCGAAACCCTACTGTGATGCATTGATTAGTAAGCTGGGCAGAACATTGCGGCGTTAAAGAAAAGGATTTCAGTCAAGTCCTCATGAAGAATCCAGAATATCTGACTGTTATGGGACATACAAATTTAGTGTAATTTAAGGAACTATTTTCTTAGTGGCATTTCCATTGGACATTCCAGGCAAGGCACTGGAACGGATGAGCCAGATTGGTTGAGCAAGATTCTCAAGCTGGAAAAGGCGCAGAGAAGATTTATGAGGATGTTGCCAAGACTCTAGTGCCTGAACTATAGGGAGAAGTTGAGCAGGTTGAGCAGACTTTATTCCATGGAGCACAGGAGGATTAGGGGTGATCTTATACCAATTGTTTTATGACTGTTGGCAGATCAATTCCCCTCATGGGATGAATAAAGTTCTATCGTATCATATACCAAATTATGAGAGGAATAGATCGGGTAAATGCACAGTCTTTTGCTCAGAGTAGAGGGATCGAGAACCAGAGGACATAGGTTTAAGGTGAGGGTGGGAAAGATTTAATAGGAACCCGAAGGGTAACTTTTATTTTTAAACAAAGGGTGGAGGGTGTATGGATTAAGCTTCTGGAGGAGTAAATTGAGGCAGGTACCATTGCACAGGTTAAGATATATTTAGACAGGATAGGTTTGGAGGGATATGGGCAAAACGCAGGCAGGTGGGACTAGTGTAGAATGGACATGTTGGGCCGAAGGGCCTGTTTCAGAAAAAAACAAATGCCCTTCCAACATAGGTGGCTGTTCCACATCCTAACGCCAGGCAGTGGCTCACAATTACCAGGTGTCAGGGCAAGCTCAGCACTCTGCTGATATTGTAGAAAAAAGGAACTGCAGATGCTGGTTTACAAAAAAAAGACAAGGTGCTGGAATAACTCAATGAATCAGACAGGTGGCATTTCGGGTCGGTACCCTTCTTCAGGCTGATTTGGGGCGTGGGTAGAGAAAGAGGGGAAATAAAGCTTTCTTCCACCACCAATCAGCCTGAAGGGTCCCGACCTGAAATGTCACCTATCCATGTTCGCCAGAGATGCTGCCTGATCTGCTGATTTACAAGAAATATTGTATAAATGTGCCGGGCTGACTTAAAGCAAAACTAATTAATGATCTAATGGGAAACTATACAGAAATAATAAAATTAGTAGAAGATGACAACCCCTTAAAACTGAAGCTATGCCAAAGTAACGTCTTTGGCAATGAATCTCACATACAATTCACTTTTGCAAACTTGCCAAAATGGTCAGGCAGCCATGGGTGGTGGGCAGAAACGCTGCACAAATTGACTCCTAGATGGGTAACGAGTGGTGGCAGCACTGGGTTCAACAGCCGTTCCCTGTCTAATGAAGCTCAAATCATTGTCTGGCCGGGTGGGGGGGGGGGGGGGGGGGGGGGGGGGGGGGGGAGCAGGAAATAAAAATCGCAAATATTCTACTATAACTTAAAAGACCTTTGATGGTGCTGAATAATGACAAACTGACACATTTGTTTAGTTTACTCCATAAATGTGCACAATAACAGAAACAAGTTGTATCCAAGGACAGTGTGTTTTAAGATGATTGTCACAGACGGCGGTGGGTATTTTTAAAGCAGGGATTGATAGGTTCTTGATTAGTAAGGGTGTCAAAGGTTACGGGGAGAATGTAGAATGTGGTTGAGAGGGAATATTAGATCAGGCATGATCTAATGGCAGAGCAGACTCAATGGACCAAATGGTCTAATTCTGCTCCTGTGTCTGATGATTTTACGATCATTCAGACAGTAAAGAGTGTATAGAGGAGATCATGGCTCACAGTGGCTGAAGCTGAAGGAGCGCCGTGCTGGAACAGGTATTGATTTGTACCAGCGATCAAAGTGTGTGATGGACTTTACCGGGTCTTGAAGATGAGATGGTTATAACAACCAAAGTTAAATATGAGCACCAAATTAAATACAAGGTAGACCTCAGTGAAACCAGTGTCACCATTTTAGAGAATATTCAATTACAGTGCAGACATTTGTAGCAGGAAGGGTTTGTTTCATTAATAAATCAAGTAGATTATGTGTTGCAATCACATGAATCAATGCATATTACACAAAGCTTGGATACATTATTTTACATTATTAAATGTTTGTGAATTATGCCTTTTATTGAATTTCTTGCAAAGCTATAAAGGTTCCACTGATTATGTTCAGTAGTTATTTAATAAATATAATCATAGTTCATGATCCATTGAAAGCAGTGTTGTGAAAGTTTGTTACAATGTCTCAATTTACTTCGGATTTCGTTCAATTTTATGTATCCAGAGCAGCAAGATTCAAATCATTTTTGCAACCAATTATCATAGTCCAACTTAAAAAAATGACAGTCAGCACCCTTGTGAAACTTTGCTAAGTATTCTTGTCCCACATGAATCTGTAATTCTTCCTGCTACTTTTTGCTCTGCAAAGCCTGACAATCTCACTGTTTCAGCCCTATCCATCCTTCATCTCAGAGCAGGTCATGAAATTTCCCTTCCTGGGAGAGCTCATTGTAACTCGCAGTAACAAAGGAAATAAGAAGCCACAAAAAAGCTAAAACATGTATCAGCCAAGGGCTCCTAAAGCTAGAAATCTGAAATAAAACAGAAAATGCTAAGTTACTCAGCAGGTCAGGCCACATCGGAGGAGAGGAACAGAGCTGATGTTTCACGTCGGTGACCTTCAAATACAAGGTTCATGCAAAGCCCCTCCCCAGTAGATGGAAAAGGTACTCTGGTGTCTAGTTTCCAGGGTCTCAAGACAAACATTTGCCTCTCAATTCACCTGCTCTGATGAAAGATCAGCAATCTGTAGTGTAACTGTTCCTCTCTCCACCTAAACTAATTCATATTTTCTTTCCCTTTTAGTGGAGGAGAATAAAGAGAAAGGGGAATGGACAGGCGATGTTTCGGGTTGGCACCCTTCTTCAGACAGAACCAAAATGTCACTTTCCATTCCCTCCACAGATGCTGTCTGACCCGCTGAGTTCCTCCAGCACTTTGTGTTCTGATACTAACATGCATCTCAAAATTTGGATTCAACTCTGAAACAGACAACGGGATTTTTTTTTTTTTAAATGCTGTCAGTTTGGCACAGGACAAGAATTGCTATTAAGTGTGGAAACTTGCCCTTCGGCCCAACTTGCCCATGCCAACCAACATGTCCCATTTACACTAGTCCCACCTGCATGCATTTGGCCCATACCCCACTAAACCTCTCCGATCCATGTACCTGTCCAAATGTTTGTTAAACGTTGTGATAGTATCTGCATTAGATTTAAAATAATTTATTATCTCTCTTAATGCTTTTACCATCACATTAGTTGCCGCAGTCAGGGGGGGGGGGGGGGGGAGGGGGGAGATGATCAGAAGCAAGGATCACTAGATGATCGCTGCCAGTACCATTCAGTGTTCCGGCAACAGGAAGGAAGCTTGTTTGTACAGGGTGAACTGAACAGCCAAACTTCAGTCAGTAACAGATGGAAAGCTTTATCACAAAGCAGTGCACACTGAGAAAGCTTGGTCGGAAATGACAGAACTCATCCCAGCTGCGACGGGCAGGCTGAGCAATCGGGGGCACTGGGAATTGAACTTCTGGACATCTAGGGTGGGAAGCCAGTCCTCATGCTTCCAGGCTATGAACCAATCCCCTGATTTTACGTTGACTTTTCAATGCTCTGATTCAAACCTGCAAGACATTTAAAGAAGGCTCACTGAGTTCTAATGCACTTGGCCTTCTAACCACAGCCCAACCCACAATCACTTCTTTAGAACAGAGTGCAAAGGATGAGCTCACATTAATTCTATTAATCCAAAAGCTCATTTATATAATTAACTACCAATCGCTATTAATACAAAGAGCTTGAAAAAGGGTCCCAACCCTTGTTCTCTGCCAAACCATGTCCTCCAGAGATGCTGCCTGACCCGCTGAGTTACTCCAGCACTTTGAGGCCTTTTCTATAAACCAGAATCTGCAGCTTCTGGTTTTTCTATTTATATAAGTTGACAGTGTAAAATTAATTCCTTCTACAAGCATTCAGGAACAAGTGCTTACAAAACTGGATGTAGGCATTAGTGTGAGCAACAATGAGCAGCATCCCTGAGTACAGGATCAAGAGTTTCTCGGTTAAGTGGCAACCGCTGACCTTTAGTACACATGTTCACAAACACTGATCAAGTTGGGACCTTTTGGGTCGACTGCCACAAAGTAGAAATTTTTACAAGTTTAAAAAAAAAAAAATCTGTGATCCAACATGGAAACAGCAACTTTGGCCCACAGAGTCCATGCAGACCATCAATGACCCGTTCACACTAGTTTTATGTCATCCCATTTTCTCATCCACTCCCTGCACACAAGGAAGAATTCACAGTGGGCCAATTAACCTACAAACCCTCACGCCTCTGGGATGTGGGAGGAAACCAGCGCATTCAGAGGAAGCCTGCGTGGTCACAGGCAAAACATGCAAACTCCACACAGGTCAGTATCAAACCCGGGTCTCTGGTGCTGTGAGGCGTTTGCTCTGCCCCTAAAGGCAGCTTACTTATCAAACGATCGCTAAGATTCGGAAATGTCATCACTGTCCTTAAAATAAAGGCAGAAGAGACTCAATTTAAGTTGAGCTGATGCACTGGCAGTATTTCCACAGATTCCTATTTACCAACAAAGCTATCTAATTACATTCTCGCATCAATAAAAGTGCTGCAGTGATACTGTCAATGCCAATGGGGTCTTACCTTGCTGGGCAGGAATGGCGACCACATAGCTGGACAGTTTGACTTCGCAAGCTGTACCACACTCCAAAGGGATGGCGTACGTCCCAAAGTAGTTCAGCATCTCTGTGACAGATGGGAAACGGAAGTGCTGGACCAGGCACTTCCCTGTCTCCGTCACAAGCAGTCGTAGATGCTTAAAAAGTTAGAACAACATTAGTCAATCCCAGGGAATTTACCGCATGTTAGTTATTGAATAATGACTAACAACTAAATAACAATAATGCCAGCAGGCTGAAAAAAAATGTTCAGCTTTGTTTCTAATGGTTAATTTCGATCCTATTTTTAGTCAGGGACACAGACTTGAACATCTGCCACACACTGGCAGCCCTGAAGCATAATCCTGGGGTTGCTGCAATTTCTTCCTGCACTTTATCCCACCCAGTTTTCCAGATTCAGATAGCATGTAACTTGTAAATGCTCCTCTATTATTTAACATGAACGCAAGGGGAAATAAACAGATTAACAGGAGTTGAAGTAAATTACTGGAATCTGCTAGAGTGATTTAGACATCATGGATCAGTGAAGAGTTGCTGTTCTACAACGTGACCCCGTGCTCTCCAACAATCAGTCTTTCGTCTTAGTTTTGATGGAGGAAGGTGGTTTTATGAAGAAATTATTTTCATCCATGTAGCCCATATATGGCAACTCCCAGAGAAGCAATCCCAATCCTCCTCCTCTCTGTCACACACACATGCCCATTAATTTCCCTATGATTCTTGCTTCCATTAACCTACATCAACAACAACTCTCTGCTTCTCTTGCCACTTCGGATGGCACAGTGGCACAGCAGGTAGAACCACTGCCTCACAGCGCCAGGCAAGTTATTAGTTAGAAACAATTGCTTCCAGTTTAAAGTATCTTGAGAAACAGTTGAAATAAAAGGCACTCTACATGCAGGTTGTTATGTGCCTCATCTTCTATTGACATTTGCAAACCAATAAGGCAATGCCACAAATGCATCCGCACCCACACAGCTTTGACTATGAATAATTTAAAGTGCACGGGCTAAATTGGCTCTGCCATCAAATTCTCAGTACCTTTGCTCTCCCTCGATAGTTGAAGGTGAGGACATATTCTCCCCGCTGCGTTTCGCTCTGCCGCACAAGAAACACGCCGTGACCCTCTGTTCCTGGAATCTGCACCAGCTGTGCCGCTTTGAATCGGGAGATTGGGCCATGAAACCAGGCGTAAGATGAGAAGAGTTGGTCGGTCTTGTGGTAGGGCTGTTCTGTGGAGCAGTGGTGTGCAGCTCCTGACCAAAAAAAAAGAAAACGTTTCGGAATCAGTTTTTTTAGACGAGATTCTTGTGATAATTTTTGCAACAAATCTGTGCAAGGCTGGCTTGGTTGTTTTGCTCACAAGCTATCTGTTAAAATTAGCAGCATGACATATTTCATTATGTGAAGAAAAGTTGTTCTAATAAATAAATTCTAACTGAACAAACTTATACAAGCATCTTAACGTGGTGAAATAATTCTAATGAAGGAACACTCTCGGCAGCACAGTGGCGCAGCAGTAGAGTTGTTGCCTACAGCACCAGAGACCTGGGTTCAATCCTGACTACAGGTGCTGTCTGTACGGAATTTGTACATTCTCCCCATGATTGCGTGGGTTTTCTCCGGGTGCTCCAGTTTCCTCCCACTCTCCAAAGACGTACGGGTTTGTAGGTTAATTGACCGGTAAAAATTATAAATTGTCCCCAGTGTGTAGGATAGAGGCAGTGTATGGTTAATTGCTGGCTGGTGTGTACCTGGTGGGCTGAAGGGCCTGTTTCTGAGCTGTATCTCTGAACTAAACTCAACTTCAAAAGGCATAACTTGCTACAGATCACTCAGCAGAAATTCACAAGATGACGGTTGTATTTAGCCAACCTGAAGCAGCTTTTTACTGA
The DNA here is from genome assembly GCF_010909765.2 of Amblyraja radiata. Classification (NCBI taxonomy): domain Eukaryota; kingdom Metazoa; phylum Chordata; class Chondrichthyes; order Rajiformes; family Rajidae; genus Amblyraja; species Amblyraja radiata. Next base: position 17,136,541 of record NC_045980.1, on the reverse strand, counting down.
TTGTGTAAAGATTGGATAAAAGTAATGAAAACTTGGCAATCCAAAATGGTTTTGATAAAGTTCCACCACAATGATTAAAGAAGATATTACCAAACAACAGGCAGTCAGTCTCTGAAATACTAGAATATAAATAGCCAGCAGTAAGATGAGTGTGCTCAACTTGCAACCAGGTTGCAGCTGGGACTATTGTGCTCCAGTCTTGTGCCACGGGACCGTGCTATTTTTACTGACTGGTTGACCTTCCGTTGAGCAAACAGATGCTCCACGTTTGCAGATAAGACCAAATTAGGAGAGAGTGTTGACGAATCATAGTCTTACAGCATGGAAACAGGCCCTTCGGCCCAACTCATCCATGCTTACCAAGATTCCCCATCTATACCAGTCCCACCTGCCCACATTTGACACATATCCCTCTGAACCTTTCTTATCCATGTACCTGTCCAAGTGTATTTTTAAAGTTGTTATAGTACCTGCTTCAACTACCCCCCTCTGAAAGTTCATTCCATATACCCACCACAATCTGTGTGGAAAAAGCTGCCCTTCAAATTCCTTGCCCCTATCCTTGATAGAATAGGGGCAAAAGTCTTGCCCCTATTCTTGATAGAATAGCCCTCTAGTTCTTGATTCCACTACCCTGTGCAAAAGACTGTGCATTCACTATCTAGTCTCCTCACAATTTTATACACCTCTGTAAAGTCACCCCTCAACCTCCAGCACGCCAAGGAATAAAATCTTAACCAACCCAACCTCTCCCTTAGCTCAGGCGCTCAAGACCTGGCATCATCCTTATAAATCTTTTCTGCATTTTTCCCAGCTGGATGAAAAAGTGAGATAACATAGAACTAGTGTGAACAGGTTATCGAAGGTCGGCATGCACTCAGTGGGCCGAAGAGCCTGTTTCTATGCTGTACCTTTTAATTAATTAATTTTGCTAGACACACATGCACACACACACGTCCCTGGCCCAGCCGCTGGCAACCACTGTAATCTGTGTGTTTAGAATAAACAGAAACAGAGATCGGTTTCCGCACGGCAACACCCACTCCATTCTATGAGAGAAGATTAGTGATTAAGACAGAAGGAACAAAGGGGACTAATAACAGCTTGCAGTAATGTTGCTGAAAGACAAATGCTGTTCACACCCAGTCAGATGCCTGAAGAATGATTAGGCTGGGCAGGCCATGCAGGTGAGGAGGGAGGAGGTGGGTTGGTCTGTACCCTGCCCTGGTGTGGTGGTAATAAGGAATTAAACTGATGTTTCTGAAATAGTGGTCATAGAGTCATCTCGCACAGAAACGGGTCCTTCGGCCTAACTTGCCAATCCGACCGATGCCTCATCTGCGTTAGTTCCACCTGCCTTTGTTTGGCCTATATCCTTCTACACCTGACTGAGATGGTATTACTTGGATCAAAACCCAAGAAAGAGATGTTACTCGGTAAACTGGGAAATTTGACTGCCTATGTCAAACAAGAAGTCACAAGCCTGGGGGTAAAAGTTGACAATGATCTTAATTTTAAATCTCACATAAATAAGGTTACAAAGTGTGCTTTCTATCACCTCAGAAATATTGCTAAAGAACGGCCTATCTTAACTAACATGACTGTAAAAAACTCAAACATGCTTTCATATTAAGTTGACGATTACTGTAATGCCTTATTTACCAGTCTCTGGGTGGCACCACCAGCAGTGGCTGCCTCGTCAACAGTATGTCCTTTCTTATTTTTAGTATGTGTTAAAAGTATGCTTTAGTGTTCCTTGCTTTGTTTTATGTGGGGGGGGGGGTTGCAGGAAACATTTTTTCAATCTCTTACTTCGACGGAGATGTGAATTTTTTCTGTATCTAACATCGTGGAGTTGGCGGCCTTTCCTAGAGACCGACCTGGCGCTCCAATCCGCTGGAGTCTGCGGGACTTTAACATCGTGAAGCCCGTGGTCTCTGGTAAGAAGAGGCCGACTCGGGAGCTCCATGCGAGTTTCAACCGCCCCGACGTGGGAGTTTTGATTACCCTGACGGGGGCTTCGATCGACGGCTGCGGGGGCTTTGATCGCCCCAACTACAGCTGGTTTGACTGCCCCGACCTTTATTGCCTTCCATCATAGCGAGGAATGTGGAATCCACTGTGGTGGATGTTTATGTTAACTTTTATGTGAGTGTATGTCTTGTAGCTTTTCACTTAGTATGGCTGTATGGTAACTCAAATTTCACTGTACGTTAATTGGTACACATGACAATAAACTGACCTTGAAACTTTGAAAAACCACCAACAAGTTACAGCTCATTCAAAATGCCGCAGCCTGGCTTTTATCAAATACCAAGAAAAGGGAACATATCACCCCAGTATTATACTCCCTTCACTGGATCCCTGTGAGATTCAGGATAGAGTATAAGGTTCTCCTTCTTGTCTATAAAGCCTTAAATGGCTTAAGAGCAGCATATTTTACAGAGTCCCTCCTCCCCTATGCCCTTACTCGAGTGCTCAGGTCTTCTGATGCTGGTCTGTTAGCCACTCAAAGCCGCAGCAATAAGAAAATTGGTGAAGCAGCCTTTATCAATGATGCCCCCAAGCTGTGGAATACACTACCCTGAGCTATGAGAGATGCCCACTCAGTTGACATTTTTAAACGGCAGCTAATAACTTTCTTTTCAATCAAGCTTTGATCTGACTTTACTTCTTCTGGTGACTGTAAAAATTACCTTTATTCCCTCGTATTTATCTCAGCATACCCCTCAGCAGCTTATGTGCTTATATAGTACACGGGACTCTGTATTTGACCTTATGTTTTTTGTCCTTTTACACTGAAATTTTTATTTTTTATTTTAATTTTATATTTTTATATAAATCTGCGATTTTTATGTCTATGTCCTTACTGTTTTAAATTGTATTTTTGTTTAGACCTGTGTTTTTGTGAAAAGCATTTTGGGTTGCATACAATTGTATGAAAAGTGCTAAACAAATAAAATTATTATTATTATTATCCATGTACCTGTCCAAACACTTTTTAAATGTTGTTATAGTACCTGCCTCAACTACCTCCTCTGGCAGCTCCTTTCATATTCCCACCTCACTCCGTGTGAAAAAGCTGCCAGGTAGGATTAAATAATTTGGAGTTGGCTGTAGAAACAAATAATATATCATCGAGCGGGAGCAGTGAGGGAGGGACTAACAAAACTATAATAACGGGGGTACAGTGAGAAAAGCGAGTCCGAGGAAGGGTCTCCACCTGAAACATCACCTATCTATGTTTCTCAGTGATGCTGTCTGACCTGCTTTTACTCCAACACTTTGTGTCTTTTTGTGGAACTGACTGCATTTGATGTGCATCTATTGCAACTACTCCACATTCTGTACAGTTAACTTAAACTGTATTCTTTTTAAAAGATAAAATCCAAAATCATTAATTTTATTTCCAAAACTTTACAGCTATGTTTGGGACAAAGACCCTTCATTTATTTATTTGCCTGTATTCCACAATTTGAGAACAAAAATCACATGTGGTTAAAGCGCACATTGTCAGATTTTAATAAAGGCCATTTTTACACATTTTGGTTTCACCATGTAGAAATTACAGCAGTGTTTATACATAGTCCCCCCATTTCGGGGCACCATAATGTTTGGGACACAGCAATGTCATGTAAATGAAAGTAGTCATGTTTAGTATTTTGTTGCATATCCTTTACATGCAATGACTGCTTGAAGTCTGCGATTCATGGACATCACCAGTTGCTGGGTGTCTTCTCTGGTGATGCTCTGCCAGGCCTGTATTGCAGCCATCTTTAGCTTATGCTTGCATTGGGGGCTAGTCCCCTGCAGTTTTCTCTTCAGCATATAAAAGGCATGGGTTTAGATCGGGTGATTGACTTGGCCACTCAAGAATTGACCACTTTTTAGCTTTGAAAAACTCCTTTGTTGCTTAAGCAGTGTGTTTGGGATCATTGTCTTGCTGTAGAATGAACCGCCGGCCAATGAGTTTTGAGGCATTTGTTTGAACTGGAGCAGATAGGATGTATCTATACACTTCAGAATTCATTATGCTACTGCCATCAGCAGTTGTATTATCAATGACAATAAGTGAGCCAGTACCTTCAGCAGCCATACATGCCAGAACACCCCCACCACTGTGTTTCACAGATGCTTTGGATCTTGGGCAGTTCCTTCTCTCCTTCATACTTTGCTCTCTTGCCATCACACTGATATCATATAAGTTAATCTCCGTCCCATAATCTCCGTCTCCGTCCCACAAGACCTTTTTCCAGAACTGTGGTTGCTCTTTTAAGTACTTCTTGGCAAACTGTAACCAGGCCATCCTATTTATGCGACTAACCAGTGGTTTGCATCTTGCAGTGTAGCCTCTGTATTTCAGTTCATGAAGCCTTCTGTGGACAGTGGTCATTGACAAATCCACACCGGACTCCTGAAGAGTGTTTCTGATCCGTCAGACAGGTGTTTGGGGTTTTTCCTTTATTATAGAGAGAATTCTTCTGTCATCAGCTGTGGAGGTCTTCCTTGGCCTGCCAGTCCCTTTGCGATTAGTAAGCTCACCAGTGCTCTCTTTCTTTTTAATGATGTCCCAAAGGTTTGGCTGATGTCTCTAACTGTTTTATTCTTGTTTCTCAGTATCATAATGGCTTCTTTGACTTTCATTGGCACAACATTGGTCCTCATGTTGATAAACAGCAATAAAAGTTTCCAAAGGTGATGGAAAGACTGGAGGAAAGACTAGGTGCTGAGAGAACTCTCCTATACCTGCATGTGATTTTTTTAAATTACAAATCTCAAATTGTGGAATACAGAGGCAAATAAATAAATGATGGATCTTTGTCCCAAACATTATGTTGGGCACTGTACATGGCTAGACTGCGGCAGCAACAGCACCACTCAACTAACCACCAGTTTGCAAAGTCACCATTTTTGCCTTTAATGAAGGTGAAAATTGTTGCCTCCAATTCAATGGGGGCTTCAATCATTGTCTGTGTGACACATTTAAATCTTAGCCCAACATTCAAATTCAAGCTTCAGTAGGTTAGTTTTAGAGACACAGTGTGGAAACAGGCCCTTCGGCCCACCAAGTCCATGCCGACCACCGATCATCCGTTCACGCTAGTTCTGTCCCACCTTCTTATCCACTCCTCACACACCAAAGGCAATTTATAGAGGGCCAATTAACCTCCCATCCAACCAAGTCTTTGCGATGTGGGAGGAAACTGAATCAACCGGAGGAAACCCACGCAGTCACAGGGTGAATGTGCAAAATCCACACAGACAGCATCCGTGGTCAAGATCGAACTCAGGTCTCTGGCACTGTGAGGCAGCAGCTCTACCAGTTGTGCCACTGTGCCACCCTGAAACCAGCTGAGAAAATGAGTGTCAACCACTTACCCTGGTGAATCAAATCTGCGGTGCCATCCACAGTGGCCGTTTGTGCACTGGCAGGGCGAGGTGTGGGGAGTAACTCCACATCAGGTCTCTCTGACCTGCAGATAAACAAAAGGAAACATTTCACACACTTCACCAAGGCTTCCTGTAAATTGCCCTGCAGACCAGATAGAAAATGGCAAACCAAATCTTGTGGTAAATAGTCTGCAGATGTTATTATATCTTACATTTTAGAAAAACAGTCCAGAATTTCCCTCTCCCCAATTTACCAGAGACACAAAGTAGCTTGGATAAACAGGACAATATCAGCCAGCATCAAAATCCAATACTTCCACACAGATCCTTTCCATTCCCTTTATCCTTTATCTCTACACTGTGGACGGCTTGATTGTAATCACGTATAGGCTTTTCACTGACTGGATAGCACAAAACAAAAAGGCTTTTCATTGTACCTCGGTACACATGACCAGAAGAATAAACTAATCTAACTACTCAGACTTTGATGAAACACAGGGTGCTGGAGGAACTCAGTGGGTCAAACCGCATCTGTGGAAGGAACAATGCTAATGAGATGACATTTTAGGTCGGGACCATTCTTCAGACTGATTGTTAAAGGTTCCAGCATCTGCAGTTTCTTGTGTCTCCAATTTACTACTCAGACTTTCAAATAAGTGTTTAAACTGTACACGCACATACTTTGCCAGAATGTAATCACTGAATCTGCTCAATCTTATCGTGAGAGTAACTACAATGTCAGCGAGTTTTTCCTGACTGGTTTTCCCTGTTGCTAATTTTCCCTTTAGGTTCAATTACATCCCGAAACATTTACTGGAGTCCAACCAAGGGTGCTGGTAGTAAGATATACGCCAGGGAGGACCACTGACAGAGTCTTTCGACAACCGATATACGAGTAATATAGAGACACGGCAAACTGCAGATGCTGGAATCTTGAGTAAAAAACAATGTGTGGGAGGAACTCAGGTCAGGCAGCATCTGTGGGGGAAAGGTCCCAACCCGAAACGTCGTCTGTCCACTTCCTCCACACGTGCTGCCCGACCTACTGAGTGACTCCAGCACTTTGTGTTTTACTTATGAGTAATACAGGATGATTGCGTCAATGTACTGATGTTCTCATTCTACCTGCTACTTACCATCAAAAGATGACTAATATCAGCAGCTAGATATAGGATTAATAAATCATTAAATCCTCCCTAGTCATCATTCCCTTTACACCAAAGGAACACATGTCACTGTTCATGATCCAGTTCCTGTCATACTAGACCATGGGCAGCACAGTGGCACTGCGGTAGAGTTGCGGCCTTATAGCGCTGGAGACCACGGTTCAATCCTGACTACAAGTGCTGTCTGTACGGAGTTGGTACGTTCTCCATGTGACTGTGTGGGTTTTCTCCGGGTGATCTGTTTTTTTTCCACATTCCAACAATGTGCATGCTTCTAGGTTAATTGGCCTCTGTAAATTGCCCCAAATGTGTAGGATGCGAAAGTGGTCCAAGATAGAATTAGTGTTTGGAGATCGAAGGTCGGAGTTGACTCGGTGGGCTCAAGGTCACATTTCCACACTGTATCGCTAAACTAAACTAAACCATACCATGTCATAGGAGCAGAATTAGGCCATTCAGCCCATCGAGCCTGCTCCACCAAACAATCATGGCTGATCTATTTTTCCCTCTCAACCCCATTCTCCTGCCTTCTCCCTGTGACCTTTGCCGCCTTTGATATGCACGTAACATGGTGCCTCTCACTGCATCCACTGGCACACTCATCTTTTATACCCCTTCCAGACGTCACAGATCGTAATTGGGGAATATCCTTGAGAGCAGGAGAAGGCCTCGCTGGTCAGCCTGGGTTTGCACCAAGGGGTGCGTGGAGAGTGCGGGCACAAGCAGCCTGAGACCACTCACCGAGCCACACACTGCGTTACTGAGCCGCGGGGCCCAGCACAGACAGAGTGAACATTAACTGGTCTGCAAGTCGCCTGGTGTACCACAAACTGGTCTTTTCATTAGCTCTCCGACTTCCAACCTTAAATTGGCTGATTAGCAAAGTGGGCGGAAAAGGATATTTTTTTTTAAAAAGGGGGGAATTTTATTAGTTTATAGATGGGCTTAAATTAAGTGTCCCATTGGCAGCAGAAGAAAGCAGGTCCCAAACAGCTGCGTTAATGTTGCCAAACCTGCAGCCAAGCGCTGAAAATCAAAGCAGTCATTTTCATTTAAATCAAATCAAAGCATTCTGTTCGTTACTGATGAAGCAGAATCTTGATAATTGTCTGAATTATTAGTGTACCACCGTGTTCAGCTGCCAAAATAAACACTGAATTTTGCCAGTTTGCATCACACCTTGTGCATCACAGCCCACAAATGGCTGTCTATAAACACCATGCATGTGGACTAAGGCTCGGGAAAAGGAGTAAAGAATCCGGGATATGGGTTCGAAGCAATCTGTGCGTCACTGAAATCAGGGCCAAGCCAAGCTATCGTGAGTTTTCACAGAGACGGTCAGGAAACGTGCGACTAATTCATGGAAACAAGGAAAGCAGTCGAGAGAAAACCGAGCGCACAGTTCTGTAAATCATACTATGATTCATTGCTGACATTCTTGGTATTTGAATAACAGGAAAAACCTCGCACTGAGGCAATCAGGAGGCCCAGATAAAGTGCACGCCTTGCAGGCTAACATGTGCTTCCTGCACTAGAAGCAACAATTGTCACAATCAATCCAGACCACTGCAAACCATACCTTTCATTGTCGTTAATCTCTCCCCCACTTCCAACCTCCAATGCCAGATTTTAAACATGCGTTAAAAACAACTCTTGGATTTTTTCATATCTAGCCTTCTTCTGGTTAACGTTTCTTTGCTGCAATAATCACACTGCCCTAGACCCACTCAAGTTTAATTCATGTTCATAAAGCTATACAAAGTAGAACAATGGCATTTACTCAGAGCAAACCTAAAAATCAGTTTTTAATAAAATGATAATAAATTTCAATATCTAAGATTACTTCAAATGAATCCCTACATTTTGAATCCATATAGTGTGAAGAATTAAAGGGTCAACAATTTAGCTCTGAAATATGAGTATTTCGCTTGGGCAGTTTACAACCCAATTAATTGGGCAATTAATTAAACGTTAATTTCTCTACTTTCAAGTAACACCAGCATTCCCTCCCCTCCCCTCTCCCCCCCCTCTCCCACCCTAATCACCCTAGTTCCACTGATCGCATCTTTGTATCCCTCTAGTTATCACACTTTTCCCAGCCAACAATGGGCCATTATGGGCTCCAACCTTTTTGAGGTTATCTGTAGCTGGCCCTGAATTGTCCTGGCCTTTTCTCGCCTCCAGTTTATCTTCCCGCCTCAACTTTCAGTCTGAAGAAGGGCTCATACCCGAAATGTCACCGAGTTTTCGACAGAAATGCTGCCTGACCTGCTGAGTTACTTCAGCATTTTGTGTCTATTTTGAGTGTTTGGAAATACACCTGCGCATGGAAAATCAATGAATACCGCAAAACATTTCATTGTTGTTCTTACTATCAGGAAGAAATGCTTTGATGTATGGAAGAATTATTATAGTTTAGATTTAGTTTAGTGATAAAGAGTGGAAACGTGCCCTTCGGCCCACCGAGTCCCCGCCGACCAGCGATCCCCGTACACTAGCACTATCTTACACTCTAGGAACAATTTACAATTTTTTTACTGAAGCCAATTAACCTACAAACCTGTACGTCTTTGGTGTGTGATAGGAAACCGGAGCACCTGGAGAAAACCCACATGGTCACTGGGAGAAAGTACATGCTCCATACAGGCAGCACCAAACCTGGGTCTCCAGCGGTGTAAGGCAGCAACTCTACTGCTGCGCCACCATGCCTCCCCTAGATTTGCGTAAATTTGATTTGTGCAAGGTTGAATTTCGGTAATTACATTCACCCTTAACCCGTGCAGCTCCTGTGTGTTTAAATAACTCCACACATGTCAGCCAGGTACTCCAGTTATAATTAACCCATTAACAGATGCTGAAGTGCAAATCGAAGATAGACACAAAATGCTGGAGTAACTAAGTGTGACAGGCAGCATCTCTGGAGAGAAGGAATGGGTGACGTTTCGGGTCGAGACCAAAGTTGGCACCGTGGTGAGCTACCAGCGGGTAAAAAGCGCAAGCTTTTTTTTGGGTGTCGGATAATTTTGTGTGAGTTAGCAAGGTGGAATTATGCAACTGCAAACATTTGTCACATAACAATCTTTTGTTTGCAGAATTTATCACTGATTGATGCCCGTGGTTCCCCCCTAGCTGCTGCCTGAGCTGTTTGCAAAATACACCGAGCAGGCTGGGATGCCAAAGTGAGAGGAGCTTGAGGATTTCAATCCCCAAGAAAATGGCAGCACCCCAGGCCTCTGTATAATGGTTCAGGGATCCTAGAGTTCCGTTGCAGGGTCTTGACCCAAAATAGTAACAATTCTTCTCCCCCCCCCCCCCCCCCCCCCCCCCCCCCCCCCACCACCCCCCCACTCATGCTGCTCGACCCACTACACTCCTTCAGCAGTTTGCCTAGATTCTAGTATCTGTAGCCTCTTGTCTGTCTCTCCAGGAACTCACTTATCCTTAATACTTTTCCACTGATATCTCTCATCAACACCCATGGGCAGAAGGGCAGCTGAAGGCCCAGGTGACAATGTGGAAACCACGTCAGCAATGTGCCAGAGCCCATCAGTTCACCAACTTGGAGGGCTGGAGAAGTTTCCAAGTTAAGGAGGCGTAAAGTCACAGGGGAACTGGGCAGATACACTACACATTTTGGACACGCTCAAGTCGGCAGAGGGTGTGGAGATGGGAGGGCATTCAGCAGGGCAACGGTTTGGAGATCCCAAGGTATGGATGAGGCTCCCGCAGCAGGTAAGCCAACACTCATTCCACAACGCTACATCGGTGACGTTCCCTTGGACAAGTTGCAGGGGTGATCCAAAGCCCAGTATATTTATGTCTTAATAAACCAAAACAAACTTATTGACATTTGAAACGCTCTACCTGCTGTGTCTACTCATGTGATGTGATTACAATCAACATCTTTTTTAGATAATTGAAAGTCATATTAGAAAGCACCAATGTACAGTAACAACTTGGGAACATACAACTGATGACAAAACAGTGGCACGGGCATACTGCATTTCTAGGATATGGTTTTGCCAGTAATTACTTGACTCGTTTCCAAATGGAGTACGTTTGGGACATCAATAGATTTTGGCCAGATGCTCTACAAACAACATTTTTTCTTTCCTTCCTTTCTCTCGTCCTGAATGTATATTTATGAATAGTAGTTATTACTGCTTCCAATTCACAAACAACTTCAGAATAAATACCTTTTCCCTTGCTTATCTTTACAGACCAACTTGGTAACATGATTGAAACAAAGTTCGAATTTGGACCTGTATGTACAATTCTCTATTCACAAACCCTACCTTAAAATGGAGTGAGAATTCTTGCAACACATCAAGTTTGCTGATCAAGTTTCCTTAATCCCATTGTGTGATTGAATTACTGAATTATGCATTCTTTCTACCATGCATTCTCGTTTCTGCTTAACATGTTAAAACAGATAGAGTAAAACACAAGTGCTAAGAGACTCAGCGGGTCAGGCAGCATCTGTGGAGAGAATGGATAGGTGCCGTTTCGGGTCAGGACTGATAAAAGGGAGATGGGAGACCCTGCCGGATGTGGGAGATGAGTGTACAAAGGAGGGCAGGAGAAAAGAGTAGGGCGACTAGGGGAGTGGGTATGGTCGATGAAAGGATAAATGGATGCACACCAGGGTGGGAGGGGATTTTGGTGGTGGGGGAGGGGGGTCTTGCTTATAATAATTCAGAGCACAGGCTGTATGTCCTCTAGCCCAAGGAGTTACCAAAAGGAAGAAAAATAGAAATCTTGAGTCCGTCAGAGGCCCAGCAGTTTTCTGTATATAATCCTATATAATCTGAGGAAGGACATTATTGCCATAGAGGGAGTGCAGAGAAGGTTCACCAGACTGATTCCTGGGATGTCAAGACTGTCTTATGAAGAAAGACTGGATAGACTTGGTTTATACTCTCTAGAATTTAGGAGATTGAGAGGGGATCTTATAGAAACTTATAAAATTCTTAAGGGGTTGGACAGGCTAGATGCAGGAAGATTGCTCCCGATGTTGGGGAAGTCCAGGACAAGGGGTCACAACTTAAGGATAAGGGGGAAATCCTTTAAAACCGAGATGAGAAGAACTTTTTTCACACAGAGAGTGGTGAATCTCTGGAACTCTCTGCCACAGAGGGTAGTCGAGGCCAGTTCATTGGCTATATTTAAGAGGGAGTTAGATGTGGCCCTTGTGGCTAAGGGGATCAGAGGGTATGGAGAGAAGGCAGGTACAGGATACTGAGTTGGATGATCAGCCATGATCATATTGAATGGCGGTGCAGGCTCGAAGGGCCGAATGGCCTACTCCTGCACCTAATTTCTATGTTTCTATGTTTCTATCCTGCACCTTAGGGAATGTCATTTGGAATGGGACATTTCAACACTGACGTGATAACATGAAAGAATAATAAGAGACTTACCATAGATTTATGCATTCTCTGATATTTGTCGTCCACAGATTCAACTGCTGATCATTGAGAGCCTCAAAGATTACTTCCAAGTAACTTTTAACCTGGACCTGCAGAATCTGTATTTGAAGAGAAAAACACCAAGATTCACCGAGGGAAGAAATAGTCATTGCTCAATCGAGACCGCAGATTCCATCTCATCTCAGGGTCTTCAGACTTTTAGAGATACAGTGCGGAAATAGGCCTTCGGCGCATCGAGTCCGAACAGTGATCCCCGTACACTAACACCTTCCCACTAACACTAGGGACAATTTAACAATTTTACTGAAGCCAATTAACCTACAAACCCGTACGTCTTTGAAGTGTAGGAGGAGACCGGAGTAGCCGGAGAAAACCCCCGCGGTGACAAGGAGAGCGTATAAACTCCATACAGACAGCACCCAGAGTCAGGATCAAACCCGGATCCATGACACTGTAAGGCAGCAACTTCACCGCTGCTCCAATGTGCCGCCCCCTTCCCATGTCCTGTCTGGGAAATGCTACTTTATATTCTTCTAAATTCTAAAGAAAACAAGTTGTGTAATCTGCAAACTATACAGGAGTATTACTATAACCTGACAACATTCAGCCCTCTTCACCTGCTCAAGGCTCGTTCTTCAAGATATCTAATGATGAGTTAGTTTAGTTCAGATTTAGATTAGGTTTGGAGGTCCAGCATGGAACCAGGCCCTTCAGCCCAACGTCCACACTGACCATCCCATTCACACTTGTTCAATGTTATCCCACTTTAACATCCACTTAATGCACACTGGGGGCACTTTACAGAGAGACAATTAATCTACAAACCCGCACGTCTTTGGGACGTGGGAGGAAACGGGAGCACCCGGAGGAGACCCATGCGGTCACAGGAAGAATGTGCAAACTCCACCCAAACAGCACCCGAGGTCTGGATCGATCCTGGGTCTCTCGCGCTATGAGGCTGCGGCTGTGCTGGCTGTGCTGCCTTTCTCCACTCAGGAGTCCAGCCTGATAAATAACTCCCTCAACACTGTGCTGGAAAACCTACTGAGCGTGTTAGAGTGCACCATGCTTCAATCACCAACTAATTCTCCCTCTGACCCTGTGCACACTCAACTGACCTTAACACCTAACAACAGTGAGCTCGTGTGCAACTGGATCCTGCCAAAGCACCCCATGCCAACAGTCAGAAATATAAGGCATAGTAAACCCTCGTCATTACAGACCATGGAGGGGGGAGGGGGGGGATGTGTCCGTTATTGCAGATTGTCCACTATAACTGAGTAAGGGATTATCGAGTAATAGAGTGTCATGGTATAAGTAAAAGAGACAAAGAACTACAGATGCTGTTACAAAGTGCTGGAGTATCTCAGCAGGTCAGGCAGCATCTCTGGAGAACATAGATAGGTGAGGCTTCGGATCAAGACCCTTATTCAGACTTTCGGTCTGGAACTGGGCCTGGAATCCAGGTGAGTTGGGGGCAGAGGTGAGGATCGGCGGAGTCATTGGTCCAGGCCACAGGGGGCCAGAGTGGAGGTAAGGGTTGGCGGTGGGAGCAACAGCGGCTAGGGAAGCTGTGTGGGTTGGCGTTGGTAGCCCGGCCTAGCAATGAAGAATGGTAGGTCCGTCCGCTCTTGCAGAAATCCATTATAAAGAGTTCAGTAATAACGAGGGTTTACCGTTATCGCTTGGATATTTTTTATGGTAGAATTGAACAGATTATTTTTGAGAGACTGGGTTCAAATGGTGTTGATTTGCAGAGAAACTAAGGAAGAGTCCCCGACCTGTAAAATCAACTGGCTTCTCTATCCATGGATGAGTTCTTCCAGCACTCTGTGTTATTGTTGCAAAGGCAACAATTACTATATAAAGCGGTTGCTCTGAAGCAATTGCTCCGATCTTCTCTCTCGCTGACCTGCCGAGTGTTTCCAGCATTTCTTATCCATCATGTGTCGTTTTTTTTAAGCTTTCAATTTAAAATGCCGATTGAATATTGAGCAGACGATTTGTTTGCGATTTTGCCCTGGGTGTTCCTTTTAGCTCATTTTTTCCGCATTGCGTGATCATTTAGCATTGTGACAATTTAATTAGGTAACTGTTGGAATGAAAGAAATGTAATGTGCTCTCACGGGCGTTTCAGCTGAGGCTTTAGTGCCAGCCCAAGGCTGGGGAGATGAGGTCTTTGAAGTTGTCAGGAAACCCTGAAGCTCAGGAGTACTGAGAATTATAAAATGTCTTTTGACTTTTATTGCATTCTAATTTGCAGCATACATTTTTTAGGGTCAGTGATGGAAGCATCTTCTGTGGGACCCAGTGGGGCATGAAGTGGGTGGTTCGATGGCTAAGTCAATGGTTGGTGATGTTCTGTGCGCCTTCATGCTACTGCTCAGTGCTGAAGTAACTCAGCGGGTCAGGCACCATCCATGCAGAACATGGGTAGATGATATTTCGGCCTGCTTTAGATTCAAGGGGTAAGGGAAGAGAGGGATGGAGTGGTGTTGAGGTCACGCTTAGATCAGCAATGACCTCGTGAGGCTGACTAGCTCCGATTTTCAATGTGCTACACAAAGCAGGACTCATTGCTGGGGCTTTCAACGTTGCTGAAGGCAGTAACATCACTTCACCTGCCGTGACAGTGGATTTCGAGGAGCTTCATGAGGCACAGCCTTCAATGTGGAAAGAGCTCCAGAACGCCACCAAGACCGGCTGTGACACACCAGCGCCACCTGGTGGCCTTCAGTTGCGGTGTGACAGGCATGTGCTGACATTGAAGCAAAAAACCAAACTGCTGAAGGAACTAGCATGTGAAGCAGCAACAGTGGGGATAGGAATTGTCTGCATTTCACTTAAAGACTCTGCATGTGCTGACATTGGCTTTTCCCCATTTGACTGAATTTAGACTTTTTTTCAGACTTTGAGATACAGCGTGGAAACGGGACTTTAGGCCCATGTCAACCAGCGATCACCCCATATACTTGCACTATCCTACACGTTAGGGGCAATTTACAATTTTTTTTACCGAAGCCAATTAACTTACAACTATGTCATTGGACATTTGAAACTTAACACAAGTTTTTTGTGACTGTAAGATATGGTGACATAAAAGATAAGTGGGTACTAGATAATATGAACAGTTAGAAATATCTGTTGTTACAATCATTCTTTTAAATCATGGAATTTTCAATACATTCCCTTGCACAGTCTATGATAGATACAAAATGCTGGAGTAACTCAGCGGGACAGGCAGCATCTCTGGAGAGAAGGAATGTGTGACATTTCGGATTGAGACCCTTCTTTAGACTGATGTCAGGGTAGTGAGCGGTACATAGATAATGAATTGTTTAGATAAGGACATATAAGGTGTGAAAACAGGATAAGGCAATGAAGATTTAGGGAAATGTAAAATAGATCATTGTGAGTTGTGAGATAAGCAAATAGAGATAAAATGTAGTCAAAGATTGTAAGACTGGTTGGAGAACTGGGAAAGGGGAGGGGATGGAGAGAGAGGGAAAGCAAAGTTTACTTGGTTAGAGAAGTCAATGTTCATCCTGCTGGGGTGTAAGCTGCCCAAGGAAAATATGAGGTGCTGCTCCTCCAATTCGCGTGGGCCTCGCTCTGACAATTGAGGACAGAAAGGTCAGTGCAGGAACTGGGTGGGGGTGGGGGGGGGGTAGTTAAAGTGTTGAGCAAACAGGAGATCAGATAGGTTTACGCAGACTGAGCGGAGGTGTTCAGCTGAACGATCGCCGAGCCTGCGCTTGGTCTCGCCGATATACAGGAATCCACACATGGAACAGCGGATACAGTAGATGAGGCTGGAGGAGGTTCAAGTGAAGCTGCCTCACCTGAAAAGACTGTCGGCATCCTCGGACGGAGTCGAAAGGGGAGATATAGGGACAGTATATCCTGCGGTTGCAGTGGAAGGGCCGAGTTGACCAGGGAGTTGCGGAGGGATTAGTCTCTGTGGAAAGGGGTGGAGATGGGAAGATGTGGCTAGTGGTGGGATCCCGTTGGAGGTGGCGAAAATGTCGGAGGATTATGTGCTGTATGTGATGGCTGATGGGGTGGAAGGTGAGGACAAGAGGGACTCTATCCCTGTTACAACTGGGGGGGGGGAGGGGGAGCAAGAATGGAGCTGCGGAATGTCAAGGAGACCCAAGTGAGGGCCTCATCTATAATGGAAGAGGGGAACCCCCATACCCTAAAGTTTGAGGACATCTCCAATGACCTGGTATGGAACACCTCATCTTGGATGCAGATGCGGCGTAGATGGAGGAATTGGCAGTAAGGGATAGAGTCTTTACAGGAAGCAGGGTGGAAAGAAATATAGTCTAGATAACTATGGGAGTCAGTGGGTTTCTACAGCCACCCTTTTACAGTCTTCCAGAAATCAGGATGCAAGCTTGCCAGAGCTTCAATGAACAGCACCTTATTAGTTGCACCCCAATAATTTTATCAGGATAATAATCAGGTTGGGGATCCTCCATTGGACGGATTATGTAGAGTCTCATGCAGGACAATTTTTGGCTCTTCACACATTGATCAAATTATCAGATTCACTCAACTGAACACAAGGTATTTTATCTGAAACATACTTCATATACAAGTGGTTCACAGCCTGTGACTTTTATCACAATCTCCTGTTGGACAAATGGCTAAATATTTGATGCATCATGCCATGATGTAGAATGCAGTTTTTGGCTTTACAGCACAGAAGATATCAGGGTGTAAAATGCCTGGAGCATACAACATTTATGCCAGGATCGTATCAAACCTCCTAGTAAAAAAAGGTCTTGTTTATTCCTTTTATCTGTATTTCTTATCATTCATTTTGAATTTCCACTGTTTTCTCATAACTGTAGCCAATAAAACAGGGTTATTCAACCCAGTTATTCTCACAATTTATACAGCCACATGTTCCCTCCAATGTGCAGGAAGGAACTGCAGATGATGGTTTATACTATAGACACAAAATGCTGGAGTAATTCACCGGGTCAGGCAGCATCTCTGGAGAAAGTTCCAATGTTATTTAATCTGTAAGGTGACAACTCTCACAGGCCAAAGACTGATATATAAAACCGAAATATCCAAAGAATATGTTTAATGTGTTGCAAATCCTTCAGGCAACACTCTTTCCTTTGTCAGGCTGCATTTTGGGATTAGCATTAGGCTGTGCCAGCTCTGCAGCCTTGCAACTGGAGATCTCGCCCCTCATCAATAGGACAGAGAGTGGCTGGTAAATCTGACACATCATGACGGCCAAGCCTGCCATTCTGAACCAAACCTTCCTTGAAGAAAATCCCTCGTTAGTGACCGCAGAATGTGCTGTAACTGCAGGAATGAACATTGGAGTTAGACTTAAGTGGCACCAAAATGCACTTGAATGAAAGCTCTTGTCATAAAAATATCATAAAGGATTTCAGAATGCTGAGGTGTGGTGTTGCAACCAAAATATTTGTGGTTTGGTGACAATAGGCTATGACGCAAGTCAAGGGACAATCATAAACCGATGTCTCCCACAAAATAGTTTCAGAATTCAACTGATATTATCAGGGACTGCTTATCATTAAAGGGTCCATTTGTTAACCCTTATTTTGAGTTCTTTATGATACCAATCATCTCAGTTCCAGTGATAAGGAAAATTAAGAATTCAAAACGGTCGAAGCAGGGAAATTCAATAGAATGCCACCGTGTTAAGGCTCCGTTAACAATGTCCATCATTTCATGCAGTCACTAGATAGCTACTGGCACTCACCTTCAGTACAAATGTGTTTATGTTATCTGGCATCTCGAGCTGCGTGCATGTCCTTATCTCTGTAATTGCAGAACACGGAGTACTGTGCTTCGGTTTGGAACACTGCAAAACAAGCATACAAACAGAAATATATAAATACATGTTTATTACAAGATGTAATCTCGTTATTGCGATCTAATTCCAGTATTATACCTTGATCCATCTTTGAGCCACTGAAGTTGTCCTGATTTCTGTCTGCCCCCTCTCTCTCTCCGCAATAGCTATAATGTTTACTTCAATGTGGCAAGGAATGAGATCCACCCGAGAGAAAATATTGCTGCAGGCATGGGAATTCACCCGATAAAAAACACATCACTAAACATTTATGTCGAGTTTGGTTCGGTTTTTGTACAAACGAGGGGTGCAACAAGCAGCTGGAAGCTTCTCCCTGATTAATGATGGGATTCCTATCAATGTGCATCTGGCAAAGCAGAGATATGTGAAGACCTTGAAACAAGGGAACCAAGGAGAGAAACAGTAAATGGGGGGTACACACAATTGCTGGGGAATTGCCCCAGCAATTGTGTGTACCTTCGATATTCCACCATCTGCAGTTCCCTTTTGAACAGTAAATGGGGACTGACTGCACTGACGGAGCAGGTCATGCTCTTACTAATCTATTACTGGCTCGGAGGTCAGGTCTCAAAATACATCTTGAGACAATGTTGGCCAGGACTCAACTGCACACTAGGCGTGTGGAAAGTCATCACACAATTACAATGCCCTAGAATTCCTATTAAATGGCTACCACATATTAGTAACAGCACATGAAGAGAATGGCATGTTCAAATGTTCAAAAGTCATTACTTGCTGATGCATATGTCCTGATTTCTGCTTGGCAGACCCGAGGGTGTATTTAAGTACCCAGCTGTGCGAGGGCGGTAAAAAAAAAACTACAACCCTTTGCCGCTACAAATATTGCTGCCATAAAGCTGCTGTCTTTGGAAGTTAGCAAGCCTGCCTGTCAGTAATGTAGTTAAATGCGGCCACACAGGCACCCAGAAAGCCCAATGCATCATTAAACACATCATCACCATGGAAACCGTTTTAGGCCTTCTGTGATACACAAATCATCCAGATGGTTAGCGGTTAACAGGTAGGTGTCAATTCTCTCCATCTCTCCATCAAGCAACTCACTTGCCACTTAAAGACTAGTTTATAAAATCTAACCAAGCAACTCTGCAGAATCTCTACATGATACCCGACAAAAACAAAGTCACCTTTCAAGCTGTTGATCATACACAGAATACAATTTTAAAGAATGGAGAGTTGGGGAAACAGCTTTTTCCGAGATCCCTTCAGATCTTTAATTGCAGAGTTTATGACTGGGCCCAGTGTGCACCAGGTCAGGGCTCTCAAAGCGCCTGCACCTTTTGGCACACGGTGCAAAGTGATTTAGAAAATGCACATAGTTCTGCAAAAGGTTAAAATCTGAACAGGTGTGACTGAATTTTGGGACTGACACACTGAATGAAGGTGGCATATCACCCATGTTACAACATCATGCACATTTTGCTTTAGCATCAGAATTCCAAACAGTAGTGTAGATCCATGCAAGAAATACCCTGCATTCATTATCCGCTGCATCTTTACAGGGAGCAGCTTATAAATTTATAAATAACAAAAAACATATTTATTAATGGAGATTAGGTATAAATTATTCACGAGATCAAACAATTGCTTAAAAGTGAAGTAATAAAACAATAGGAGACCCAAGGAACTGCAGATGCTGGAATCTTGAGTAAAACACAAAGTGCTGGAGTAACTCAGCAAGTCAGGCAGCATCTGTGGAGGGAATGGACCGACAGCATTTTGGGTCGGAACCCATCTTCAAACTGTGAAGAAGTGTCCTGACCCAAAATGTAATATATCCATGTTGTCCAGAGATGCTGCCTGGCTCACTAATTAAACCAGAATTTTGTGTTTTAATAAAAGAAGCAACCTTTCTCTTGTATATTTTCAATTCTAGCAAGTCGCAAAATATTTACCCCTGAATGAAACAGTAGCTGCCCCAAGTGGAAACCAAATGGCCACTGTAAACCCTCATGCCTTCACCACCAGAGCACTGAGGCCGATTGATATCTGGAAAACAACCAGGTTTGCTCCTAACTAACCCCCGCTATATCATACAGCCGAGGAGGCACCCTGCAAAACACAGACCGCTTCCATTGACAGGTTTCTCCTGGGATAAGGAAAGCAGACGTTCATGATGAGCTGTTAAGAGTTATGGAGAGAAGACAGGAGAATGGGGTTGAGAGGCAAAGATAGATCAGCCATGATTGAATGGCAGAGTAGACTTGATGGGCCGAATGGCCTAATTCTGCTCATAAGTTATGAACCTATGACAATCATCTTCAGTTCACGACACAGTCTGATGATCAAGACCCCCAATGCAGTGCGTAACTCAGGGTCTATTTCAGTGCTGCTCTCCACACCCGAGACACAGATACCTACCGCTTGCACCTCAAAGCATTGGCAGGATGACAGAAGCGACACAGGGAGTTCCTCTCCCAGCACCATACGCTCAGCCTCAACTACACTCAGCCAGCTTTCCCATCACTCATATGCCAACCATCAGACTCCTTAACCTGGCCCAAATTCCTTCATGCCTAGAAATTACAATGGGGGATGTGATTCAAGAAAGTCTCCTTGGCTAAAGGCCAACATTCTGACGCATGGGAATCTGTGGACACGATCAAAGCGGAGGAGGAGCACTGAGGATGGCACTGAGAACTGAGAACCAAGACCGTTTGTTGAGGGCACACCAGCTCGTGTATCCGATGCAAGGAGCTCGCCATCTCCCCGCGGCCCGCACACCTGTGGCAGAGACTGCATGTCCCACCGTGGATATAAGTCCATCTCCATCCCCAGGGGCTGCCCAGGAAGGATGGAAGATAAACAGCACTGTTACAACCCATCTCCAGACCATGACCTCCACCATCCAGCTCAAGGCCAATAGGTGCGTAACTGAAAAGTTATAGTATTCCACAACGTGTATCTGCAACAATCTAAATGCATGATAGAATGGCACAGCAGAGAGACCATTTTGCCCAACGCACCTCTGCTAGCTCAGTTACGCAACTAACTAATTCCACTGGATCAAGCATCTAATCCATTTAACCACCGCAGTGTAAATGTGGTCCCAAATGTCATCTTGTGAACTTTAAACTAATTTGACAGATGAACACTGCCATTAACAGAACCATACCCTCGACTTCTTTTAAAGATTTGTTATTAAAATGCTCAACTAAAATTGGGAATTAAAGTTTTTGACTAAATTCTATCTTTGAAAGCACAGTGTACAGAAATTAATTCAGCATAAAATAATTGATTTAATTGCAGCAATAAATTCTATTGCAACGAGAAACTGTACATGCTGGAATCTTGAGCAAAACTCAAAGTGCTGAGGGAACTCAGTGGGTCAGGCAGCGTCTGTGGAGGGGATGTTTTGTGCTTTGCTCAAGGTTCCAGCATCTGAATTTTCGGGTCAGGACCCTTCTTCAGATTCTATTGAGACATTGTTGTAGAAAATGCTCAGAATAGCAGAGATCGACTGAAGAAGGGTTCCGACCCAAAACGTCACCTGTTCCTTTTCTCCAGAGATGCTGCCTGACCCACTGAGTTGCTCCAGCACATTGTGTCTATCTTCGGTATAAACCAGCATCTGCAGTTCCTTCCCATTCATAATAGCGGGTCAACTGATGGAAGATCATGGACTTAAAATATTGTATATTTTTGTCCTCAGAGGCTGGAATTGCTATGCAGTTCTACTTTTTACTTCATGATAGAAAACTCAGAATAATTACTTAACAAACACTGAAGATGTCAAAGTTCAAAAGTCAAGAGTGTTTTATTATCATGTGTCCCAGATAGAACAATGAAATTCTTACTTGCTGCAGCACAACAGAATATGTAATCATAATAAATAACAAAAACTCAGAAAAAACCCCCAATAACAGTGCAATAATAATAATAATAATCTATTGTAGTTCAGAGCTTATGAGGTTGTGGTGTTTAATAGCCTGATGGCTGTAGGGAAGAAGCTGTTCCTGAACCTGGACGTTACAGTTCTCAGGCTCCTGTACCTTCTTCCTGATGGCAATGGTGGGATTGGTGTGTGGCCAGGATGGCGTGGGTCTTTGATGATGTTGGCTACCTTTTTGTGGCAGCGACTATGATAGATCCCTTCGATGGTGGGGGGGTCAGAGCCGGTGATGGCCTGGGCAGTGTTATATCAAGATTATTCCTTATATCAAGGTTTGGGGATCTATACTATATGGTGTTTAGCAATAGTATACAAATCTTTCGGTTTATAATTAATCTGGCTGCTGGATGGTTAGAGCTTCTATTTTATGACAAGATTATGGGATTTGTTTTGGAATCATGTTCAATTACTCTGTCTACGTGCAAGACTGAGCTAGGTCATAGCTTCCAGGGTGCAGCTGACGGCACAACCCGAGAATTCAGAATGTAATTTATGGAAAAACCAAAAGGGCTGTTCTGTTAAAATTTCTCCCAACAAGTTCAGGAGGAAAATGATGTATAGAAGAGGGAAAGAAAAATGATCGGCATTATTCAATATATAGCACAGGAACAGGCCCATCAGCCCACAATGCCCATGCCGAACATGATGCCAAGCTAAACTAATTTCCTCTGCATGCACATAATCCACACCCTCAATTCCCTGCTTATCCATGTACTCACCCAGAAGCTTCTTAAATGTCACTATTGTATCTGCTTCCATCACCACCCCTGGCAGCGCGTTCCAGGCACCCACTACTCGGCACAAAACAAACTTGTCCCCCAATGCTAATGGCTTCTGAACAGCGCATCAGTGCTACTACCAGAGTCGTGGTTAACACAATATTCGCATCAACAACACACAAACATCCCTGCTTTTCCAACCAGCATTCTTCCCTCAACTCCTTAAAATAAACTAAAGGCTCCATCAATCTCATTGTTCAAGTAATGTAAAAAAAATGGCTGATTTGCTTGCGTAACAGCTTGCATTGGAAACAAGGCACGGTGATGCTTCTGAGAAGTAGCTAGTTCCTTTTTCCTTTAACATTTTGTGAAATATCGGTCAATGACTGCAATGAAGCCGGGTCTAAATTAAGAATGACTAGAAGTGATCAACAATCTATAAAGGAAGTCTTTCTTAATTTCCCCGGCAAATTCCTCTTTCTCAATATTTTTCTGAATAAGAATTATTGCAGCACATCCACCTAGCCCACAAACCCAAATACCACTTGGTGTTTTTCCATTTAAACGCTGAAATTTTCTATTTCATCTTTTGTAACAGGCCATTCGGCCCACCACATCCACACTAACCAAAGGGCACCCATTGTAGTTAAGCCTATCTCCCATGGCCTTCCATGCCGAGGTGATTTGCAAACGTGTCGAGATGCTCTTTAAATGATGTCAGATTCTCTCGCTCTACACCATCCATCAAATGAGAGATGAGGAATATTGACTGTGTACCAGAACATCTAGATATGGGGGGAATTTAGAAGGAAATGCAGATGCTGGTTTACACAAAAGGACACAAAGAGCTGAAGTAATTCAGCGGGTTAGGCAGCAGTTCTGGAGAACATGGTAGGTAACGTTTCGGGTCGGGACCCTTTTAGAAAAACGTCTACAAAGTAGGCGGAGCTTTAGGAGACTGACCCCTGAGTTGCTCCTGTATTTTGTGTCCCGAAATATGGGGGGGGGGGGGATTGCTGTACTTAGTTGAGGAACAGGGCATGGTTTGGAAAGGTATTACAAGATTTGGGGATCTTGGTTGAGTAATCGTACATAAATCTTCCTGTTTATAATTTAGGGTTGTGGTTAGGTTTCCAATCAAACGGGGCTACTCTGTCCTGGAAGGTCAGTGCCAAGTCATATAGCACAGAAATGGGTCCTTTCCTGGAAATTGAAACAAGGAATTGCAGATGCTGGTTTACAAAAAAAGGCACAAAGTAGTGGAGTAACTCAGCAGGTCAGGCAGTACCTTCAGACTGATGAAGGGTCCCAACCCAAATCGTCACCTATCCATATTTCCTGGGATGCTGCCTGTCCTGTTGTTACTCCAGCATTTTGTCCTTTCTTGGAAAGGCAAGGTCTCAGTCATAATGTTACCACCTTTTATATTAACACACAGAACAGTACAACACAGGAATTGGCCCTTCAGCCCACAATGGCTGGGCCGAACATGATGCCAAGACCAACTCTCAGCTGCAAATTGCATACAACCCAATAAATGATTGTGCGTGTGTTTGTGTAGGTGTACACAGGTCCCTTTGTGTTTGCATCTGATCCTATCCTATGATCATAGCTATGATTGCAACAATTGGATCGCTTTGCAGCTCATTTCAGTCCACAATGGGAACATCCATCACAATTCATTCAGCAGATAGATATTGGCAAGAGATTAATGTAATTTTGATGACACAAATAAATTTTTTATGAAACACTGGCAATTAGTCAAACAACTCTAGTGTATAATAATTTCAAAATTCAATAAATTATTAGGCATAAAACAAGGTAGCCGTCATCGTACACAACCTACACCCGTAGTGCAATCAAAGACAGTTCATAGAAGATCATTGTTGCTAAGGTAAGGTTATTGATGCGTCATAGTTAAGAGCCTGAGGATTACCAGGAAGAATCTATTCTTGATCCTGGTGCTCACTAGTAGTATTTGGCATTAGTATATGGTGCACTGTTTACTCTGTGAGCTTCATGTGAACAAGGAATTTCACTGCACCCTGATGTACATCATAATAAACAAATCTATTTTTTCATAAGCACGTCTAAGTAATAGATGTTAATCAGTTATTCAATCGCCGGAGTGCTTTGACCTGCCAGTAAGTAATTAGGAGCAAGGACACGGTTGGCACCACCATCTCCTCTATAGTTCCACACGGCAAACAGGCTGCTGACACCTCTCAGATTTGCACCACTGATCAGGATATCCTATTTCCTTCGCTCCATAGATGCTGCTGCACCCGCTGAGTTTCTCCAGCATTTTTGTGTACCTAGGATATCTAACAGGTTGACTTACAACTGCCAATCACTGGGAAAGTTATGAACAAGGCCATTGTTTTCAACAAGCAGTCAGTGGCAGCATCAGGTGGTGGGAATCAATGGTCAAAGCACTTAAAATGAAGTTACCTTGTCTTTACAACTCAATGTTTCCAAAACTCAATATTGGTGTATAGGAATTGAAGTGACTACATGTGTCTTTTTATAATACTGCACACAAAAATGAGATATATGGGGTCAAATTTCAAAATCCTTCAAAAAAGTTGACAAGCACTTTATTGGGTTCATGACTAACATAGTATCAACAACAAATATAAGAAAATATAGCATATTGACGACAAGTTTCCGAAAATGGCATCAGAATACACAAATACATTTTGTGTAACGGTTGCTGCGTGGTGTCCAACAGTGACCTGGTTGGCACAGTAAGTTTCTTATTCCTTTCTATGTTTATGAATACCACATGGAACAATAAAATTGCTAACACCATTTCCACTTCATTCACCTGGTCATGTAGTAGAATACTGCATCCACCTGAGTGGACACCACAATGCGCGTTACACATCATACACACAAACGTACGTTGCGGTGGACACTAAAAAAACGTTTGTTTTGACGTCCCAGCGAAAACCAAGCATTTTCACCAATGTGTTCTAAACGGTACATTACCTTATGGATCTGAGTGACATCGATGACCAATGATTCGTAAGAACTTTTGATTTGGGCTGTTTTTTTGGTAAGTGAAATATCTCCATAACGGTCGTTCCCGAAGTTGACACGAAGGAATGAAGTTAGCGACTTGGTCCGTACGAAAGGTAAACAAGAGACAGTGTGTCGCCAAATTGAAGATTGGCTCAGTTTCTTAGTTCTGATGACCAATTTATGTCAAAACATTTTTTTTATTGATTTAAAAAAGTCGAAAATATATCGTAAACGGTCATTGCGTTTTTTACACCACAATGTTTTTGATATATTAAATTGGAAAATAAGAAAAAATAAATCTCACCCAAAAATTGCTACTACCATAGGATACCTCGTTGGGTGTTTGAAAAGCATTAGAGGTTTGGAGTCTCCGTGATTCAACGTACGGAGGTACTGACCCCGATAACGGTCGTTGTGACAATGGACACAAAGCACAACGACCGTTACACGATCTTTACTGTATTGTATTATCTTTAATTTCCTGTGTTTTTCTCCTGGTATTGATGAAGATATTAAGCCTAGATCTTTATCAAGACGTGTATATATATGAGGGGCCCTATGAAGTTTATTTATGAATTAAATATTCATGACTAAATGTGGCACTGTTTTTAATGTCACATTTTTGGTGTCCAAATTGGTGGTAAAACGATGAATATTTGTCTGTCATGAAAAAAGTTTTTGACTTTCGGTCTTAAAGTTATCTAATTTATAGCTGCTATTTATAAGGTTTCAGTAAAGGGTGGATTTTTGTTAAGGACAGTGTATTGGTGTAAAAAAACTGAATACTAATCTTGTTCGTCAAAATCTCTCCAGTGTTATAAAAAGACACATATCTGTCTGGTCAACTGTCCCAACAAAATTCAATGAATTCTCTCGGAAGGGAAGATCAAGAGGGTAAAATCCGCACAGAGAAAAATCTGCCAACATTATCCGCCACGACTACTTGCAACAAAATGTGAGTACTATATGATGACAAAAGACATACATTTGAACAAACCTTTGTGCAATCTGGGGATCTCAGATTGCACAAAGTGAACGCTGCATTGCCGACAACCCTATACAGCTTTGCTGAAATCACCATCACATTCTACATTCACACCATTAAACACACGACACCTATTCCATCAATTTAAAGCCAGCATTTCCTTATGCAGTTGGATTAGCACTTTTAAACTTGAGGTGCTTTCATTAAACCAAGCCTGGAAAACCTGTGGCAGCTCAAGAGCTTCTTCATGAAGCCTGACTTGGAGGTAATAAGAAAATAATGGTCATTTACATGTGGCCTTTGATGGTAATCAACATCAGTATAAAGTCTGAACAAGCCCAGTGATGCAGCAGTAGACTGCTGCCTTGCAGCGCGAGAGACCCGAGTTCGATCCTGACCACGGATGTTGTCTGGTACCACTTTGTATGTTCTCCCTGTGACCGTGTGGGTGTACTCTGGTTTCCTTCCACAAAGATGTACAGGTTTGTAGGTTAATTGGCTTTGGTAAGTTGTAAAATGGTCCCTAGTGTGTTGGATAGTGCTAGCGTTCAGGGTGATCACTGGTTGGCATGGACTCAGTGGGCCGAAGGGCCTGTCCCCACGCTCTGTCACTAAAGTCTAAAAGTGTATTTTGTGGGCGGAAAGGCACTAGATTCGTCTGTTATCAACTTTGTTTTGGCATGGTGGGAACAATGGCCGTCATCATCTTCCATTCACCTTGGAAAGGCAGCATCTGAATGCATTGAACAGTTGTTTCAGCTGCTCACCTCAAACACACACTAGCTGTACATTTGACCAGGAGTCAGTTACTACATTTTGGCATTGACACCTGGGCAACACATCAACATTTCATACTCTCTCAAATATTCATTTTAGTTTCTGCGGATATTTCAGCATGTTTTGCAAATAATTGTACTGGTGTCACAAAATCTCAATATCTTTGAGTTTTTACGGTGGGAATTAAGTGCTCTTATTAACGTTAAGTAAAACATGACCACATTGTATGTCACATATGAAAATACTTTAATACCTTAGCAACACAGTGTGCCTCAACCAAATCACTCTTTGGCACATTGCCTGGATACGCAACACATCACTGCCATCACAGCACCCAGAGCACATTGGCACATCGTGGCAATCACAAGGAATTCCCAGTAATGAAAATACTTGTAGAATTGGTATTAAAAGGGATCGCTACAAAACGTTCAACACATCCAACATGAGCTAGATGGTGGATCCGTCAATGGAAAGGAGCAGCACTGGCCCACATTAACGCTCCACGGGAGCACTGGTGGAGGACAGGATTACTGTCAAAATCCCTACACCAGTGTCAGTAATGCAATTCTCCATACACTATGCTCTATTGCCCCCTTATAGTACTCACATTCCCAGGTTAGCATCCTGCACATAAAGCAGGCAACAAGTGTATTTCACTTCAATGCTAAATGTGCAACTGTGTTTTAATACCTTGCATGATTCTAGTAACGGGAATCAATTTTTTGCTAAAATTCATCCTTCTGGAGGACATACTCACTGTGCGCCAATATAATAATATGCAGCCGAATCGAATGTGATAACACTTTAAAAGTTCTGTTGTTGTGTGGATGTTTCATAACTTGCAGAAGGCCTAATATGGACAACCATTCCTAGAAAATATTATGTAGCAATATATAAAATGTTAAATGTTGGAGATATTTTGCTTGGCGCTCAGCAACGTTTGGAGCTGTAGGTATTCTAGTGCAAATGGGCAGTTTGACACGCAGTCCTAGAGGAACGTCAGCCAGGGATGACTATGATCAGGGTCATCACGTGCTCTCTGTGTATTTTGAAAACAGGAAGGATTTTCTGAAAACAAAATACTCTTTCAAAATATTAATTTATTTTTCCTACCACACTGCATGTTCCATGCAGAAGACCAGCCCTTTCAGCAGTCACAGGATGCCACAGAACTTGGGCAGACAAAATGTAGAAACAAGGAAGTGCAGATGCTGGTTTACAAGAAAAAGACACAAAGTGCTGGAGTTAGGCAGCATCACTAGGGATCATGGATAGGTGAAGTTTCGGGTCAGAATCATTCTCCAGAGTCTGGGCAGACACCGATCTTTCTTTATTGGTGTTTGGGGCGAGGGGAAGGGAAAATGCAAAGAACTCAAACTCCCAAACAGAACCTACTAACACAGTGTGTAAGCGCTTTGCTTTTGAATATAGGGCATTGTAGCATGTTTAGCTCAAAAGTAAATCATCAGCATTTACTGGTGCATTTCTAAGACTAAAACTAGCACAGCTATTCACTGGAAAGCAAAAAACAACCGCAGATGCTGAATATTTTAACTGAAAATACTAGAATTACTCAGCAGGTCGGGCAGGATCTGCAGTTAGAGTGAGAACAAAACAGATGACGTTTTAACGGCCTTTTATTAGAGTTGGAAAAATAAGAAAACAAAGATTACATTTTTTTTTTAAACAGAAAATGCTGGAAGCACTACAGGTGAGGCCGTATTTGTGGGGAGAGAAACAGAGATAACTTTTCAGGTTGAGGGTGCTTCAACAGAATGGGGAGGGAGACAAAAGTTGGATAAGCTGCAGGCAGATGGTGCTTTAAATTGTGGAGATGGGGAGGGATAGAGACAGCAAAGGGACTACAGGTGATTGACTAGAGATTACGATTATCCAGTTGACAAGAACATTATTAACGCCTTATAAAGGTGGGGGTGGAGCGGTGTGCAATGAGTGCTTGCTAATCGTACATGATTCATCAGGAACATGAAGGAAGATTAATTAGGGCACCAGAGTCCACCAGGGTCAATCAGTTCATTTTCTGTTTCATTTAATTACATCTTTTTATTGCCCTGATGTTGAGCAGTAAAAGCATCACGCTAGGTAAACATATAATCTGATAGCATTGTCTGCTTCTCTGCTTCTGACATTCAGTTCCATTGCTTACAGTGCAGAGATGCAACTGTCAGAGATTCTGTGCAGGCAACAATTGACAAAGGTTTACCCCACTGACACAAAACTGGGCTTCAGATTTTACAAAGTTGCCAGCGGGCAGCAATAACCTGCACATTCAGATTGATCACCGAGTCCGTACATTAATGGCAACTCCATTTGTAATAATAATGTCACTACTTGGATTTCAGTGCTGTATTTTTATTCAAAAAAATTATTCAGAATAAAATACAAAACAAAAAAGTTAAAAACTTTTATACCCTGTACATTAAATATTGCTAGCGTTATACCCAGTAGCCCGTCTATCTTCATGTAAAACGTTGTCACGTATGTGGACCCCTAATGCGATCTTAGTGCTGCTCTCTCATCTTCACTACACAGATTCAGCTGCTCATGTGCATGCACGTTGAGGTATGATAATAATCATTACTGTCCAATTTGCCAAAATTATGTGTTTCTCAGAGAATAAAAGTCTAACACACCTTGCTGCTGAATTTCAGGCACATTTAAGATTCAAGAGATTCAAGAGACATTTATTGTCACATGCACCAATTGGTACAGTGAAATATGGGGTTACTATACAGCCATATGAATAAAAAACACAGAACATGATAGTCTTTAACATAAACATCTCCACACAGCGGAATCAAAGTCTCCCACTGAGAGGGTAGGCACCGAAGTTCAGTCATCCTCCTCTTTGATGTTCTTCCGTGGTCAGGGCCTCATGAGCCCCCCGCAGTCGCTGCAACGGTGGCCTGATGTTCAGGCCCTCTCGCCGGGATGATGGAACTCCGACGTCGGAAGAACACCCTCAGTGGCTTGGACTTCCGAATCGGCCACTTCTTACTGGAGACTGCGGCTCCCGAAGTCCACAGGCCGCGCTGGACGGAGATTCA
This sequence comes from Amblyraja radiata, assembly GCF_010909765.2. Lineage (NCBI taxonomy): Eukaryota > Metazoa > Chordata > Chondrichthyes > Rajiformes > Rajidae > Amblyraja > Amblyraja radiata. The sequence continues at coordinate 17,106,206 of NC_045980.1, read as the reverse complement.
CACTGGTGGCCCTCGGCAAAGGGATCTCAGGACTCTACGATGTTGAAGTCAGCGCCGCCCGCGGCTGGGAGCTCCGCAAACCACAGCTCCACGATGTTGAAGCAGTAGGCCAACCATTCCGGAGCTTCAAACAGCGATCCAGGTAAGGCATCGCCCACTCCGCGATGAATCCAGTGCTGCACCGTTGCTGAAGCTCAGGTCGGTCTCCGGCAGGAAGGGCCGTGCCAATCCAGTTGGTAGGCCGCAAGTGGGGGTGGGGGGGGGGGGGGGGGGGGGGGAGCGGGTGCAAGGATGCGAAAGGTAAAAATAATCTCACTAGAGGAAAAATGTGGCCAACTCTAAAAGTTGGCCTCGGCCATTGCAGTGCTACCATCAACTAACTCGCTGCACACCAGCGGTCAAACTCAACACCTCGGTGATCTGTAAACTTGACTATTTTCTGCACAAGTTCAATGTTTCCTGTGGATTTAGGTAGAAGAGAAACAGAGCTGCTTCCACAACAAATAGTGAAACATATCCAATCAAAATTGCATCTATTTGTTCTAAAAATTATTTAGAGCTCGTCATCTATTTGTATTAAGAAATCTTTCTTACAATGGATCACTTGTATCCATTGGAAAAAGTAGTGCAGCCAATTCAATAGCTAATAAATGAGAAACTTGTGCCAAAGCGACTTCTTATTCAAGAAAATACATCCCCAATCCCTCAGCATGTAGGGTAAGGAGTGGGACATTCGGTTCTATAAACCTGCTCTGCATTCAGTTGAGGCAAGAAACAAAATAATGGATGGCACAATGGCACAGCTGGTAAAGCTGCTGCCTCACAATGCCAGCGACCACAGTTCAATCCTGACCGCAGGTGTTGTCTATGTGGAGATTGCGTGTCCTCCCTGTGACCACGTGGGTTTTCTCCAGGTGCTCCGGTTTCCAACCACATCACAAAGGCGTGCAGGTTTGTAGGTTAATTGGCCTCTGGAAATTTCCCCTGGTGTGTAGGGGGGAGTGGTTGCGAAACATAGAGCTAGTATGAACGAGTGGTTGTTGGTCTGCGTGAACATGGTGAGTCAAAGGGTCTGTTTCCATGCTATATTTTTCAATCAATTAATTAATCAATTGCAATTCTGAACTCCCCTCTGAAAGCTTCCTATGTACGAAGCATAATGTGCAGCAGAACTTCTCTTTCATCATCTTCATTGCACTGACTTGGTGTTTCAATAGAACGAGAAGGAGGACTTTCCACAGTGAGTTCAGTCTCCGATATCTTTGTTACTGCCTTGGTTCCAACTCCAGTCCTAAATTGGAAAAACTTCCCTTATCCAAGTATGTGTCAAAACACAAGCACACCAGCCAAAAAGCCAACATAATTGTTATTTCTTCAAATATAATTTAAGTGAGCACGAATCAGACAGCAGTAAATGTCAGATGGAGTCTTGGAAGTAATCAGGAATGAATGGATGCAAGTCTGCAGGATGCAGGGGAAATAAAATCAGGTTCAAAATCCTATGCAGTTTTCTTCCTTCCAATAAAAAAGTAACATGGAGCCTATTTGGCCTGACGGCTCCATTCTGGCATTTAGAGAGAGTCAAACAGCATAGAAACAGGCCCAACTCACCCATGACGACCAAAACACCCCATCTAAACTAATTCCATCTCCTTGTGTTTGGCTCATATCCCTCTAAACCTTTCCTATCCATCACGTGAGAGTTTACTCTCCACATAAGTTTCCACATGGAGTTCCACACAACTTTCCTGATAGAAATCTATCTCTGGGCACAAGTTAAAATCTTGAAGAATGTCAGCATGTGAATTATGCCTCAGGCAGAAAGTCTCTCTTCTCCCCAGTACAATTTCTCCATTGCTTTGAGCTCCCAACAAGAACCTGAACTAACATCACTTGCCAAGTCCCCAGCTGCCATGAGATGCACCTGTATTTCTTTTCAAGTGTTCCTTGAATGCGTGGAATGTCGAATAGCGAGTTAATCAAGACAAGCCTGTCTTAAGTTCAGAAGCATTGAAACACATCCACGTGGATCTGTACAAATCCGGTTGCCAAAGTCAGAGACAATATCTGACTGTCCCCGTGCTTGCTTGTGTAGCCTTGAGTGATGATGAACTCTTTATAACTCTTTATAATCCACATCTTATAAAAGATACAATCACAGGGACAATTCCCCACTCAGTCCGAAAAGCACATTAGCCAGAATTTTTAACATTTGAAAATAAACTTTTGACCCTCAAGGCTGCCGGCTATTTCATTCAAGATGTAGCACAATGCTCCTTTTGGAACTTGTACTATCGACCATTTCTTACAGCTTAAAAGGACAATTGTTTTGTGTCCAAGTTTTTGCTTTTAGCACATCGGCAGCCGCAGGATTCATGGATATGCTGCAGGTGCACATTTGTTTCTCTATGCATGCTCTGTATAAATCACCAGAGTTGCTCCAGGAAGTAATCTCTCCATGCAGAAACTTGGATTGACAAAGTGTGCAGCTTTCCAAGCAAGTACATTGATAGCAATGGCTCAGTCTGCATTTGCTGCTGCTCAAAGGGAGTTGATAATTGGCGAGGCCTCATTTGGCGTATTGCGTTTAGTTTTGGTCACCCTGCTGTAGGATAGGATGTCATTAAGCTGGAAAGACTACAGAGAAGATTTACAAGGATGTTCCCAGGACTTGTGGACCGGATCTTTAGGGAGAGGTTGGGCAGGTTAGGATTTTATTCCTTAGAGTGCAGGAGGTAATTCTTTAGAGGTGTAGAAGATCATGAAAGGGAATATATAGGGTGAATGCACAAAGTCTTTTACCCACGGTAGGAGAATGAAGGACCAGCAGACATAGGTTTAAGGTGAGAGGGGAAAGAATTAATAGAATCTGAATGGCAACTTTTTCACACAGCGGTGGGTATATGGAATGAGCTACTAGAGAAGGTGGTTAAGACAGGTACTATAACAACATTTTAAAGTCATTTGGACATGTACATGGATAGGTGAGGTTTAGAGGAATATAGGCCAAACACAGGCAGGTAGGATTAGCGTAGTTGAGGAATCATGGACAACCTGGGCTGAAAGACCTGGTTCCGTGCTGTGTGACTATGAATGTTTTATTATAAGTTCTTGTAATAATATTTAACGACAGTAAAAACATTTTTTTTTGCTAGTTTTGGATGCAAATCTTACAAACTATTGGCATACACAAGAATACAATGAGAGAAACTGAACCATTTAAATCCAAATACACAAATGTTAACTGTTTCAACAGTAAAGCAAAACGTTTTCATAGTACCACACTTTCTCACACACGGAGTGCTCCCTTCCTGAAATTCATTTCGAAACAGATTTTCAGACAAAATCTGGAAATGTTAAGCACAGCCTGTAGAACAATTATCATAACTTCTACTCAAAATGAACAAATGCCAAAACATGCTGATGACAGCATTTTCCTGAGCAACAGCTACTGTGCCGTAACCAGCCTTTCATCCAACCTTTTGCCTGTTACCAATTAAGGGGTTACAAATCAAGAAGACAAAATGTTTGACCGGTATGGACTCCAACCCCATCGAAATGCCCATGTTGACCAATGGCCACTGATCCTTTTCTCAAACAGTTTCTTCTTGTCCACATGCACTTTAAAAAATGTTAGTACGTGTCAGTTTTGCAGCCAGGTGTGCAGATTGGATAACACATAAAAACAATCATAGCGCCAGTCATTATCTTTTATGGAAAAATATCGAACAGTGCAGCAGATGAAGAGGCCCACAATGCCCGTGCCGAACATGATGCCAACACTCTCTTATTTACCTGTGCATGATTCATATCCCTCTATTTCCTGCGTTCTGTCCCCCATGTGCTGTCCAAACGCCTCTTAAATGATACAATTGCATCCACTTAACCGCCAACCCTGACAGCGCGTCCCAGCACCCAACACTCTGTGTAAAAAAACGTCGCCCGCATATCTCCTTTAAACTTTGCCCCTCTCACCTTAAAGGTTTGCCCTGTAGTTTTTGACATTTCCATGTTAGGATAAAGATTCTGACCATCTACCTTATCGATGTCTCTCATAATTTGATAAACTTCTATCGGGTCTCCCAGCAGCCTCCAGCAGGGTACTTGAATCCAACTTAGGGGCGATCGCCAAATGTCTCTCGCTATGTGGAGTATATTAGTAGGAGTTTTAAAAAACAGATCGTAGAAATGGTCCTGTTATTACCCATGATAACCTACCTTTGCCGGGTAAAGTACAAATACCAATAAGAGCAAGTCTCTTTCCTTTTATTTTATATATAAATTCACTTCAGATGCATTGATGTGACCTATATTTTGTTCAAAAATTTACATTTTGAAAATTCTCTAATCATGTTTTCCTCACCTCCAACTTCCAGCCCTTTCATTACATTATATTTATTTGCAGCATGGGAAGTTGGCCATCAACTAGTTGACAAATCAATGTCCATTCTCAGAGCAATCTTATGAATCTATTTATTTTTCACCCTGTAACACATTCTCTCTCACATGCCCATTACCAACTTCCTTTTGATTCTCTTTCCTTTTTTTGATCCTAGTTTCGTTCCAACTTCCCGTTTCCATCTGTCCAATGACCTCACACAAATTTACCCAAAACTTGCTTCACAAAGTGAGTAAAATTCATTTTAATACAATCTCTGGAAAAAGACCAAAAGCTTTTGTCCCCGATGTTGTGCATTTTCCAGACAAGGAATGCAAGGTATGCAACAAGATGCCACTTGCAATTCGGTGACTTTGGTATTGGTATCTTATCGTCACGTGTACCGAGATACAGTGAAAAGCTTTTGTTTGCATGCTCCCCAGTCACATCAAATCATACTATACACGAGTACAATCAAACCATACTCAAGTACAACAGATAATACGAAGAGCAAAATGCAGAATATAGTGTTACTGCATTAGTTACAGAAAAAAAAGGGCAAGGTCCGCATTGGGGTAGGTTGGAAGATCAGGAATACACCCTAGTTTATGGGAGGACCATTCAGTAATCTGGGACATCTACTGAAAAATGCAGACATTTTTTCTGACAACAGCGGGGAAGAATCTATTCCTGAATATGGTGGTATGTGCTTTCAAGATTTGTCTCGAGTTTCTGATAAAATTTGACTAAAAATTCTTTATGTTTAATAGATGTCTGTCCAGCAAACCCACATCTCAGACTTTAGACTTGAATGAGCAATGACACACTGCAAAAAAAAAAAAAGCGAGTTTGGCCTGAACTATGATTATTAAAAACAAGTCTAGGCCAACAATAGCTCCAATGAGGCACGCATCCTCTTTTCAACAAAGGACATCATAGCACGGGAGCAAAATAAGAATTTAGAATCATTGCCTTCATGAAAGTCTTTCTGCTTTGTTTTACAGCGTGAACAATCACTTTAACATTTTAGAATCCATACAATAAAACCACAGAAATCTATTTTGTCAACTGAATCAATCTCAGCACTGATGTATCCATTAACCTGCTGCAGTCAGAAGTATTAAGTAGTGAGATAGAAGAGACCACATAAAGGAAACAGACTGCTTTGTAAGATTACGTATTCAATCGCAGTTTCACTTTGACTACTGTGATATAACAGCTGTGGCAGTTTCAGAACTATTCATTCATTGAATCACACAATGAAAATTTGTTGAAGAACTTCTAGCTTTGCTCACAATAACCGCATAATTTACAATTCCTCTTCCATAGCTGCATCAAGGCAAAGGTGGAAGACATTGCTTCAGGAGGCATCAGCAGCGATTCCCAGACAAAATAGTAAAGAATAATTTGCAAGATGGAGTGAATTTTCTTAGCAAGCACATAAAGCAAAGGTGAAGACAGACACAAAAAGCTGGAGTAACTCAGCGGGACGGGTAGCATCTCTGGAGAGAAGGAATGGGTGACGTTTCGGCTCGAGACCCTTCTTCAGAGCTGTTTCTGTGAAGTTCTGAATCAATATGAATGCTGGCCATTAAAATACCTGACAACACAGCATCTAGGATAGAATCCTGCAATATCTGCATTTTACAGATATTGAAGGCAGAAACACAATAGCATCACTTGGTCATTTGTACTTTGCTTGTGTTCGTTTTTACATTGCAATCAAGATTTCTCAAGAAATTGAAGAAACAAGGAATTGCAGATAGTGGTTTACCAAGAAAAGACACAAAATGCTAGAGTAACAGTGGGTTCTCACTCTGATTGTTCCTCCTTTCGAGAAACATGAGCTACAAGCGATTTTACCTAATTTATAGTTTGAACGTGGCCCAAATCGAGATTTTGTTCACAGAATGTTCTTGCTCTTAAAGGTTTCTGGACCTCACTAGTCCTGGCTAATGTACAACTGTTCTGCTGCAAGAATGGATTCCATGGACGTTTGTGATTTGTTTCAAGATCCCTTATGGAGAATGATAAAAAGTTAAAATTTTCACCAGATTTCAGATAAGTTATTTGAACATCTAGAAGCTGCCAATGGTATGGCAGCATACTATGTACCAACTTATTCCTCAGGCAAAATCAATCCTTAACTATTCTCTGTACCATTCACCTGGTATTTATGCACAGTGATAACCACAAAACTGTGCAGTGACTCCACATGATGAAGATAATGCATTCAGGCAGTGTATCAGTTATGGTAGGATCTACATAGATATTGATGGAGCACTGATGAACTTGCCTTGATCGGACACATGGAAAGCCACTAAATGCTGCAGTAACTTTGTTTCTTTGTGTGTCTTTGTTTCTTTGTGTGTCTTGTGTGGGGGTTGGTGTGGGGGGGGGGGGGGGGGGGAGGGGGAAACCGCTTTGGTCGCCCCCTCCACGGAGAGGCGACTTTTTCCATGTCGCCTCCCCCATGGCCTAACAGCAAGCATCGGTGCGGCCTTTCCCGGAGACGTGCGCGGGGCTTCAGCAGTGGGCGCAGCGAGGACTCTTTCGTCGTGGAGCGGGCGAGCCCTCACCGGGGGTCACTGGAGGGGAGCGCACTGTTCACTGGCCCGCGGCAGCCTGAAGCCGTGGTCTGCAGAGCTCCAGCTGGCGGCGTCCTGGGCCTGGGATCCCTTGTTGGGGACCCGGGAGGAGAAGAGCTCCGACCGCCAGCCCGCGGCCAACGTCTACCGCGGGCGCGGCGTAGACTTACCATCCTGAGCGGGGTCCCTCACCGGGGATCCTTGGAGAGGAGCTCCGACCGCCAGCCCTGCGGTCTGCGGTGCTTCTGGCTGCGGCGCGGCGGGGACTTTAAATCTTCAACCGCCAGCCTGCAGCCTACACCAACTTGAAGCCACGGTCTCCGGTTGGGAGGCACCGATTCAAGACTTATCTGGACTTACCTTGTCTGAACATCTGGACGCCCGCAGCGGCGACTGCGGAGGGTTGTGGTCCCGGCCACGGGGGGAAATGGAGGAGGACTGGCCAATTTTTGTGCCTTCCACCAGTGATGAATGCTGTGGTGGATGTTTGTGTACATTTTTTATTGTGTATTGTGTGTTCTTGTTTTATTGTACCGCTGCTGGCAAATTCATTTCACTTGCACTTTATGTGCAAGTGATGAATAAAACTTGACTTGACTTAACTCAGAGGGTTAGGCAGCATCCCTGAAGAACAAGGATATGTGATGTTTCGGGTCAGGACCCTTCTTCAGACTCTTCTGTGTCTTTTCTGGACTATTCACTCCATTGCTTTCTCGATCACTGCTCCTTCTGGACGCTGCCGAGAGAGAGTTTCACACTCCTGGGTCCCACTTCTATGTCTCACACTCACCTCGAAATTTGCTGGATTCCTTTGGTCCTCCAACTGATTATGCTCACCAATACATCTCCAGATTTTCCATCTTCAAATAGTTTCTGGTCCCTCAGAGTCCTAGAACATGCAGTACGGAAATACTTCCATGCTGATCAAGGTGCCCCATCTAACTCGCGTCTGCCTATAAACTGTTGCTATCCATGCACCAGTCCACGTGTCTTTTACAAGTTTGTATCGTACCTGCCTCAATGCTTCCTCTGGCAGCTTGGTACATACACCCACCCCCTCAAGTGAAAATGTTGCCACTCAGTTTCCTATTAAATCTTTCCCCCTCTCATCGTAAAACTACTCCCCTGTATTCCTGATTCCCCTGCTCTGGGGAAAAGACTGCATTCACCCAATCTATTCTGCTCATGATTTTATACCCCATCCAAATGCATAACATCCCTGAGGAATCAGTAAACATTTCATGAGCGAGTATTACAAAAATGGAAAAATGGTGCAAAAGATTCAGTAAACTTTTGTTAGAATCAAAGTACACCCAAAAGGGATGCTGCTTTTACATAGAAATAATCCATAAATTATTAGAACCAAGAAGTCATTCATCCTTTGGCTCCGAATTAAGTTCTCGCCAATACTTGGTGGTTTTATTTTTGGTAAACCACAGAGACCTGCCAAATATCTTTTATATTATTACGAAACAAGAAAGCCTCCACAAAGAACCATAAATATTTATGAGTCACTTAATCTTCTCAACTACTATTTTTACTGGCTCTCTCAATGGGATAAATCTAAATTGTTTTCCACCCCAGCTCAAAAATATTTAGCATAGCACAAGTGGATGACATGGATTTCTTTTTGAAAGAATATAAATGGAATAGTTGGACTCAGCCTCCGGAATTTAAAAGTCGTCTCCAATCCGCCCCTGAAATACATTGCCGGATGTGGGAAGAGAGATGTGCCAATATTTTAAACCTGGAACTTATTCAAAATGAATTAATTTCATTCTTGCTTTTTTGCTTGTATATCAATGCCAACTTAATGGAGGGAGGGGGGGGGGGGGAGATCCTTCAGTACTTCGCAGTACTTGGGAAAACAATGCTATGAGGTAGCTGGGAAGCTCACAGCAGCCGCTGGAATAAGCATTGTAGCCATCGAATGCGACCACAGATTCCCGGGTTCAACATGAACAGCGACTCCGATAACTCGATCGGCACATCTCTTTTAAACCAGGGTTGATTTGTAATGCCCAACACAGGATGTACCATGGTGTAAAATCAATTTTCGTTTACATATCAGCTTAAAAATACCAAAAACTGTTCCCAGACACTTCAAAAGATGCAGGACCAAGCAGAAAATGGTCTTCACAGATAAGAAGACATCAAGACACACGATTGAAACCTTTGATCAAGGGTTTAAGGAGTTTCCTAGATGGGTGGGAGACAAAGAGCTTTAGGAAGTAGATTCCATGCTAATTGTCTTGGCAGCTGAAAGGATGGCCTCCAGTGAAAGAACTACATCATTCAGCAAAGCTCACAAGCCGGAAGATTGAACACAGCAGAAATCAGTGTTCCATGGGAGGAAGGATCTGGGAGAACTGCACTGTGGGAGTATTTGGGAAAAGGGATGAGAATTTTAAAGAAGGTGCAGCTTAACCTATAACCACAGCTGTTCAGCAGGGCAAGAACCATTGTCCCTTTATCTCATTTTCCCCAAGGACAGGAATAAAATGATTTCAACAAACAATGGTCTTTTTTCCCCAGTGACATTACTTCACATTAAAAGGAATGCACAAATCACATTTTAATCAGATCAACTCTGTTTTGAGAATGAATTTTCATAATTAAATGTAAATAATGTTTTCTAATCCTCCGTGCAACAATGGTCTAAATCTGCACAAAATATACAATTTTGTCCACACATTTTTACGTTGTTTTCTCCCCCATGTGAGAATGGTATAACAGTAGAAAGGTTTGACAGTTCACTCATTCTTTAGTCAAGACCCACAATCACAAATAACCTGTTAAGATGGGAGGAATGGGCCACACAGCCCCTCAAGCCTGTCCCTCCATTCAGTAATTATCCATCTCAGGCCTTAGTTCCTCTAACTGCCCACCCTACACAGCCCTCAACACTTCCATCTTACAAAAATTTATCTTTCTTCTCTTTAAATACCGTAACATTTTAATTTAATCAGTGCTTTCAAACAGGAAATGGCATGTAACAAGGTGCATCAATGCATAAAATGTATTTATCTTTCAAAACTCAAGCCTTTGTCCCTGGACAGAATGTTTTATGATTGTATATTTGGCCAATACCTATGCTATTTAATCAACGTAGATTTATTTGTTTTATCGTGCAATCAAGATTAGGCTACTCTGGAGATTGCTGAGCTCGGGATTTTCCACAATCTTTCAAGGATCACTTTGAAACAAAGAAAATTATTCAGACCAACCTAATTAGGCCAGAGATTAAAATAACAAATTGGAAACAAAATATTTCCTCAAGATGATCTAAATACATCCCAGAGGTTATATTTAAACAATGAAGCTTTTTCTTTCTGGCTTTCATTTTATTATACAAGGTAGATTTTGAAGGAAGCTTGAAAACAGGCAGCAGGATGGAGTCACGAATGATTCACTTGGACTTGTCCACACAAAACAACAGTGAGAATTTAAGGCAGGAGAATACACAGTGGAGAAGATTGAAAACCTGACTGTGTTTAATCTGCACTGGGCACTTTCCCCTGTTGTGAAATGACGGCAATAGCAAAATCTGCATTTGCTATCCACTCAAACGGAGGATGGGAGAGAAGAACAGCAAAAATACAAGACATGCTAAAACCAAATAATGAAGTCCCTCTGTTTAAACTTAGAATAAACTTTTCTGGTCAACTCATTTGCAGAGAAATTAAATTAAGTTTAAGCCTTGTAAAATGAACATGAAAACTTATGTACACAAACCATTAGAGGAAATGGAGTGAAAACCAGCTCCATTACTTAGGTTGATCAGTGCCGTGCATAAAACATATCATAGCGCATACAGAACAGAAACTTCTGCTCACCAAATCTGCACCAATAACAAAGCACCGTCTAATCCTACACAGTGCGGGCACGATAGTGGTGTTTAAGAGGTTTTTAGACAGGTACATGGAGGGATATGGATCAGGCAATGGAAATATAACTTGGCATCATGTTTGGTAATGACATTGTGGGCCGAAGGGCCTGTCCTTGTGCTGTTCTAACACCATGTTATTCACCATCAATCTCAATCACCATCAAAGACAGACACAAAATGCCAGAGTGACTCAGCGGGACAGGCAGCATCTCTGGAGAGAAGGAATGGGTGATGTTAATTAACCTACTTTTAAGACATTTGTATTGTATTGTATTGTATTGTATTGTATTGTATTGTATTCAAATTTATTGTCATTGTCTCAGTTAGACAGATTTGGACAGATATATGGACAGGGTTTAGTAATTAACCTACAAACCTGTATGCCTTTGGAGTGTGGGAGGAAAACGGAGCACCCGGAGAAAACCCACACAGTTACAGGGAGAACGTACAAACTCCTTCCAGACAGCACCTGTAGTCAGGATAGAATCCAGGTCTCTGGTGCTGTAAGGCAGCAGCTCTACCGCTGCGCCACTGTGCCGCCCTGTGAGGTTTGCCGTTGGGTGAGCCAGGAGAGACCACATTGTAAACGGGAGGCTGTACCTTGGCTGGCACAGTGAATGTGGGCCATCGCCAGGCACTGACTGTACCAGAGCTAGTTATTGACAGACAGCCCAGATCCTTCAGTCTCACTTCGTTGCATCGTCCTGAGCATGAGGGAAGCTGCCTGCCACCTGTCCCTCTGTTTGCTCGGCTGCCCAGCTCTCCACAACCTGGAGATTTCCTGGCTGCCAAGTTTATTACCCTGGAGAAGTTGTTACGGCACAAATCTGCCAAGATTTCAGGTAATAATTATGATTTAATGGCCTCTTCTGGAAGCACATCTGAACAAGACTTTGGATAAGGCCACACTTGGCTTGGCTGTCTTCCCAAACACAGTCTGTTGCAGTTCAGTGTTAAGACAAGACGAGTGTAACCTGGGGACTGGAGTCACCTGCAGTGCTGCGGTCAGGAAACAGTGATGGCCAAGTCCTAGCATCAGAGCTGTACAGCCCTTCAGCCCAACTCGTCTCTGCCAGCCAAGTTGTCATACTGGATAGTCCCATTTGCCTGCATTTGGCCCACAGGCCACTAAACCCTTCCTATCCATATATCTGTCCAAACGCCTTAAAGGTCACGATTGTATCCATTTCTTTAGCTTCCTCTAGCATCTCATTCTAGATGCAGACTACTCTGCGAGTGGAAAAAGCTTTGGTAGAAGTCCCTCTTAAATTTCTCCCCAATCACTTTAAGTCAATGCCCTCTAGTTTTAAAATCATCTATCCTGGGAAAAAGATGGGAAAAACACCTTATTCATGTATCTAATCACCTTATACACCTCAATAAGTTCACCCCTGGGCCCCCTACGTTGTAAAGAGAAAAGAAAAGACCCAACATATCCAACCTCTCCCTGTAACACAAGCTTGGAAGTCCAAGTAACATCATGGTGAATCTCTTCTGCACCCCATCCATCCTAATGACATATTTCTTATAGATGGGAGACCCAAACTGTGCATAATACTCTGTGTGGTCTCACCAACGACTTGTACAGCTACATCATGAGGTTCCCACCTTATTACTCATTATCCTTCGCAATGAAGGCAAGCCAAATGCCTTCTTTTCCACACTGTCCACTTGACTTGATACGGTTCGGGATCCAATGGATCCTGTAAATGAGCCAGCGGATTGCAGATGCAGCCGACCTTGGTCACATCTCTTGGTCTGCTACACACTGCTGCATAAAAGTGCTCATCTTAACTTCATAACCCAAGAATAGCTTCACCTACAAAGGACATAAAGTACTGGAGTAACTCAGCAGGTCAAGTAGCATCTCTGGAGTACATGGATAGATGACTGAAGAGGGGTCCCGACCTGAAATGTCACCTAACCATGCTCTCCAGAGATGTTACCTGACCTTCTGAGTTTCAGCACTTTTTGGTATGATGGAGTTAGTTTAGAATGGCTAGAGAGAACAAATGGCTTTCAGCAGGCCAAAGGACTGATCCGCTGGACTTTGAGCGGAAGCAGTGCTTTAGGTGGTGCGCCACCTCGGAGTGTGTCACCCCCCTCTAGCACAGCAGAGGCATAGGTCATGTCACACTGTGGGCTGTCATGCCCATTGGTGCATGAATAACGCACCAGACAGCTGCAGACATTTTGGGAACGGCAGGACAGGATGCAGCGTTGTTCTGTAGAAGGTGGTCACAAAAAGGTCAGGATTGTGTGCAAAATGTGCAGTGTTAGCTCTCTCCAAATCCTCCTTCAGTGCCTCTCAGCACAAACACACACCCACACACACACGAGATTTTGTAGTAACAAATAAAAGAGACAAAGTGCTGGAGTGACTCAGTGGGTCAGGCAGTATCGCTGGAGAACCTGTACAGGTGACAATTCGGATCGGGACCCTTCGACTTTTGTAGAAACAAACTGGTTAAACTTTTCCTTTTGTCCATCACAAATGGATTCTAGAATTTAGTATCCATTTTCTAGTGGTAAAAAATGCTTTCTTAATTTAAATCAGAATACTTCAGGACCCTTTTTTTCTTGAAAATAAAATAACCAAACAATTTTAGTTAACCATGTCTTCGTATGTTCATAACCCAACGTGTGCTTGCATGGTCAAACTGTTCATGGTATTTTTCCAAAGGATATTTTTTTTTTTTAAACTGAAGCATTAGGGTTAGTCAATATCTCTAAAGAAAAACATAACAATATTTCTGATGCAACACTTTTCTGAGAAATTGTGTCATTTCTCCATTTCAGGTATCCAGGATTAGTCAAACAATGAGGGGAGCATAGCTCAATGCAGTGCAGACTTCTGACCACCACATAACAAAACATTGGACTCTCAGACGTTGCCTAATGGGGCTGAAGTAGGTGGTGATTTTGAGTTACAGGCCCATACCCCCATCCACTAATAGCCAGATCAAAGCTGCCAAACTCATTTGGCACAGATTGTGACCACCAGGCAGAACATAAACATCAGTTCAGCTGCATCTGAACACATGACCCGAAAGGTCACTCCCTATGGGATGCATAATCTCTGTGGATTCCGAACTTCTAACTAAGTGCATTTTCGTGGTTATGCTAATTAAACACACAAAGAGCTTGAAATATGCTGCATTCTCCTATTTGAGGGCTCCTCACTTGTGATAAACATCGAGTCATCTGATCAACTATTCTCTGGACTGCAAAAATCTTTTACAAAATATGAACCTTAAAACAAAAATGCTGGAGAAACTCAGCAGGGGAGGCAGCATCTATGGAGCGAAGGAAATAGGCAACGTTTCGGGTCGAGACCCTTCTCCAGCATATTTATCTACCTTCGATTTTCCAGCATTTGCAGTTCCTTCTTAAACATTGAACCTTAAAACAAGTAATTCTCAGCACCAAACAGTTATCTGGGCTTCTTATCTATCCTCCTTCACTAACAGCACTATTGGAAACCAGGTGTTTTCAGTAACATCACGTCCTACATCAGTGACAATTTCTTTTATGTTGAATTACTCCAGCTGAGTTACTCCAGCACTTTATGTGTTTTTTTTGTAAACCAACATTTGCAGTTGCTTGTTCCTAATTAAACACACAGCATCGTTTCACAGACATCCATCGTTACAAGTCACAAAATTGCGAATCATGTATTTTGCTTGTAGGGTATCGGTCCGGGAACACTTGACAAATGTCGCGGAACTAACCAAACCTGACTTTGCCCGACTACGCTTAGCAAGTACTCCAAACTTTCCTAAGCTCGAGGAAACAGAATCAACTCATGAAGAAGTTTTTTTTTAAAGCCACAGATTGAAACAATTTGCGGCAACATCTCCTTAGCATGAAAACAGCTGAAGAAGTGAAATACTGTTCATTCATGGTACACATCGTGAGAATTTAATGCAGCACATTGAGAGCAAGATGCTGCTCCTTTTGAGTCTCAGAAAGGAAATGGGTAATGATATGCTGATAAATCAGCCAAGGTAAACGGAGTTTGTGAAAGAGTGTAGCCACAGGGCAGATCTGCCCCACCCAAACATTCGCCTGCTACGCACAGTGATTCCTAACACTCAACGGTAATCTGAATGAGCAGCTGATCAAATTAAATTAACTTAGCCTGAATACTCGACCTCTTAACCATGGAAAATGAAACTCAGAAACTGAAAATAAACTTGCTTCATCAAAACAGGATAGCGCACAAGCATAAAGTCCCTGTAACCCACATGAGTTTCCTCCGGGTGCTCCGGTTTCCTCCGTGGTTGTAGGTTAATTAGACTCTGGAGTTGCCCCTTGTGTGTCGGGAGTGGACGAGAAAATGTGTTAACATACAACTCGTGCAAACGGGTGATCTATGGGCGGAAATCCCGGGGTGGGGATGGGGGAGAGGGGGCACGTCCCTCCCATGCTTTGAGAGGTGGGGGGAAATCCCCCCCTCCCCATGTTTTGTAATACGGGTTTTGAAATTTGGTGGGAAAAAATCTGTTAAAATCTCCGCATTCCGCGACAGTGGTGGTGTCACTGTTAAGCGCTTGTTAAAGGTCTCTATTAACATCGTATTAACACGATATGTCACCAATTGTGGTTTGACCTTCAAGTATTACTGAAGGTATTCACGGAGAATTTCTTAAAGCTGTCTGATGCGGGTACAATTACCATTTGAACTAATTGGATGTATTGGTGGATGGGAAAGATTTAAACGGGTATCGGATTTAAATGGGTCAGGTCATTAAGGGCTCCGGTCGAACGGATTATCTGGCTGGCTTGCCGGAAAGTCCCTCATTCACGGTCACTCACATTATTTAGTATTTTTTTCCCATCTCTCTCTCTCCCCTCCAAGGTTGGTTCTTCTGTTTGCCTTTATTTGCTTCAGTTATATTTGTTTAAGTTTTATTTATCACATTGTAGCTTTTGAAAGATTCAAGCGGGTATCAGACGCTTTCGAGGGGCTGAATCGGCGCGTTCGCGGAGCCTTTCATCGTCCGGCGCAGCTTAAAATCAAACTGCTGCGTCCAAGGCAATCGAGGCTCCCGAGGTTGAAGCCCCCGCCGGCTGATTTTAAGTCGCGCCGGGCGATGAAATGACCCGTGAACGAGGCGATGAAATGACCCGTGAACGGGCCGATTCAAGCCCCATGATTCAGGGCGGACGAAGCTGCTGTTGCTGGAGTTCAGAGTCGGTCACCAACCAGGTCAGCTCCCGATGTTACTGTCCACAGGGACCATGGCTGAAGCCTCCAAAGCCTCATGTGTCGTGCGCATGAGCGCGCCACCAGGAAATTGTGTTCCCCCCAAATTGTGTCCCTCCCATGTTTTGATAGCGATTTCTGCCCCTGGGGTGATCGATGGCTGGTACGGACTCGACCGAAGGGCCTGTTTCCACTCACTATCCCTAAAAAACACGTCCAATTATTGTGCTGTTATGCTAAAAGATAAAGATGGAAAAATAAATGAGAGAAATACATATTTCATCAACTCTAATGTAGTGCTGGGGAAAAGCTAAATACTGATAAAATTACTTGCTTGGCAACTTTGCAGAAAATCACCAGGGTGTCCATCAACAACAAGCGGTTTCAAAGAGCAGATATTAATCAATATGTCCTTTGTCTTCTGCAAATGCCAGCATGAATCTGCTGCTATGAACTCGATGCCCGGGAACACCCAATGGTTTCCTCAAGCTGCTGTCTAGCTCAGCATTCCCCCGAGGGAACGACACCACATGGGAGACCGTGCATTAAGCAACGCTGTGGTGCTCAGAATACAGTAGACAAAACAACTCGCACCAATTCTTGGAATCAGGACCGACTATCAATGATTACATTACTTGGACAGTTCTGAATGGGGAAAACCACACTTGATTCATCTCCAAGACAATAAGTGCCACTAAAATCAATAGATCCTTTAAAAATTTACAGAACATAAAACATATCTGTTTTTAATAACAGAATGGCCAAGAGAGGGGTGTAGGAAGGAACTGCAGATGCTGGTTTACACCGAAGATAGACACAAAATGCTGGAGTAACTCAGCGGGACAGCAGCATCTCTGGAGAGGAGGCCGAATGACATTTCGGGTTGAGATCCTTTTCCAGACTCTGTTTTGGGTCAGACCCTAAAGAAGAGTCTCGACCTGAAACATCACCCATCCCTTCTCTCCAGCAATGCTGCCTGCCCCGCTGAGTTAGTTACTCCAGCATTTTTGCATCAACCTTCAGTCAGGAGATGGGGGGGGGGGGGGGGGGGGGGGGGGGGGGAGGTGTGTGCTGTGAGGTGGAATTGTGTTGCCATCTTTAGGATGATAACATTAACACGAGACTACCTGTTTGGGGAACACAAACTGCGTTTTTCAAAAGGAGTGGAGAGAATTCCATGGCCAATATTCAACATTCAAACAATGACACAAACTGCGAAAGACAGTGGGTCAAGCAGTCTAGAGAACATTGATATTCGACGTTTCAGGTCAGGATCCTTCTTCAGACTGATAATTTGTCATTTCTTCCAACAACTGTCTGCAGATGAATAGAGCTAGCAAACTGGCTGCTGGTTTTGCCTAAACAGCACTGTATGGGTAATGCACTGTTTGCTGGGGCTTTGAGATGGATCGAAGTATGTGATAAGGCCATAGAATTACCAGGGAAGCAGGGCGGTACAGCAGTAGAGTTGCTGCCAGGTTTGATCCTGACAACGGGTGCTGTTTGTACAGAGTTTGTACGTTCTCCATATGACCGCATGGGTTTTCTCCGGGTGCACCGATTTCCTCCCACACGCCAAAGATGTACAGATTTGTAGGTTAATTGGCTTTGGTAAAATTGTATATTGTCCTTAGTGTGTAGGACTAGTGCTTGTGTACGGGGTGATCACTGGTCACCATGGACTAAATGGGCCGAAGGGCCTGTTTCCACGTTGTATCTTTAAAAAAGACTAAAATGCAAGTTGTTTCTCACTATATCAAACGCTTAACATTTAGTTCACCCATTTGTGCTCACAGGAAAATCTAGGGATTAGTTTTAAGCTTTAAGTATGTGTACAATAAACAAAAGGCTGGACTGCCAGTCTGAAGAAGGATCCTGACCCTAAATGTCATTTATCCTTTCCCTCCACAGTTGTTGCCTGACCTGACGAGTTTGCCCAGTCTTTTGTTCCTTCTCAAGATTCCAGCACCTGCAGTTTTATGTGTCTATAACATTTAAACCCTCCTCTTTCCATGCTGAACTTTGGCCTCTTAAACCTGGGTAGTACTAATATTCACCAAGACGACCAACATCACACGCCAAGCCCAAACCTCTTCCACCTTCTCTTTCCCGTGTTAATCACCAAAGTTCCAGTTTACATCCACTTGGTCTTTATTGAAACGTAAAACCTCTGATAACGTAGCATTCCCTAACTTTTAAACTGTAGTACCAGCCTTGGTTGCACATCTCTAACGTGCTCTGAGAATTGAATCTACACCCTACCAGCTCAGGTCTTAAGTAAGGGGCAGAAGTGGAATCCATTGTTGCTCTACTAGCAGAGTTTTGGGACAGTTTGGTGAGTAGGTTTCAAATGATAACGGTAGGAGATTAGAGGAGATTAAACACTAGATTCCAAAAAGAAGCTGACCACTTTCAGTGCCTGGACAAAGGAACATAGAAACAAAATTTAATACTGCAACTTGAGCCAGAGAGCAAAACTGTTGAATGTAAAGACCAAGTTAATACTTAAAAATTGATCAGGTAAGCAGAGGGTCCACGAACCTTATATTCATTGACGGGGCAGAAGTAGAGAGTCAACAGTTTCAAGTTCCTGGGCGTGCACATCTCTCAAGATCTGTTCTGGGCCCAGCACATTGATGCAATCACAAAGAAAGCTCATCAATGCTTCTACTTCCTAAGAAGATTTGGTATGCCGATGAATACATGAGTGAACGCCTACAAGAATACGATAGAGAGCATACTGATTGCTGCATCACTGCCTCGTTCAGCAACTTGAATGGCCAGGAATGAAGATTACAGAGACTGGTGGATACTACCCAGACCTGATCAGTAGAAATTGTAAATTGTCCCTCGCGTGTAGGAAAGTGCTAGTATAAGGGGTGATCGCTGGTTGGCATGGACTCTGTGGGCCGAAGGGCCTGTTTCCACACTGTATCTCTAAAGTATAATATCATCAAAGAACCACACCACCCAGAGGCCACACTCTCCTTTCGCTCCTGCAATCGGAAAGAAGGTACAGGAGCCCAAAAACTCGTCCAAGAATAGTTTCTTCCCAGCAACCTTCAACACCACACAACACTGATCTCAACAATTATAAACTTTGATAGACAGCGTCTTGGGTTGCACTTCAGACTTTGGTTTTTGCACTTTTATGGTTATCTGGTATTACGGTTACTAATGATTGAATTTGAATGTTATATATTAACTGTGTGTATTTTATTTACAGACATGATAAGCAAGAAAGAATATCAATGTTCTGTCGTCAGCACATATGATAATTAATATCTCCTGATGCATGACTCTCCTTGGGTGGTTAAAGATACCTGGAGCATCTGTGGTGTAAAAGGACAAACACCAAATGGGCTGTCTCATGTGTTTTCCATGTAGCCACCTCCCTCCAAGGCAGCCCCGCTGAAGCCCCAATTCTCAGCTGCTGAGTTTCAGTGTCATCACCCGCCTGCACTTCCTCTTTGCTCATTTCCCAGCACTGTTTCTATAAAGTTCACAATAAAGGGCAAGTATTTTTCTGCTGATGATACAAGAGGCTGGGTTTCCCGGCCAGCACATGCCAGCTTTCACGCTGCAGTTACAAAACGTCACTAACCTTGCTTGCTCCCACGGTTCCTGCCAGCTCAATGACAGGTAGACACGTTGACATGGGCTGATAATAATTCCTTTGTTTCACAGAGGATTGCCACGGAAATATTTGGTGCCATTTTCTCAGTTGGGTTATTTTTGTTCAGAAGGGGCCATTCGGCCACATTCAGTCCCTGCACGGCAAACTTAAACCCCTCCAACCTCGCAGTTTAGATTAGAGAAACAGCGCGGAAACAGGCCCTTCAGCCCACCGAGTCAATGCTGACCAGCAATCCCTGCACACTAACACTATCCTCACACACACTAGGGACAATTTACAATTTTACCAAAGCCAATTAACCTACAGACCTTTACATCTTTGGCGTGTGGGAGAAAACCAGAGCACCTTGAGAAAACCCACGTAGGTCACAGGGAGAACCTACAAACTCCATACAAACAGCACTCGTAGTCAGGATTGAACCCGGGACTCTGGCACTGTAAGGCAGCAACACTATCATTGTACCACCATGCCGCCCTTACTGAGAGATGTAGACGTTTACTGAGAGATGCAAGATGTAGACTAGCAGTCCAAATATTCAGAAGGAGGGAGGGAAATTTATGAATAACTTAGACCCAATTACTGTAAGAAAATTTCAAAGCCAAGTCTGTTCATCACTGGTGCTGGTCTCCCTGATCAGTTGATAAGTTATTAACATTTTAACAAGACTTGGAAGGTTATCTAGAAGTCAGTGAATATAAAATAATTTATAGAGTTGACGCAGCAGCCAGTCCAATTAAGGATTTAACATATATCTGCATTCACACTAATCATTCATTTCAGATTAAAACGACACTGGAAGATGCAACATACAGGCATATTAATTAGCATCAAGCAAACAACCACATTCAGTATAGCCTGTTCCAAAGCATTAATTTGCAGAATAGAAGCAAACTCTGTATTGTGCTGTAGAATTTATTGACTATAGATCTATCTCCTCTGATATTTAAACTTGACCAATGATGGCTTATGTTTATATCTAATTAAAAGCAGATGAATAAAGCAGGCCCTCAAAGTAGGATTGTGAAGGAAAACGCAAAGCGCTGTAGGAACTCAGTGGGTCAGAAACTGCCCAACGTCCTCGACCACTTTGTTTTTGACACATCAACACTTCTTTGTATATATTTCCTCACTTGCTATATTCCCTGAAACACCAAATTGATTCATTTTATAACAACTCCTACTTAATATCATGAAATAGTTTTGAAATCCCTCCTATGTAATATATATTTCCTATTCTCTACCTGCCATTTTGACAACATTTGAAATCAATGTCTAGACTTAATAAAAAGCAACTGCAGATGCCGGTTTATAATTACTCCAGAATGTTGCGTCTATCTAGACTCTTAATAATCCAAAATGATTCAGGTGTTTATTTCCAAATATGTAAATGTAAAATTATACACATAATCTGCCGATACAGTATATCAGTGTAGAATTGCGGTATTTCCCAAAACGCTTCTTCATCCACACGAGCTTGAATGGACTTCACCTGGACTAGGTAGCAATAAACAATGGTCAATGCAAGAAAGTACTGCCACATCTAGAATTGGTCATCATGCTACCAATGGTAGTATGGCATTATGGTCTTTAAAAAGTGATTTACTTTTAAATTCCATAATTTTCAGTAAAGTCACAAGTGCTGTGAGACAAATAAACCAAATTGACAATAAAGCGATTGAGTCCAAACCAGGAAAGACACCATTCTTAACTCAGTTCTTTGCAGTTTTGTTATGACTTGCAAGTCAGCGGAGGCCTTGTATTTGGTGATGTTCTCTTACTCTCCTAACCTCGGCATTTTGTTATTAGAAGTGGAGACATAAAGGGCTGCAGGTGCTGGAATCGAGCAAAAATACTTGCTGGAAGAACTCAGCAGGTCAGGCAGCATCTGTGGAGGGAATGGACAGACGATGCTTCAGGTCAGGATCCTTCTTCAGACTGACTGGAGCAGGGAGGGAGAATGCTGGAAAAGACCTGGGAGTGGGGCAAAGTCTGGCAAGTGATAGGTGGATACAGTGAGGGGGGTCGATTGGCAAATGGGTGGAGAAAGTGCAAGTTTGGGAGGTGCTAGAAAAAAATCTTTTCCAGGAACAGCAAAAGTACTTTTTATTTGTCTGGATGGAAAGGGCAGCACTTCAGTAACCGTTTGCTGCCTGCCTGGTTTTCGTTGTGAGCAAAATCTGTGCCAGGATAATGAGCACTGTAGTTCCCTGCCTTCTGCCCTTCACACCGGTCCTGTTAGAGAGGAACTGGCACAGAATGGAGTGGTAGATGGCATTGAAGCCTCACACAAGCTTACCCCACCCACAATGCGGGACTGGGCTGCATGCAGGGACCCGCCTGAATGATGCGGTCCTTATCTACTTCATGCAGCTGCAGCTGGGCTTTGAGGGAAAGAAAACAGACTTGTTTCCACAGGAACGAGCTACAAATTAGGATGGGGGTTTTGACTTGGTTAGGAGGTTACGGGTAAGGAGGAGAGAAAGGAGAAAGTAAACACCTTGGCAGAGCCTTGACGTGTTTTGTGTGTACAGACACACAGGCAAAAAGTAGCCTATTGGCCTGGAGACGTAAATGTTATTGCCAGTGTGAGGGCCCCGGGGGGGGGGGGGGGGGGTGGTATTGGCAGATGGGTGGAGCAAGTGAGAATGGCCCGAGCAGAATAGGAGACAAACGATAAATGTGTGTGCACTGGGTGGACGGCTAGGGAGAGAGAAATTGGAGAATTCAATGTTTGCACAGTTTAATTTGTCCGACTGTCACTAACCATTTTAACTCTCTTTCCCATTCCCATACCAATCTCTCAGTCCGAGGCTTCCTCCATTGCAAACTGGAAGAACAACACCATTTTATTTGGAATACAAACCCAACAATAAGTGCAGACACAAAATGCTGGAGCTGCTCAGCGGGACCCCTGTTACTGCAGCATTTTGTGGATATCGTCAATGTAAACCAGCATCTGCAGTTCCTTCCTACACCCAACAATATGAGCATTGATTTCTCCAATTTCAAGTAATACCCACCTACTCTCCCCACTGCTCCCCCCCCCACTCTTCCCACTGATCACCCCCCCCCCACTCTTCCCACTGCTTATCCCCACTCTCCCCACTGCTTCCCCTCCCCCCCCCTACTCACTTGGCTAATGCTGGCCTGGCTAAAGCTGCTCTGATTAATCCTTTTTTTTTCCAAAATACTGATTATCGATCAATCACCTGTGATTAATCAATTAAAGTGATTACATTTCTAAAAGCTCTCTTCTCCAAAACTAACTTTTCAGCCAGCCAGTTTATCCAGTAAAGCCAAGCAGAAACATAAACAATCAGTTAAATGCATTCAGAAAATTTCAGACAGTAAAATATTGAATAACTGGATTGATTTTCAAGGCATGAAGTTCGGAGGTTTGGTGCAACTTTCTTGCGCACGAAAACGATAGGAATTTCGTGAAATGTAAGCAGCTTTCAAATATCAGCCATCTTCGTCATCATTCCAGTATCATCTGGAACACAATCATGCCTTCAAATTTGCCCCAGTGTCCAAACAAGTCAGTTGGCATTCCATCATGCACAATCCAGGGAACAATTATTTCGCATTTCATGAACAAATCAACAGAAACACCAGAGTTTGTTATTGCATGTTTGACAGCTTTAGACAGAATTCCGTTTGCAACTTTGGCCAAAAGTGTCAACAGCAAAAATGGCTGGAAAGCACAAGGTGTGAAAATCCCAAATACAAGAGGGGGAATTTGAATGAATGATACTTTATTGTCACAGGTACCTAGGTACAGTGAATCGCTTTGTTTTGCATGCAACACAGGCAGTACACAAGTATTGCCACGTTTTGGCACCGACAAAGATGCAACAGTGATATGGTTACAAAAGTGTGATATGCTCATGAAGTTTGGAGCAAAAATCCAGGATGAAATGAAGCAAGAACTGAAGGAAATACTGCAATCTGAGGACCGCTTTTCACTCACTTTAAACAAGTGGACCTCAAAGAGCAATCAACGCTACATGTCTCAATTTACATCACACTGACAAGCTCTTTGCCTTGGAGTGATACAAATCAATGGTTCAATGCCTGTAGATAAAGGACTAAAACTGTTCATTGAGAAGCTTGAAACTTTTGATATTGATTTGAAGAAACACGTAGTCGGGACGACCAATGATGGAGCCAGTGTGATGAAGAAGATCGGTCAAAAAATTAAACATTTTCCAGCAACTGTGTCATTTGCATGGCATTCACGCGGGCGTAGTTGATGTGCTGTGCAAGTGGCCGCGTGACATGTCTGCTGATGGTGATGAAGATGAGAATGAAGCGGACAACATCTATGAAGAGAGGATTGAGGAGTCCGATGATTAGGAAAAAGGCAATGACGTCTCCATGAGTGGGTTGTAGATCAGTCTGTGGATGCTCATGTTCCACTTGCAGACAGCATTGCTGAACTGATTCGAAAAATACAAAAATTTGCTACGTTTTTTCTGCAAATCACCCATGAGAAATGGTTTACTGCAAAATCTAGTCAAACGTGAAAAAGGAAATGAGATGTCATTGATCCTTGACTGCAAAACACATTGGAATTCAATGCTGGCTATGCTGAGGCGGTTTTTGGAAATGAAAGATGTCATGCCAACAGTGCTTAGTGAGCTTTCATCTAGTCATCTTTGCCCGTCTGAAATTGAGTTGGAGCTGGCATCCGAGTTAGTTGAAAGAAATGAGAGTCCTCGCCCTTGGACGAGGTGATTGCAACTTAGTCAAAGCTGACAAAATATTGGACTTGACGCTGACCAATCTGGAGCAGCAACCTGGTGGTATCTGCAGTAAACTGTATGAAGCAGCTCGTGAAATGCAGGCATTTCAGGAATCCTCAATGGATCATGACTCTCCCTGGAACTCCCGATCTTGTTAAAATTGCAAGAGACGTTTACATGCAGCTGTTCTCAAACAAAGATGATGAATTAGTTGATGACAATGGCGAAGAAGATAATGATTAAACCTTGATGCCGCTGCAAAGCAAAGTAAATTAGAAGAGCTTGATGCCATTCTCTCCTGCAAAACGTCACCAAGCCGAAGTCAATGGAGCCATATTCAAACCCACAAGACATTTTGAAGGTACGGAAGCAAGAAATGGTTGACTTGGAAAGCACACGAGAAAAAGTGACAATTCCTCCTAGGTCAATTCCTCCTAGGTCTGAAAGATGTTTTAGTGGTCTCTTTGTCAAGAAATTGCACGCATCATTGAGATGAGACCGTTGATACCTAATGCTTTTTGAGATCTTACCAAACAACAGTAGGTTTATATTTGTAAAATAAATTTTCCAAGAAACAATATTTTAATTTAAAAAATCACAAAATATTGTTTTTTCAAATGTAATAATTTTAATCAGGGGCAAAGTGATTAATTAATGATTAATCACTTTATCAAAATTAATGTCTAGAAATGTAATCAGTTAATCAGAAAGCAGACAAAATGTGTAGGAAAGAACTGCAGATGCTGGTTTACATCGAAGACAGACTAAATCCTGGTGTAACTCAGTGGGTCAGGCAGCATCTCAATAGAAGAATAATAGATGATGTTTCGGGTCGGAACCCTTCTTCAGACTGAATCAGAAAGCAATCCTAGTCCCGATCCAAGACATCGCCTGTTCATTCCCACCATAGATGCTGCCTGACTGAGTTCCTCCAGCACTGTGCGTTTTGCTAATGAAAGCCATGAATCCGGGTTGTAAATAGGTATTTATATAATTTATAATGTTGAACATTGACATTTTGTAAACGCCTCCACATCTACGTCATAGTTTGGAGACATAGTGACCCCATCATATGCTTTGGCATCAAATAACCACAATGCTGCCTAACCCTGCCACTTAATTCTCAACTCGCAATGAAGCATACGGAATTAGAAAAGCACCAAGAAAATTGCAACATTACAGACTGTTTGGCGGTTAGTGGAGTGGTGCTGTTGCTATCACAGTCTCACCAAGAGTCATGTACTGTAGCTTCTGCACCTGGTTCCTTTGTTGTGCTGTGTGCTATCAAGGCCTCCTGTTTGGAAACTGCAGATTATTGCTGCCGTGCTTTTAACCGCTTACAGCAGGAATTTGGACAGCCTGACCTCTCCAGCTAATTGACTTTCAGAAAATCAAAGCAAACACGGAATGCACACATTAAACAGAAACCCAGCAACAGATTTCTGACCACCAAAAAGGAAGGTTTGCTTGTGAAAAAAAATGGCTGTTTTGCACCTTTTCCCCGTCAAAGTTCAAGAAAGGTTCACCAAAGAATGTGCAAGGTCACAGAGGAGACAAAGAAGAAATTGCTCGGAGTTTTTGTAAAGGTAATAAGAACCTCCAACCTCAACTGAACATGAAATGTGTAAAATCACCTCTCCACAGCCGTTTAACAAATTGTGTTCCATTGTCTTATAAACTGAACCTTGCGGTCTCCAATGGTTTGAAAAATTCATAATAGCTCGTAAAAGAAATTGGCCACTGGCCATTTTAAATTTGCGTTTCAAATATCACATACATTTCCCAACAAGCGAGCCTCTATGAATCTGGAAATCAGATTGAGTTTTGTGGAATTCAATTGTGTTGACGCAAGTTGCTTAATAATTCCAACAATCTTAAATCATTTATGAATTGGACACACAGACTCATTAGCTTGGCAAGATCACATCCTTTTGTTGATCAGTGGCTGTTATCTCCTTGTGAGAACTTTGCTCCTGCTGTTTGTTTGGCTAGTTTGGCAACATTGATCTCAACTGCTGTTATTTGGCAACACCACTTCCTCTTTCCCAATTGTAGCCAACGTTTCAACAGTTGACATCTATGACCATTCTCCATTGGATTCATTTTTATAACTTGACCTTCCTTATGTGCAGTGCATTATTCCACGACTTGTGTTAAGGTGAATGGATTGTTGGAACATAGCGTTGTTCGATGAGAGAAAATGCATCTCCTTGCAGAAGGAAGAGATTTACTTTGGTCCGAGGGTGTGTGCAAATGGTCTACAACTGAAAGGTGAACCCTAAAGGGCCTGTCCCACTTACGCGACTTTTTCGGTGACCGCCAGCACCCGTTATAGGTCGCCGAAAATTTTCAACGTTAAAAATTCAGCGGCGACCAGAAAGACGCCACGACTCTTTGGAGACTTCTCACAACCATAGGAGACCTCTCATGACCATGCACTCGCCCACAACAGTGGCCTCAGGGACACAGAAGTGACCCATCCTCTCGACTCAACACCTTTGTAATGTTGAACGTCGGTTAGGAATGCCACTGGGGATGCATCATCAACGCAACCATGACAATGACTACGCTATATCCAGCCTACAAACATTCATGAATTATTTTCCTGGAACAACCAAAATGATAGCAAAATTGATCCAGGGATATCCAATATTAAAGCAAGTACACAATTGCACCTTGACTGTACTGATGCAGACAGATGCTGAGATGAGAATTTAAAGCCTTCCCATTTCGGGTATTGACAGCTGTCCACATTGGAGGGCCACAAATAATTATATCTAGAGAACCACAAAGGGGAAAAAAGAGTGAAAGTGGTTTTGCCGTCAGAGCACATGGGCATTGTGAATGAAGTAGCAGCTCAGAGCTTGATCGACTGACCCAACATCAGCAGGGATCTGGAAGTCAGCAGCAAGCGGACCATACATAAGGACCATAGGTCCAACCACTCTAATAGTAGACCTGGTCATTCCAACAATGCAGTACTAACAACTGCAGATAAATGTAGGCTGTTCCAGTTTGCTTGAGTAACATGGTGTCATGTACTACTGCTGAACACAGGCAGAATTTGGATCCCTTTTTATGGCACGTAGTCTTCCATGGAGATTGGATTGGATAATATTCTGCAATTTCAGTCATTTTAATTTGGCCAGTTTGTGAAATGAAAGGGAATCAAGCATCAATTACATCTCCTCTTCACTCAGCTTATTAGGTTGAGATCAGTAGATGCTGTTAAAGCGACACAAAAACGTCATGAAGGCAAATCAGGTCTATTTTATAGCATTGACTCACGCATCCTCTGCAGATTGATGCCACACTACCATACAGGTAACAGTCCTGAATATGTGAGAAAGCAGCTGTGGCAGGTACTTTAACAGCATTTAAAAGACACTTGGTCAGGTACGTGGATAGGAAACCTTGAGAGGGATTTAGGCCAAATGGGACTAGCTTAGATGGGGCATTTCGGTCGGCATGGATGATTTAAGCTGAAGGGCCTGTTTCCATGCTGTATGCCAATGACTTTAACTGAACAATGACATTCATACATGTAGCAGCTTAACTCGCCAGCAATGGCTGCCTCGCCAACAGTCTGTCTGGCCCTTCCTTCTTTGTAGTTTATTTAGTATGTGTTAAATGTATGTTTTAGTGTTCTTTAGCTTGTTTTATATGGGGGGTGGTGTGGGGGATTGGGGGAAACTTTCTTTTAATCTCTTACCTCGACGGAGATGCAATTTTTTTTCCGTATCGTGTCTGCACTGCGGCCGAACATCGAGGAGCTGGCGACCTCTGCTGGAGACCGACTTTGGGAGCCAGCGGGACTTACCATCGTGGAGCTTTGACCGCCGGCTGCGGGAGCTTCGATTGACCCGACTGCGGATGGTTCGACTGCCCCAACCGCGGGAGAATAAAGAGGTTGGACTTTATTGCCTTACATCACAGTGAAGAATGTGGTGGATGTTTATGTTAACTTTTATGTAGTTGTGTGTCTTGTTGCTTTATTTTTAGTATGGCTGCATGGTTATTCAAGTTTCACTGTTCTTTAATTGGTACATGTGACAATAAACTGACCTTTGAACACAATTTCACAGAAAAATACAATTTAAAAAAAAGAATCCCTAACATTAGTGCAAAAACAACGTCCATAGTAGAATAAACCTCGATGTTTAAATGCTCTACAATATTCAACATACAAAACATCCCTTTGCAACAGGTGTTGTTTTCTACCTCGGCAGTGTCTCCAGATCAAGGACAATGTGCTTCATGCCCCAGTTTTGTGGGTTCTGTGGTAACAAATGAGGCCATACCGACTCTTGAACAGCTGGGGCAGGAGATGCCTGACAAAGCACTCTGGGGGGGGATGGGGACTTTGTGAGGTGGTTTGCTCTTTCCACCGTCGCTCACGGCTTCTGTCTGCTCCCCAAGTATGGCCCAAAATGATCGTTCAACACTTTGAACAGTTATGGCCAGGGATATGCAGGAGTCAGTGGGGATGTTACGTTTCTTTGTGGCTTTGAGCTGACCCTAGAATCTTTATTCCAACCTGTCAATGTGTGCGTGTTCTGGGAATCTAATGTCAGGCTAATTAATGAATGACGTGGGCAGTCCAATGGAGCCAACAGAATGTAGCCAGGGCCTCGATGCTGGGGACACGAGTTTGGGGAAGGACACTGGTTTTGCTTTGTTTATCCTGTACTGTCCAATGGTCCAATAATGCTGTTTGAACACTGAACTGCTGATTTCCTTTGGCTGTATAGCCACCACACTAATGGGTTGCACTTGCAGGCATTTCACCACTTTACATTTTTGTGCTTCGAATGCTATCCAATTGAATAGACAGCATTGTTTCTCCAGGCACTTGTCCCTTGGGGACTCGAAACCACAGAAACTCCTATCACTTCCCACACGCACCCTCCAGCATTTCTGTTATCTTGTCGAATGGAATTCCAGCTAAATTACAACCCTCAGTATCTTTTGCTACTTGAACATCATTTCAGCATGGAGCCTGGCTATTCAACTGCAGGAGCATCAACTAAGGCATGTTCTGCCAACACATAATGCTTTTAACTACTCAGGAACGTGAACCAGGCAGAATTTGGAAGGACAGAGTCAAGCATTAGTAGTGTGTGTTGACAAAAGCTTTTCAAAAGATACACGAGGGAAAGGCTACACAGGAATTTGGGTTTTAATCCATTTCCCCTGCAGCTGGGAGAGATTTAGAGGGAGAGAAAACAGCTGGTAGTTGGTGGAGTGGAGTGTGAGTACTGGGGAAAGAGACAAGATGAGAGTCAGTTGGCATGGCCTCCAGTTACCACTCAGTGACCAGTGAGAGTTTCTTGCCGCAGATTTGTCTGCCCTGTTCAAGAGTTGGGACACTATATCCTTGCGTTTAAACTTACAGCGCTCACAGTGCAGAATCTGAAGTTCGTTGTTTCCACATTTACCTATTTGCCTGCAATTGGCCCATAGCCCTCTAAACCCGACCTATACATACGTCTGTCCAAATGTCCAGATCTTGTTTTAATTCCCACTCAACATCTGAGATTAGCATGTGTGGCGACAGAAATCTTGGTTCCGATTTGATTCCTTGCTTATTCTAAACCAAGCATTTGTATTCATGTAAACGTTGTGTGCCAGTAAACGTGACTTGTATGAAAAAAATAATTGGGTCATCACAAAAATTCCATGGAGGAACGAGTTTAAAAGATCTAGAAAATGGTATCGGGAAAACGAAACAGGAAACGGAATGTAAAGAATTCAAACCTGCAATAGAATAGTTTGACATGGCTATACTTAAAATTTTCTTCCTCACTATATCAACGGCAGCAGAGAAGTACTGTTCCATGAATTTTACAAACATTGCAAGCATTAAATGAACTCCATCAGATTCTGAATTCAAGTAAGGATGGGCCAACTGAGTGGTTAGGAGTTTAGTTTGGTTTGGAGATACAGCACGGAAACAGGCCCTTCGGCCCACTGAACCCACAATCCCTGCATGCATTAGCACTATCCTACACACACTAGGGACAATTTACAATGACTCCAAGCCAATTAACCTACAAACCTGTAGGCCTTTGGGTTGCGGGAGGAAACCAGAGATCCCGGAGAAAAACCCTCGCAGGTCTCCAGGAGAACGTACAAACTCCGTGCAGACAGCACCTGTAGTCAGGATCCAACCCGGATCTCTGGTGTTGTAAAGCAGCAGCTCTACCGCTGCGCCACCGTGCCGCCACTGAGCAGAAACTTAATTGCGGAAATGTGGATTGCTCTACCATTTGTTTAGCCGATATGGTTTACAGCATCACTAGAGTGCTTCATAAACCACTGGAATTATCAGTGGACCTGAACACTTCCTTTTGGATAAACCTTTGCCACATGTTTAAATACTTGCACACAAAAAAAAACAAATGGCACGACATCTAATGCTTTTTCCATACTTTACCGCATTCTAGAAAAATCAATTTTCTTCCTTCTAAAAATAAAATTTTGACATATTTCTGCCAATCAGAAGCTAGAGTTTGATTATGTACTGGGATTCTGAAAGCGAGAAGTGTCTACAGGTTGTTACCGAAGATGAATAAAACTGAAAGAAACTTGTGCTAAACCACAGGAATAGAAAACAGTTTGAAAGCCACAGCGTGCATGGAGGCAATGGTATTGGCAGCAAAATTCATCCTCAAACTGAGAGAGTACACTTCCAGCGGAGGGAGGCACGATATACCGTCACAGAGATCCTCAAAGCAGAACATTACAACTTTCAACCACAAGAGTAGAAAGGAGGAAAGAGACAGGATAATGGGGGGAGAGGGCGGGGGGGGGGGGAGAGAGAAGAGCGGGGGAGGGGGACAGAAAGAGCAAGGGGGCTAAGAGAAGAGAGTGAGGGTGAAGAAAAGAGGGCGGAAATAATTGAGTGGGGAAAGAGAAGAGAGAGAGAGAGAGAGATAGAGAGATAGAGGGCAAAAAGAGGAGAGAGGGGGAAACGAAGAGAGCGGGGAAAAGAGTGATGAGAATACACCGACTCGAGAAAAAGATAGACTGAAAAAACTATTGCAGTCAGTCTTCTCTTGCAAGGGGGGTGTCCCCTGGTTCTTGTTGAGTAACTGACTTCCAGGTTTTGTTTCAGTTATGCTTTCTGTCACAATGCTAGAGTGCAGAAACTGATGAATCAAGGGAAAGACCTGTTCACTGCAGCCCTGCATTCATCTTCAGAACTCACATCACAAAGCATTTTTATAAGAGCGAGCCAACAGCCTCCTATACAGGACAACTCTCAGCGCACATGTTGCATATCCACCAGTACTGATCAAATATTTCCCTGCTCCCATCACATCCACCCAGCAACACAAGGTTTGTTGAGCTGCTCAACTTGAACATTCAATTCTCTTGGCATTTCTTCTTTCCAGCTTCTCCCCATCTCTCATTACAATATGGTTCCCTGGGAGGTCATTTCTCACACACAAGCCCGGATGACAGGACAGGTCTGATTATACACGTGGCAACCTCCCTTCTCTGAGCGCTTCCATTCTCCATCTTCACTATTCCCTCCCCACACATCCATTTCTCCCAGTAGTCAGTATCAGGCAGTGATCGCAAATAAAAATAAGGCTCATCTCTTTTGTTTCATGAGCAATCAATATCATTTCTACATTCATTTGTGAGGAATTCTTTACACGTACAGAATTATAAGCAACTTGAGAATGTAAAAGGGCAACAGATTTGAATGAACACTAGGTATTTAAACATCAAGCCAATAGACAGCTCTCCAAAATGTTACAGCCTCTGTGGACTAACGAGAGGGCCAATTAAAGTCTGAATATTGTAAGACAACTTTTACATATGATAATAGCAGGCAGTGAAGAAAGCAAATGGCATGTTGGCCTTCATAGTGAGGATTTGAGTATAGGAGAAAGGAGGACCTACAGCAGTTGTGCAGGACCCTGGTGAGACCACACCTGGAGTATTGTGTGCAGTTTTGGTCTCCTAATTTGTGGAAGGACATTCTTGCTATTGGGGGAATGCAGTGTAGGTTCACCAGGTTAATTCCCGGGATGGCGGGACATATGATGAAATTATGGATTGACTG
Source organism: Amblyraja radiata (assembly GCF_010909765.2). Classification (NCBI taxonomy): domain Eukaryota; kingdom Metazoa; phylum Chordata; class Chondrichthyes; order Rajiformes; family Rajidae; genus Amblyraja; species Amblyraja radiata. Next base: position 17,073,683 of record NC_045980.1, on the reverse strand, counting down.
GGCTTATATTCACTGGAATTTAGAAGGATGAGAGGGGATTTTATAGAAACATATAAAATTGGACAGGCTAGATGCAGGAAAAATGTTCCCAATGTTGGGGGAGTCCAGAACCAGGGGTCACAGTTTAAGAATAAGGGGTAGGTCATTTAGGACTGAGATGAGGAAAACCTTTTCATCCAGAGGGTTGTGAATCTTTGGAATTCTCTGCCACAGAAGGCATTGGAGGCCAATTCACTGGATATATTCAAGAGAGATATAGCTCTTAGGGCTAACGGAATCAAGGGATATGGGGAATAAGCAGGAACACGGTACTGATTCTGGATGATCAGCCATGATCATATTGAATGGCGGTGCTGGCTCGAATGGCCCACTCCTACTTTCTATGTTTCTTCACAGTAACCATCAGGCTCTTGAACATTGCACAACATTAACTGCAACCCAACTCAGCAATGATCTACTATGGACTTTATTTTGGTTGCACAAAGTACTTATTATTGCACTAATATGGGTTAGCAGCCAAATATGACCGTTTATTGATTTATTGTCTTATTGATTATCTATTGAGTTGTTTTGTTAATGGGCCCGTTGAGCAGCAACGATTAATTTCATTGTTCCATTGCTTTTGTGACAATTAAACACTTTTAACCCAACTTTTGATTTACTAACTTAAGAATCTGCCTTTAGAAACAATTCTATAATAACATGCATAGGATGTGTAGAAAGGAACTGCAGATGCTGGTTTATACCAAAGATAGACACAAAATGCTGGAGTAACTCATCAGGTCAGGCAGTATCTCTGGAGAAAAATGTGACGTTTCGGTTCAGAAACCTTCTTCAGACTGAAAGTAGACAGAAAATAAACTGAGAGAAAGTAAAATGAAGGCCAGAAAAGCAGTAGACCAAGCTTACATCAAAGCATGCCAACAATATATTCTTTTTTTTTACAATTCCTCGGTTGCAACCAATTGCATACACAATAAGTCAGTTTAAAAATCCCCTTGTACAATCCCAGTACAAACCTTTAAAGATAGAGTGTGTTATTTTATATCACAACCTCACATAAAAATAGTTTTCTTTCCATGATCCAGCCTACTTAAGTATATAATTGAACAGCAATCCAGGATATAACAGTGATTTTTAGAAACACTCACTTGGAGGAAACAAAATCCTCCATCTCTCACACTGAATGTTACATTATTTGCAACAGAATCAGTTTTGAGTCCTGCAACAGACACCAATGCTCTGACTATGTGGCCTAGACAATTTGGAAAAAGGACCAACTGAAAGCAAATTTGGGATCACATTCAAAAATCAAGTACACATGAAAAAGGAAGCAAAGCCCTGAAGATGTAAGCAATTAAATATTCATTGTGAATAAAGCAGGCATGACTTGTCTTTGACTCGACGAATTAAGATGGACTTAATGCCCTTTCACATTCACTGTGGTAGTTTTATCCAATATTTATAAAAAAACATGTTTGCTTCCAGATGTAACAGATTCCACTAAGCCAGGCTGCCAAAACTACAAAACTGCATGTATAAAAATGTGGTTGTCCCATTACAGGAAGCACGAGGAGGCTTTGGAGAGGGTGTGGAAGAGGTTTACTAGAATGAGTCTGAAGAAAGCTCCCAACCTGAAACATGGTTCATGTTCTTTATAAACGTTGCCTGACCCACTGACTTGCTCCAGCATTTTGTCTATTTAAAAAAAATGAGAATGCTGCCTGGATTAGAGGGTGTAAGGAGATATTGGACAAACTTGGATTGTTTTCTCTGGACTGTCAGAGGTAGAGGAGAGACCTGAAAGAAGCAGAGAATTTTTGTTTTTAATCTACAGAGTACGCTGCCAGGGGTGGTGGTAGAAGCAGATTATTGTAGTGGCATTTAAGAGGCTTTTAGATGGAGGGGTATGGATCATTAGTTTAGAAGGAGATTAATTTAGCTTGGCATCATGTTCGGCACAGACATTATAGGCCAAATGGTCTACTCCTGTGTTGTGCGTTGTACTTGTGGCAGGAAGTAGCTCCCTCACATTGATAACATTTCTAACATCATGTCAAGCAAATGTATGCAATTTGAGAACAAGGAACTAGTTTTACAGCTCACCTTGGTCATGGTGCAACCACATATTAACTGCTATAAAAACCACTCTATCAACTTTTATAATTTTATAATTTTCAATTATTTAACTGCTGTCATCTCCAGCACAATCTCACTTAAATGCTGTTATTTGTATCTTACAGGTTATTATTACGGTTCCTAATGACTGAGCCATCTACAAATAAAGAAAAAGAATTACACCATGTCCCAGTATTATCTGGTTGTGACTGCTATTTTCATGGTTAGTAGGTAATAAATATCAGGAAACAAATATGAATCGAGGTTTGCACTTTAAAAATATAGGACTAGATCGCTCCATCACAATAATAGCCACAGCTACAGAAGGAGCCATCTTGGGGAACGGCTGCTAACCAGCAGCCGTCCGTTTAATTCACTTTTTCTTTGCAGTTTTAGTTAGTCCTGTGCCCTGTTTGTGGGAGAGATAGACTTTTTAATGTGGGGGGTAGGGGGTAATAATATTTCTAGGTCCCTACCTGGTCGGTGATGCAGCTTTTTCTCCGGGCTGCCCCGTCGACCCGTCCTCGTGGCCTACCAGCGGGCGTGGAGCGCCCAGCACCTCGGCTTCGGTGGCGGCACAGCGCTGGAGCGCAATCGCGGAGCGGAGCGGGCGATGCCTTGCCTGGGTCGCCGCGCTGGATCGACGCGCTGGAGCTCCGGTGAGCTGTGACCGTCGAGATCAACACCTCCGGGCTGCGGGTCTGCGGGCGGCGCCGACTTTAACATCGGGAGCCTGGGAGCTCCAAACCGGCGCGGCCTTGTCGGCTTCGGAAGCCGCGGTCCCCAGTTAGGAAGCAGCCGTTCCAGGTGGCCCAGCCGCTGAAAGGACTCTCCCGACGCCGGGGCAACAGCACCCGGTGAGAACGGCCAGGAACATCGGGCCTCCGTTGAGGCAATAGCGGAGGACTCAATAGGCCTGACTTTGGGAGAACTGGGGATGGGGACTGGACATTGTGCCTTCCCCCACAGTGGTGTCCATTGTGGGGGGATGATTTTTTGTGTGTAATGTGAATATGTTAGTTTGTGTCCAAGATGGCTGTCGGAAGGGAGAGTGGATGCTGGCGCGCATTTAGCTGCCGCTGCTCTCTCTTCACATTGTGTTTTAGATTTTTTGTTTTTGGAGTGAATTCTGTCTTTAATTTGTGTATTGGTGATGTCCTTATTATTTATTTTACTCCGACTATATGTTTTTTCTCTCTTGTTAATTTTCTGTAAGGTGTCCTTGAGACTTTGAAAGGCGCCCGCAAATAAAATTTATTATTATTATTATTAAGATACCACTTAAAAAATGGGCTATTCTCAAAACTAAACGTCACACTGAAAGTACGTATGTTGCAATATAAAATGCAACATTCTGAAGTTAGTCAGAGGGTTTGTGTATTTTTCCAATGAGGCCACCAAATGTATCAGTGCAGCAGCGTGGTGCTGTTGATTAGGAAAAAGACATTGAAGCCGTAAACTATGAGACCGGGTCAAGTGTGCCTCTGCTGGCAAACGTCGTGCCTCGGAATTTAATCTCCTTGGCAGAATTCAGCATAAAAGTGCAGGCACTCAACCGAACACTCAACAACCGGTGCAGCACTCAACCGAACACGCCAGATGGGACTTCAAACCAGGTGCTCATAAAAGATTCCCTGCCACCACTTGGAAGCAGCTGGGAGTTATCCCTGCTGTCCTGCTTCTCAATCAATGTCAGCAAAACTGGTCATCAGGTCATAGTCATACTGCAGGCCAAGTTTGGCTGTGCACAGTGGCATCATTTATCGTGTGGTCACTGCATGATGTCCCCAGGTCACAACGAGCAACAAACCAGCTGATCTACCTCACTCTTTACTGAGGTACAACACTTGATTTGCCTGGTTGACAGAATTGCATGACTTTGTCATTTTACATACACTTGTGGTTTAAAACCCCAAGCTACTTGAAGACCTCAACAAAATGGGATCAAATGAAAACAGTTGCTCACCACCCATTTTCTAATGTGCAAACTGCACTCAGACATACAGATGTGGAAAACATTTAACACAGCTACTGACAGAAAGCCTGTGGGGGGTTTTTGAGAGGAAGAACAATTCTATTAAGATTTTTAGATCCTTTATTTCCGTACAAATGAAAAAGAAATGTGTCCAAAAGATGTACCATTGAAATGAATGCGCTTTAAACCCTTGGATTCTTTAGGAGTTTTCACTGTGCTTTACAAAATGTCTGCTGCAACTGTAGACAAAAGAACTGAGAGGACAGTCGACAGCAACACCAAGCCACTGTGGTTTGGCAGGAACGGATGTGAAGAACAGAACTAAAAATATTGGACATGAATACATACCTGAGATCAACACAGGAGAAGCAAGTAAACAGGAAAAGGAAAGCATTCTAAAAAAAAAATGACTGTATTAACTCATTTTAATGCAGTTGCAGTCCAAGAATATATTTATCTTCAGAAAGCAATACTTCAGAGATTTCTGCACCTGAGTCAGAACAACATTCTTTTTGTTTGTATTTATTCCAAGACTTGGTTCAGTGTCAGAAAAACTGCACAGAGCTGGTCATGGTTACAAGAGTACCAGACATGGGCTTTGCAGATGTTAGGGGAAACAAAGGCTCGTGTGTTTTGAAAGCTGAAAGCAATTCAGTGTTCACAGGGTCTCTCAACATTACACGTGGGATTGACTACTTAGAGGCTTCAATGTGCTTGTCCTGAGCGAGTCTCTGTGGCCAATGCACTCATTAAAGAGTGATTACATTCCAGTCAGACAACCTGGAATAAATGCAATGGTGAACAGTCACACTTTTGGAACCCATTGTGTTTGATCAGGAGTCCAAACGACATGAACCAATATTTGTGTCTCATTTTCCCCTCTCCCACCACCATGTACCCTCCCCATCCTCCCAAATTCCAATCTAGAGGCATCCATTTTCCAGTGAACAGAGGGGGACTCGCGTTTAACCTGGGTCACCATTCCAACCAAATGCAATTTCAGCATCTATTTGCAACAGCTGCAGTACTGGTGCAAACAGTATTTCAGTTCACTACCATGCTACAATTATTATGGTGTGGGAAAGTTGGGCCGAAGGGCCTGTTTCCACACTGTAAGACTCTATTGTGTGCATGGAGCTTTATTCCACCAATTGGGACATGACCTATTATCCTTGTGAGGAGAAACGTGCATTTCAGTTCACCTCTGGGCTTAATGCTGCTATAAGATTGATGCTATGGAAGAGCGAAAACAGCCCTGAAAATGCCACGCCATTCTGAGCCAAGACAGGAAGAAAAGTATAGCGTAGGAAGGAACTGCAGATGCTGGTTACACACCAAAGATAGACTCAAAATGCTGGAGTAACTCAGCGGGACAGACAGCATCTCTGGTGAGAAGGAATGGTTGATGTTTCGGGTGAGACCCTTCTTCAGACTGAGCCAGGGGAGAGGGAGTCTAGAGATATAGACAGGCAAAGTGGAATCACAGAGGGGGAGCAGCAAGAGATGGTGTTGCAGAACTCAGAGGTAGACAAAATGCTGGAGTAACTCAGCAGGTGAGGAGAGAATGAATAGGTGACGTTTCGGGTCGAGACTCTTCTTCAGTGATGTCAGGGGAGTGGGCGGGACAGAGATTAAATGCAGTTGGAGACAGTAAGACTGGTGGGAGAACTGGGAATGTGGAGGCGATGTAGAGAGAGGGAAAGCAAGGGCTATTGGAAGTTCGAGAAGTCAATGTTCATACCGCTGGGGTGTAAGCGAAATATGAGGTGTTGTTCCTCCAATTTGCGCTGGGTCTCACTTTGATAATGGAGGAGGCCCAGTACAGAAAGGTCAGATTTGGAATGGGCGGGAGAGTTAAAGTGCTGATAAACCGGGAGATCAGGTAGGTTGAGCGGAGGTGTTCAGCAAAACGATCGCCTAGCCTGCGCTTGGTCTCGCTGATGTACAGAAGTTGACACCTGGAACAGTGGATACAGTAGATGAGTTTGGATGAGTTGCAGGTGAACCTCTGCCTCACCTGAAAAGACTGTCGGGGTTCTTGGTTAGAGTCAAGGGGGGAGGTAAAGGGATAGGTGTTGCATCTGCTGCGGTTGCAGGGGAAAGTACCTGGGGAGGGGATGGTTTGGGTGGGAAGGGACGAGTTGACCAGGGAGTTGCGGAGGGAACGGTCTCTGCAGAAAGCGGAAAGGGGTGGAGAAGGGAAGATGTGGCCAGTAGTGGGATCCCGTTGGAGGTGGCGAAAATGTTGAAGGATTATATGCTGTATGTGACGGCTGATCGGGTGGAATGCGAGGGCAAGGAGGACTCTGTCGTTGGTGCAAATGGGGGGGGGGGGGGGGGGGGGGGGGGGGGGGAGAGGGGGAGCAAGAGTGGAGCTGCGGGATATCAAGGAGACCCTAGTGAGAGCCTCATCTATAAAGGAAAAGGGGAACCCCCGTTTCCTAAAGAATGAGGACATCTGCGACGATCTAGGAGGAATTGGGAGTAGGGGATCGAAGCAGGGTGGGAAGAAGTGTAGTCTAGATAACTATGGGAGTCAGTGGGTTTGTAGTAGATGTCGGTCAATAGTCTGTCTCCTGTGATGGAGACGGTGAGGTCCAGAAATGATAGGGAGATGTCGGAGATGGTCCAAGTGAATTTGAGTGCAGGATGAAAACTGGTTGTGAAGTTGATGAAGTCGGTGAGTTCTGCTTGGGTGCAGGAGGCAGCACCGATGCAGTCGTCAATGTAGCGAAGGTAGAGTTTGGGGATAGGGCCAGTGTACGCCTGATTGTTCAACGTACCCTACAAAGAGGCAGGCATAGCTGGGGCCCATGTGTGCCCATAGCTACGCCTTGGATTTGAAGGAAGTGGGAGTAGAAGTTGTCGAGGGTAAGGACCAGTTCTGCTAGGCGGAGGAGAGTATTGGTAGACGGAAATTGGCTGGTTCTGCAGTCGAGGGAGAAACGGAGGGCTTTAACACCTTCCTGTTGGGGGATGGAGGTGTAGAGTGACTGGACATCCACAGTAAAGATGAGGGAGTGGGGACCTGGAAAACGGAGGACATTGAAGAGACGAAGAGCGTGTGAGGTGTCTTGGATATAGGTAGGGAGGGATTGGACCAGAGGGGATAGGATGGAGTCGAGGTATGTGGAAATTAATTTGGTGGGACATGAACAAGCTGAAACAATGGATCTGCCAGGACAGTTCTGTTTGTGGTTATTGAGCGAAGGGCTGTACGTTCAGGGGGAGGGAGAGGTTAGAGTAAGTCAGGGGAGTGAACAAATTGAGGCGGTTGATGTCCCGCCGGCAGTTGGAAATGTAAAGGTCTAAAGAAGGTAGAGGGCCTTCCGGGAGAGCTCAAGAGGAGGGGGTCCGGTGGAGACGGGAGAAGGGGTGGTGAGGACTCCTTCCCATGAAAAAAAAGGCACGGAGGCGACGGAAGAAGAGCTCTACATCGTGGCGGACCCAGAACTCGTTGAGGTGGGGGCGGAGGGGAACAAAGGTGTGGCCTCTGCTGTGGACAGACCGTTCCATATCAGAAAGGGGGCCAGAAGGGATGGTGAACACATGGCAAGGGTGGGGGTTGGGGTCGGACGAAGGCAGGTGAGTAGATGGAGGCCAGGGCAATGTCTGGTGGGGAGATGGTGGGTGTTCAGAGGGGGGCATGAGGACTATTGTGTGGGTGAGGAGTAGCTGGGGCCACCTAGTTAAAAGGGGAAGGGGAAGAACCAGTGGACCCCTCACAGAGGTTCCCTGTAGGGGGGGGGGGAGCTGTAGGACCCAGCACAATTAGACCATGTGATGTTGGAGTCTGCATCTTGGAGACGGTGGGCCCAGTGCTGAGTCTGGGACTCAGGTAAAGCGACGGCTGCGGCCCGCTGATGGGTAGTAAAGTGGCGAGGGTCGGCGGAATCGCTGGTGGAGGCCAGGCAGGGGACTGGAGTCCTGGTCAGCGGATGAAACGTTGGTAGTCCCGGTCAGGGGAAGGCTGGGGAGGCGGCGAGGGTCGGTGGCAGCGGTGGCATCGGGGAAGCGGCGAGGGTCGGCGGTTGTGGCCCTGAGGAGGCGGTGAAGATCGACGACGGTGGCAGCTTCAGTGGTCCGGGCCTGGGATCGGCCGGGAATGCCGTGAGTGTTGGTGCTGCTCCTCATGGCGCCAATGGCGGCGCTGTTTTCGGCCTCGTGGTTGTCGGGCAGGCGGCGCGGTCCAGTGGTGGAGCTCTAGGCCTGCGAGCGGTCGAGTCGAGGAGTGTCGGTGGAAGGTGCAGTCTGGAGGCGGGCAAGTTTGCGATCCTTTGTGGAGTCCAGGTAGGAAAGGAAGCATTTGTTCAGGGCGTGGATCTGGCATTGAATGTAGTGCAGTTGGGGTCTGTTGCAGGTGTGCTTGAGTGAGGCCCGGAGCTGCGGGAGAGTCAGGGCGATGGCCTGTTGGTGCCAGCGCATCGCAGCCAGCGTAGAACGCAGGGCACGGAATAAAAACTGTTGTGAAAAATGGCAGATCGACTGTCGGAACCTATAGTCCAGGTTGGGTCCAAACTGGGAGGTCTGGAACCGGAGCTAGAATCCAGGAGGTAAATGATGGAGGCGCAGGCAAGTCCCGAGAAAACAAACGTGGCTGTAGTAACGGGTCTGGGTTAAGACCTGGTTGTAGTTGGAGGGAAGGAGGAATCACAGAGGGGGAGCTGTAAGAGAGGATGTTGCTGAACTCATGTCGGAGAGAGGAGAACTTCATCAAAGTAGGCTATCTTCAGGAAGAAAATAGCCAATTTGTGACAATGTTCCAATCAAATCCTCACTTGTCCTCACAAATCCTCACCTATCACTTGCCAGGCTTTGTCCAAAGAAGGATCTCGACCCAAAACTTTCCCATCATGTTCTCCAGAGATGCTCTCTGACCCACTGAGTTACTCCAGCACGTTGTCTTTTTTTGTCTCACCCCATCTCTTTCCACCTTTTGCCCCGTACTACAACCAGTCTGAGGAAGGGGACCAACCCGAAACATCACCTATCCATTCCCTCCACAGATGCTGCCTGACTTGCTGAGTTATTCCAACACTTTGTGCCTAATTAAAGAATTAATGACAAATCAGCCATGCACTTCCAACATATACATGGCTTGTGGGAAAGATTTTGTTATTATACATAGTTTTGGGTCTGTTGGATGACAAAAAAACATCTTTACCCCAAGCAAAAAGTGCTATCATTGAAATCACAAAGCAATACATGATGTATTAAGATTGGATTCAAGTGAGCACAATAGCATTCCATTCCTACACCATCCAAACAAAACTCGGCAAAAGAGCCGCCCTTGCTTAGTGTGTGGGATGAGTAGAGGGAGCAGAAGCAGCAGCCAGCATAATATCCAAAAACACATCCTGATCCCCTTTCAGCAATTCCACTGGACCTGCTGAGGCAGGCCTTCGTATTCCAAGGCAGTGCAGAGATGTTGTCAATGGTTCTTTATTGTCACGTATGCACTGCACAGTGAAATTCTTGCACCCATCACCATATTTTGACAGCATTTACAAAAGGAAAAAGTCCAAAGTCCTGTCCACGTGTTGGATGTAATTCACTGTGAAATCAGGTATTTGGCCGCAAGAGAGCTGTACCCAAGATTCACTGGTTGTAACAACTGGCCAGTTAAAATGTTGTTGATTTGATTCAATGACACAGCAAGAAACAGGCCATTCGGCCCACCAAGTCCACGCCGACCATCGATCACCTGTTCACGGTAGTTCTATATTATCCCACTTTCACATACACTTCCTGCAGACTAGGGACAATTTTACAAACCCACAAGCTCGCGTGTCTTTGGGACGTGGGAGGAAATGGAGCACCCGGAGGAAGCCCGCACGGTCACAGGGAGAACGTGCAAACTCCACACAGCAGCATCCGCTCTAGCAGCTGTGCCACTATGATATTCAGCTGGTGTGTACAGCCCTGGCTACTCACAAATATTTATTTAAATTGGGTTGATGGCAATAATCTACGTCACCACGACCAATGGAATTGAGCGGACAGATCAGAGTGATATAGAAACAAGGAACTCCAGATGCTAGTTTTCAAAAATAAAACACAACGTACTTGAGTAACTCAGCAGGTCAAGCAGCATCGCTAGAGAACATGGATAAGTGACATTTCGGGTCGGGACCCTTCTTCAGACTGAAGTCCTAGTTATTCCAGCACTTTGTGTCTTTTTTTAACCATCAGAGTGACCCAGTTTTAAAAGGCCAGTTAAACGTAGGTTGATGTTGTGTCCTTATAAACCTGTTCTTATTTATATTTGCTGGGGTGGAAGATAGCAACCTTCATGTGTTTCGACGAATGCAATCAACCCGGCATGCACACTCAAATAGAACAAGTTGTCCTACAACTTTAGGCTGTGCACGCCATATGCAAGAAGCAGAAGAAGAAGTTATATTTGCTGTGAAATTTGCTGCATTATTCAAATGGTTGTGCACATTTTCTTCCTGGGAGTGTTCTGATAGACAACAAGACATAGGTAGGCAATGCTTGAGGGGCTGCAACAGAATAAAAGTTCAAACACTAGGCAACGCACATTGTTTAATTTGGTCTTTTTTTTAACTCTACATTGGGACATTTTGAACCAGTTCTTCCTGAAGTTTTTACCTCTTGGCAATCTCTCATTGTCTGGAACTAGTCCAGACTGATAGTCAGTGGGTTCAAAAGGCTTCCAGCATTATGGGTGTGCGATCTTCTGACTAAATTATCATCACAGGTTTTGAAGAATCTACATCAAAGCTGATTCAACAAGACCTCAAATACCTAAAGGCCTTTGTTTACCATGCAGACATTTGCCATGTTGAAAAAACATTTTAATCCTCCCTCTTTACAATCCTTCTGTGAAAGAAATGCCTGAAAGATTCTCAATCAAAACACGCACGTTTAAAGTTTAATGCATGGTTGACAGATCAAGTGATTGAGTTCCTGGAGTGATATCCTTTAATCTGGACTGAACATGTTAAATGCTACAAAACCGAGCGATCACAGAGTATGCATTGCCCACAATTCTGTGGTACAACTCGCCTCCATTATCAACTCTGCTATCAACCTTTCCCTGTGGCTGGACTCAACTGGATTGGTATAATCTAAAAACAACTGATGTGCTGCTTTAGTCACTAAAAAAAAGCAGGATCTTCATGTATATATGTCACCCTTTACAGTCTCTCGGTCTAATTTTCTGAAGGAATGTTATCCTACAAGGTAGGGAACTCAGCAGCTAATGTTGACACAGCGGAATGTAACCAATACTTGAATATCTGCTTTGATGGATTCTGGCTCAGCCCAATATAGGAAGGTACTCTAAAAAGTGACACAAGGGCTGGAGTAACTCAGTGTGCCAGGCAGCATCCCTGGAGAACATGACAGACTGATTATTGGTGGGGGGGGGGGGGGGGGGGGGGGGAAGGGGGGATGGGGGGGGGGAGAAAGCTAGACGAAAATTTGTAAACACGGACGTACCTTTAGAAAAGAGATAAAGATGGATTTTATTTAGTCATAGGGTGGTGAATCTGTGGAATTAATTGGCACAGATGGCTGTGGAGGCCAAGACATTGGGTATTTTTAAAGCGGAGATTGACATATTCTTGATTAGTAAGGGTGTCAAAGGTTACGGGGAGAAGGCAGGAGAATGGTGTTAAGTGGGAAAGATAAATCAGCCATGATTGAATGGTGGAGTAGACTTGATGGGCTGAATGGCCTAATTCTGCTCCTATGACATGAACTCATTTGCAGTTCCTCATTTTTACATAGGAAAAATCTCTGCTTGATTTCAAATTGATGATTAAGGAGTATTTATATCCAGTGAAAACAAGGTTTCAAACTCGGCAAGGATTTGACATTTCATTTGAAGGTGACAGCCCCAATATCACAACAACCCCTTAATACACAGGGCTGTGAGTCTGGATTCCTGAACCCAAGTGCCAGGGGAGGAACGATGGGCTTTGAGCATCATCAGTTCAGCCAGGGCTTACCCACACATCCATAGCTCAATGAAAGCAAGATACCCAAAGAGATAACATTAAAATGCATTGGTCTTGGTCAATTTTAAGTGATAGCTTTGCTCACCAGCATTCATTCTTGGTTTACGGTAATTAGAGTGTAGACAATGTCTATAATCTGCCGAGATATTTGCTGCATACACCCTATTGGAAACGTCTGTATTTTTAAGTCTTTTGCTGTCCTCATTCAACACTTCCTCTGGATAATCTAGTAAGGGCACACAGGGGAGATAGATCGAGCTCAGCTTTCCCTACAGCTTCCCTCAGCGAACCGCTTTTAAACCCTGGATAATTAGCAGACTGCAGCACAGCCACTGCTTCAGAGAGTATAAAAATATGTAACTGATGACTTTAGGAAATAGCTTTATTTCAACTGTTATTTTACTTATTTTCTTTGGCAAACTTGTCTCTGGATTGGGTCACAGTTCAAAGCTGAAATTGTTGTAAGAAAATGACAGGTAAAAGCCCTTTATAGCCAACAGCAATCAGCCAATTTATAAGAAACCTCACTGATTGTCATGGAAACATCTCTGATAACATCATCACACTGAGAAATAAAAATGCTTCAACTGAAAAACCTCAGCCATATTAACAAGTCAGCACTGGCAGCTGGTCTCCAAAGTGTACATCCACCTACACATTTCCTTTTTCCCCCCCAATAACAGCAATCAAACTTTCACAACAGAACATAATTATAAATAACACTCACCACTGCATTCAAGCACTCTGTGGGATACTGCGGTATTTATTGGCTTTTATTCGATTTTACAAATATGTTACACATCACTGCCTCTACACGGGTTAGAGTCGGCCTTCTCATTACTTTGGCTCAACCAAGGGGAATGCAATGCCCTGCTACATTAAAAATAGATACAAACCAACGTCCGGTAATGGACTGAGATAAAATACTTCTGATTCACTTTAAGTTTCAGGCAAATGAATACACTGGTCGTGAGCAAAAGCCAATTAATTCAGACCAATAGATAGATACAAAGTGCTGGAGTAACTCAGCTTGCCAGGCAGCATCTCCGGAGATAAAGGATGGGTGACGTTTTGAGTCTTTGGACTGCCACAAAGTGGAGTAACTCAGGCACATTTCTGGAACAGTCAGAAGGATTCTGACCTGAAACGTCACCCATCCTTCTACTCCAGAGATATTACCTGATCCACTGAGTTACGACAGCACTTTGCGTCTATCTTTGGTATAAACCAGCATCTACAGTTCCTTCCCACTAATTCAAACCAATGCTCCTCAATCAGATTTTCAACATAGCCAATTTTGGTTTAATTCTTATCATTTTTTTTGTTTCAATGCTTAAGAAAGGAACATGCTCTCCTGTTAGTGCTTTGACTAAAATTAGACCAAAAATAGTAGACTCGCCATCCATAAAATGCGCATTGCCATGATATTAAGAAAACTGCCTCGTTTGACTCCTGGCTTGTGCCTGTAATGCATTAGATAATGATAAAATCCATATTAAACCAATAAAAGCAAGCTATATCACATAAAGAGCAATGGCCACCATTAATATTGTTGCACTACTAACAAGTGTTTTCATTGCAGATATTCATATCTTTTCCTAAAATAAAGGCATCAGTTGGTACTTGGTTGCCATCTACTTTGGAGTATAAATGTGCCCAGACTTGCCCTTCAATCCATAAAGAGCAAACCATACCAGACTAAGAGGCCTCCAAGGTTTAAATTTCTCTGTGTCCAATAATGTACTCAAGTAAAATATTTATGATGCTCTATAGCTTGCAGACCAATGCATCACAGTATATCCAAATTAAATCCAGAACCAGCTTAGTTTTAAAGTTTTCGAAGCATCCTTTTTATCCATTGGCCTAAGGGAAGATTCAATTGAGGTGTGTAAAATTCTGAAACACCAAGATAAAATTGATAGAAAGGAGTTGCTTTCTTGAGAAGGAAGGGATATATATTCAAGGTAAATGGTTGAAGTATTCAAAAAAAATTGACAAATTCTTTATTTGCTGAGATGAATGGCCTAAACTGCCTCAGAGTGCGGTGGAGGCAGGTTCTCTGGATGCTTTCAAGAGAGACCTAGATAGGGCTCTTAAAAATAGCGGAGTCAGGGGATATGGGGAGAAGGCAGGAACGGGGTACTGATTGGGGATGATCAGCCATGATCACATTGAATGGCGGTGCTGGCTCGAAGGTCCAAATGGCCTACTCCTGCACCTATTGTCTATTGTCTAAAACGGAAACATAGTTGAAGACTATTTGAAAGAACATATCATGTGCTGTAGCCTTCGCTGTTACAGACCAAGAACTTGGCAATGCTCTTTCAGCTGGCAATGACAGGATTGGTGAGGTTCTGTGAATTTCTATAATTACATACTGCAGGCAGTATAACTGGATTCCGTTTACTGAACATCATATTCCACAGACGTGCCTGAAGTACAACAGTACTAATAGCTTGCTCAACAATTCTATTCTCATTATTAGAAGGCTTCCCAACAATTCTTAGCAGAATTTTGAGGGGAAACTCAGTTCTTTCAATAGTTTATCCAAATGGTTCAGCACAACTTTAATAATATGCCATCATCAATTTTACATTTAATTACATTTGGCATTGAGTTTACAGAATTATTGGGCATCAAATCTATCTACCAGTAAGTACGTTTTTTTTTTTAAACTTTACAAATATTCCATAACATGGTGACCTGGCAGCTAAAACAAGACATCAGCCAGATCCCTCCCCTCCCCTGACTGCAGCACATGCTGCAATCCCTTGTCTCTCACTAACTCCCACACAATTGACCTAAGACACAGAATGTGATTAGGCCTACAGCCTGCAAGTTTATAAATGCTTGGGTCTACACTTGTATGCTGATATATGCTTGGGTCTAACTATTGGATGGCATTAAGCCTTGGACACCACTGGTCACAGCAAGGATTCCATGCTAGAGAATGGTATTGGGCACTTCACTGCTACAGACCTTGTGCACGCGTTCTCAGGATACCAGGACTTCCAGGCTTTAACATTTAGGAATCCAAATTCAGGCAGTCCATAAATATTAATCACCCTATAACGATACAATCCTGAGGAGACGAGACAAAGACACGAGAAAGGAGAGAGAATACTCGTGTGATCCTGAGCTATTGAGTTCTTATTCACCTATCTATGCTTCTCATAATTCAGTCTCTGAAGCTCCAGAGAAAACAATCCAAGTTTGTCCAACTTCTCATATCTAAATTGGCAAATCTCTGGTGTACTCTCTCCAAAGCCTTCTTGTAATGGGGAGAACAGAGCTGCGTACAGTACTCCAAATGGCAGATGGTGGAAAAGAAGACGTATGGTGTGCTTGTCTTCGTCAGTTAGAGCATCGTGTGTAGCAGTCAGGAAATCATATTGCAGCAGGGGAGACCTGATGGAGATATATGAAGAGGCATAGACGGAGAACATTTTCCCCAGGTTGGTAATGTCAAAGATTAGAGGGCACAGCATTAACATGAGATGAGCAAAGTTTAAAGGAGTTCGGCAGGACAAGTTTTTATTTACACACAGAGTGGTGGGTGCCTGGAACTGGGGAAAGTGGAATAGGAAAAGATGATAATGGCATTTAAGAGGCTTTTGGATAGACAAATGGATATGCAGGGAATGGAGGGATATGGATCAGATGGAGGCAGAGGTGATTCATTTAATTTGGCATCATGTTCGACACAAACATCGTGGGCCAAACAGCATGTTCCTCAGCTGTTCTATATTCCATTTAGTGGATAGCAAGATAATGCAGGCGACCAGCAACAGATCACCTGTTCACTCTTTCAAGGAATGAAGGATGCAGAGATAGCGAAAACGGACAAAGTAACAAAAAGGCAATTAAAACTCAGACAGTACAGGCGATAGGCTCGAACAAAAATCACTGATGGTGGGGAAGAATGAAACTAATTACACACAGTTGGTTTCAACAAGTAAGCTGCATAGTCATAAATCACACCACTGCTGCTGCAGTTCAACTGGCAGTGAAAACACTGAAACTAGATTTCATAAAAGCTGTCACTAGCTGTCAGTACACATTTTTTTTTATTATTTGAAGGAAGTGGGATTTGCAGGCTGAGCTAGCACTTAAATGCCCATTGCAGTGCTGAGGTGTTAGAATGTTGTCGTTTTTGTTCGTCCTTCGTAGTCGAAGAAGACCTTGACTTCAGTCTTTTTGTTTGTAGGTCCAGAGGTGACTGGTGAGACCGACCGATCCAGGCCCGAAAGGTTCGCCCGCATACGGGACACAGTTGGGTGGGTGCTGCAGCAGACGTTGAAGTGGCTCGAGACTTGCGTGCAGAGCTCCTGTGGTGGTCTTGCTTCGCCCAGTTGGGCGTTACGGGTCCTGAAGTCATGACTTGCGCTTGACTTGGATTAAAGTGAGGGAGCGTTGCGCAAATCGTCATCCTCACTCTCTCGTCCCGGCCTATCAGGATCCAGTGGCAAGACATAGTTAAGACGGCTGGCGACAGGTCAGGATGCAGTGGATGGCCACCAGTGTTCTACGTGAACATTGTGTTCTAATTGAGCTCCACGCCGCTTTGCTGGGTCCACCTTCCTACCCGTTGGACCGCCAAATGGTGGTCTCCGCGTATTCCAGTCTAGTGTGAGAATACACACTACGGTATAGACAAATGGGGGGGACCTCGTTGAAATGTACAGAATAGTGAAAGGCTTAGATAGAATGGATGTGGAGAGGATGTTTCCACATAGCCTCAGAATTAAAGGACGTTCTTTTAGGAAGGAGATGAGGAAGAATTTCTTGAGTCAGAGGGTGGTGAATCTGTGGAATTGTTTGCTACAATAGGCTGCTGAGGCAAAGTCAGTGGATATATTTAGAGGTTATGGGGAGAAGACAGTAGAATGGGGTTGGGAGGGAGAGATAGATCAGCCATGATTGAATGGTGAAGTAGACTTGATGGGCCAAATGGCCTAATTCTACACCTCTCACTTATGATCTTATGGTGTTTATGTTACATTTTTATTGTGTTTTTGTGTGTGTTCTTTATCATTGTACCGCTGCTGACATTCATTTCACTTGCACTTTATGTGCAATGTGACAAATAAACAAATAAATAAACCGTATTGTATTAGGGAGAGTGTTCCAGAAAAAATTCTGATCTAGTGACGGTGAATGAACAACGATATATTTCCAAGTCAGGGTGATGCGTGACCAAGTTGCTGGTATTCCTATGCTTTTGTTGCCCTCGTCTTTCTAGCTGGCAGAGTTGTGGGTTTGGAAGGTGCTGTCTAAAGAGTCTTGGCGAGTTGTGTATTGTAAATTGTACACAATACTAATTAATTCAGGGAAGTGTGATTCTTCTTATGACTTCCACCAAATCCTCTGTACTGCCTTAGATTCCTTTCAGCAGAGTCAACTCACAGTGGGCTGCACAGTGGAGCAGCAGTAGAGTTGCTGCTTTACAGCGCTAGAGACCCGGGTTCGATCCTGACAACAAGTGCTTGTCTGTCCAGTCTCCCAGTGACCTCTGGTTTCCTCCTACACTCCAAAGATGTGTGGCTTGGAATAATTATAAATTGTCCCTAGAGTGTGTGTAGGATAGTGTTAGTACATGGGGATCGCAGGTCAGCGCTCACTTGGTGGGCCGAAGGCCTTGTTTCCACGCTGTATCTCTAAACTAAACACAAAACATTGGCTGCAACAAAATAAGCTGTTGGAAGAACTTGGGGGTGAAGCAGCTTCTGTGGAGCAGAGACTGTCAATGTTTCTGGTCAAGACCCTGCATCAGGGCTGAGATTGTCAAGAGAAGATAGCCAATGGATCAAAGTGAATGGGAGGGATGGGGCAGAGACTGGTAGGTGATAGGTGGAAGCTGATCTGGTGGGGTGGGGGTGTTAGTGATGGGACCAAGTGGAGAAGGGGTTGTACTCACTGTCTGGGTTTGAGTCATTTAAAATAGTCAAAGTGAAGACATTTCAAAATCGTGAGCCAGCCTTCATTCCTTCTTGTGCCTGGCGTTGTTTGACCTACAAAGACCCTCAGCGGGCCACAGATTTCAAAATCTAATAGATTGGTTTTCCATCGCAATGTTCAGTTTATGTATTATTGTCAAGTGTTGCCGACATACAGGTTGAAGGCACCAGAATGATTTTCATGAGCCAAGTCTTCACAACTGACTTATTTCCAAATAAAATGTGGTCAGCTACACGTCTATTGTTGACATAAACAGAGAATATTTTTTAAAATATGTTGATTCTTTTAATGTTTCATTTTAAACCATATACACCCATTTCACCTCCATCCAATCACCAAGTTTTCTCTTTTCATTGTCCGATTACTTTCCAGGAGTTTGGCACAGTGGAGGTAGAGATGCTGCCAAAGTCATACAGGTTTGTAGGTTAATTGACTTAAAAAAAAAAAAAGATTTGTAATTGTAAATTGTCTCTAGTGTGTAGGATTGTGCTAGTGTACGGGGATCGTTGGTCACCGCAGACTCGGTGAGCCGAAGGGCCTGTTTCCACGCTTCTAAAGTAAACTAACAAATCTCAAACAAAGGGCCGTTTACACAAGGCTACTCACACTGGGATAAAGGCAGGAGACGATTGCAGGCTACTGTAGGAATGTCCTTGCCCCAAAACCGCACGCATGTGTTTTCCAGCAGGAGTCCCCAGAAATCAATCATCCTTTTCTCTCAGTGGAGGGCACTTGACCTTGGAAACCAAGTTTATGAAGTCAAAATAAAAAAGGTAGAAGAAAAAAAAAAGTTGATGTTGATCAATGCTTTTAAGGGCTGCTGCTGGAAGTGTACTTTGGTGTCAGGGTTGGGTGTGATGTCCACCATGATGAAAGTGCTTGCCGTTGCTTATGTTTCGACTCGCTCTTCTTGAGCAAGACAGCGAGAGTTCACCGACACCCACAAATAAGATTCTAGCAGTAAACTCTGATTGGAGTAGAGTACCTGGGATGTCCAGCACATCCTCCAGAGGGAAACATGGTGACCTTACAATGGATTAAATAGCAAAATTGGTTCTATTTGATGAATGAATGGAGATGTCCTTGTGCAGAAGGGACGTGAATTGACAGCATGTGTTGCAACCCAAGGCTCAGTGCAGGTTGCCTCAAAACTGTTGCTGCTCACTTCACAAAACCCAAAGGCCATCATCTTACCCGGCCATCTATTCAAGAGTTTCTGCAATCACTGTAAAGACCACTGCGGTTCTGGAAAAACTAGTTGGAATTTGCACAGAACCCAGCTAATCCACACATTGTAAAGAGGGACCAACACAAATGTCTTTTTTTTTGTTGCATGTTTAAATAGATCCCACACCACTTTCAGATAGGTGCCAGAAATGCCTGAAAGGAAATTAGGCCCAAAATGGTGATGGCTGTGCCATTGACGTAGGTTAGATATGGGAGCACTTTGCTCTGCTTTCAATTTACACCTGTCTGTTTGCACTATATATTTTTTTTTTAATTTATTGAACTTGTTTTATGTTTATCATATTATTTATTGAGTACTATATTTACAAACCTGTTGTGCTGCTGCAGTTACGAATTTCATTGTTCCGTTTCAGTACATATGACAACAAAACACTCTTGACTCTCAAGTCACTTCTACTAAACTTGGCCCTGTGCCTATTTGTTCAGGCCCAGCATGGTTAGAGTACTAAACATCTCAGGCTTAAATCTAAAGTAATAACTAGTCTTTTCTCTTTACAGTTGCCAATATATTTGTTATGCATAAGGTCATAAGTGATAGGAACAGAATTAGGCCATTCAGCCCATCAAGTCTACTCCGCCATTCAATCATGACCGATTTATCTTTCCCTCCTAACCTCATTCTCCTGCCTTCTCCCCCTAACCCCTGACACCCGTACTAATCAAGAATTTATCTATCTCTGCTTTAAAAATATCCATTGAAATATGCAATTCCTAAATTCAGTGTTTCTATCTAAGGTCTGGCTTGAATCCATGAGGTAGCAAAACCCAAAATAAAGTGGTTTCTTTAGGGGCCTTATTTCTTTTTGTATGAATGGAAAAAAAAACGTGCTGAAAAAAGGTACCTGTTGCACACCGTCACAAACCATTCACAGCAAGTTATAAACAGGGACTTTCCAATCGCTAAACAAGGTCAGGCAGATCATGCTGTGGTTAAGAATGGAACCTTAGCTAGTGCTTCGAGCGCTTTACTTTTATAACTAGAAAATTTGCTAAGATCAAAAGTTTACACGGTATGAAACCAGAGAAAGTGTGTCCATTCAGCGGCACCGTCCTTTTCCACATTTGCAAACTCAAGAGGACATTTTAAATGTATTTGTGCTGATCATCTGGGACTTTCCAGAATGCTAAGGACAGCAAGATCAGTCCCATGATCAAGTCTGCAGATAGCCCACATGATTTTTGCACAACAATTTTTAAAAGGACTGCACAATTGTGCCCTGCATTTCGGAAGTAGCGCATCATTATTAGGATAACTAACCATATCATTTTGGACAATTTAAAACAAGAAGAGCAAGGAAGGAGATGATTTGGTCCAAGCCAGTTTGCTGGAAGAGCATTGCAGCTGCCTCCATTCACCCCACTTACCTTGCAGCCCTGTAATCTTTTTTTCTTTCAAGAAACGATCCACTTCCCTTCTGAAAGCAGCAATTTCATCCAAATGTGCCCTTTGGTCATGAGATTTTTCATTTTTAATAATCTATTCGTGGAGTGTGGGTGATTTTTAAGAGAATGTTTCTGTCAGTCTTATTCCTCTGCTCTTTCCCCACAGCCCAACGTATGATTCTCTGTCAAGTGCTGATCTAATTTCCTTTTGAAGACACTGACAGTTTAAGTTGGGGAGATTTTCTACTTCGTGAACCAGGTGGGTTTTTAATGAGAATCCAGTGGTTTGACCATCACTGAAACTAGTCACACAGTGACAGAAATGGTCAGGGTTTTTCTTCGAAGATACACAAAAAGCTGGAGTATTTCAGCTGGACAGGCAGCATCTCTGGAGAGAAGGAACGGGTGACGTTTTGGGTCGAGACCCTTCTTCAGATTTTCTTCTGCAGATACAACCTGAACAGAAACCTTGGATTATCACACCAGGGCCTCAGGCGGCATGTTTAATAGCCCACAGCAGAATCACAATCAAATTCAGGGCAGATCAAGAGTAACACCGGCTCATGAGGGCAAGACCAACCTGAAACATTAGGTTCAGGTGCAAGAAATATTAGGTTCAGGTCAACTGCTGTCACACTGAGGCGATCGTGACACTCCAGAGTTGACAGAAGTGTAGAGAACTATTTCTAGCTCTGGTAGGCAATTTGGTCAGAATTGGGCCTTCGAGCCTGCTCTGCTGCTGTATAGTTCTATGACTCTTCTGACAGGCTGGTCCTGATCAAGGAACCAGGACAATGCGACATCAGGAAGCATTTCTTTACATTAAAGGATATGTGTCCATACCATGGTGTGGGAAAATTAAGACTTGATGGATGAGCGTTCATATCTTTTGTACAACATAGTAGGAGGCCATTCAGCAAATCCCATCAATACTATTCCCTCGAACTACCCTTTACTCTATCACGCGCCCAATTCACCCCCTAATTCTCCCGCCTTCTCCCCCACCCCAGGGGCAATTGCCAGCAGTCAATTAACCTATCCAGCAAGTCCATGCGATGTAGGAGGAAAGTGGAGCAGTTGGGAAAATCCACGTGGCCATGGTGAGTTTGAGAGAACAGAAGTAAACTCGGGTGACTAGAGCTGTGCTACAGAGAAAGTCTTTCCAATGTAAAGGGCTTCTCACGTTGAGAACATCCCAATTGGTTTCACTGAATGACAATGAAAATAAAAAGGATTGCAAGTATGTTACTTACAGATCAGACATGCCAGAACTAATTTGAGGAGCTAAATGGCCTACTCCTGTTCCAGTGTTCTGGTCTTCATTGTCAAGACATAGTTACATTTCTAATCATAAGGGAAATTCTCAATATTAAAAATTAACCCTTGCCTCCCAAGTAAAACGTCTCAACATTGGGCGATCTTCAAAGCACAGAGGCAAAAAGTTCAGGTTTATCCAAGAACAGAGTAAACTTGGCTTCAGTTCTTTATCCAAATTCCAAAAATATAGTTAATCCTTTTTGAAGGCAGGTAGACAAGGTAGTTAGGTGCCAAATGTTGTACTTGCCTTCAATGACTGGGGTGTACAATAGTAGATCTAGGAGCTTATGGTAAAAATGTATAAAGATTTGTTAGGCCACAACTAGATTTAGAGCACAAGTCATACGAGTAGAGTTAGGCCATTCAGCCCATCCAGTCTGCTCCACCATGGCTGATCTATTTTTTCTCTCCATCCCATTCTCTTGCCTTCTCCCTGTAACTTTTGACACCCTTATTAATCAAGAGCCTATCAACGTGCACTTTAAAAATACCAAATAACTTAGCCTCCACAGCAGTCTGTGGCAATAAAATCCAGATTCACCACCCTCTGGCTAAAGAAATTCCTCCTCACCTCCATTCTAAAGTTGCATTTTTTTTTATTCGGAGGCTGTGCCCTCTGGTCCCAGACTCTAGACATCTGCTCTATCAAGTCTTTCATTATTTGGTAGGCTTTACTGAGATTTCCACATATCCTTCCAAACTTTTGTGTACAATTGTGGTTGTTCCAGTGCAGGAAGAACGCAATTTCACTGGAGTGGGTGCAGGGGAGGTTCACCAGGATCACTATCTGAATTAGGAAGTTCACTGGAAATAATCTGAAGCTGTTGAAAGTGACAATTTACACTTTTATAAACCTAAATTGTAACAGTTTTGTGCTTTTTGTTAATCACACAACAAAAACCTAACACAGTATAACCGTACCATATTTTATTAAATACAACCAATGCTCTCAAAAAACTCCGCAGAAAGCAAGGGCTGCATCCTAATGTTTTATATGCAACCCACAAAATGGGCACACAGACATCTCTGAAATGCTTAAAGTATCGAAGAGAATAAATCCATTCAAGATATGTACAGGATGTCAGTGCATGGATCTATCTTCAAGAAGGGTACAACGCTGGTTCTGTAATAATTTCAAACATCCAGTGCAATGTGAACAGGTTCAAAAGAAAAGCTCTGAATTCATCACATTCAAGCTGAAGGGTATTTTGAGACAGATGTAACTATGGAACTGATCCCTATAGAGATCAGTTCCTTTTGGAAATAGTTCGGGGGGGGGGGGGGAACAGGAAAATATCTGTTCCGCAATCCGTATAATAGACGCAGAAGGAAAGTAATTCAACCACTTTGGCAGTTCAAGTAGCACTCCAATAAAATGTACCAGCAGCACAAAGGCCAAATGTGGAATCCCATTTTTAATTGGTAAATATCCATCCAGTTAATCACCTTATTCACAAGGATAGTACTGCATTCTAGGCTGCCCACCACATTCACACAAGACAAAACTCATAGGTAATCAGCTAATAACTAGCAAATGTTTAAATATAGTCTTCAAAATGAGTGGACAAAGAGAACAAGTTAAATATTTATGAACTAATAAGAAACTTGATCAGCAACAGGTTACTGGATTCATTGGAAAAATAAAAGGGCTATTTGAATATGGAAACAATTAACAATTTAATGAGGTACAGGTCTTAAAGCCAAAAGATATATCAAGCAACAGAACCCAGGATATTTCAGAAGTACAATCAAGCTAATTCTCTTCAGTATCGCTGAACTATTTGAATATTTGGTTAATTATTTCATCGTCCAGTTCAGACAGTGCAGCACAAGTTCATTTAACCAAAAAGCCTTTAGGAGGATTAAGGAAGTGGGTTTGAATTGTCTGCTTCTGTTCCAGATCTGACTGGTAACGATCACAGTCAGTGAAATGCTATCCTGCTGGTTGATTCAATTTGTGTCTTTGTGGTCGGTCTTTTAACATGCTGTGAATGCACTTACAGCAGGAAGGAACCATCATGCAAGGCCAATGATAAGATAAAATCATGACTGTCTTTGTGTAAATAAATATAAAAGTATTTTCTAAGAAATACAAATTGAGTGGTAAAGATTAGAAATCTTCAGTACAACTTGCAATTGTGTCCCCTCCCTTGCCACATCAGGTTAGGTCAATTCAAAACCTGGTCTAGGATTGTCAAAGAGTTTTGCAAGGACGGTAATAAGGGATGCAAAGCTTAATCCATTGGACATATTAGAGAAAGAGATCAGTCTCTTTATCATTGAATGATATGGAGGGCCTTGATGGTCTTCTCTTTTGATCTTTAGAAGTGATGTATAAATGCTGGCTGCTTGTACAAGTGGTTTGATTGCTGTAGACTGCAGCTTGTATTTATGTACTTTTTCTTGTTTTTCTGCCTCGACCCGTGCGAGCAATCGATACTGATGTAGCCCTCTGGACAAGCCATTACCTTCAAAACTAATAATGACTATAGTGGGTTGAGGAATGTCTACATTATAGTTTGGATTCAGGCAATGCCAGGCAAGATCGTTAATCTGGAGCCCACAATTCAACAGGCGATAAAATGGGCGTTTAACCATTCTTTATGAACTGTTTCTTAAATTTATGCTGATGTACGTTGACACTAAATGCAAATGTGGAAGTTGAAACATCAGTTCTTTATTGTTCCAAAAGTCATACAGGAAGCTGCAACCTGAAATGGAAATCGATTGAAAGGAAACACCCTTCAGCAGAGCTCAACTCAAATAAAAACACACAGCTATTGGCAACTGCTCCTTTTACAGAGTCTAAATAATGTGATTCTATTTAAATTACATATCTGTGGAATCATTTTGAAATTAATTTTGCCTGGAAAATAACTGATTTGTTTCACATGCTGAAATTTGCAGTTAGGATTCAATCTGAAAGCACTTTGAAAAAAAGATTCTAGTCTTCATATTCTCTAGTCTTCATATTCACCTTTGATATCTTTGTGGCCGATACTGAATTTGGTAAAATACTTTGTGCTTCAAACATCAGCAAAAAATTTTTTTTAATGTAGAAACTACTCAAGATAGCCACTGATAAAAAGTCTGCAACAAAATTGAAAATTAGCTGGACAATTGAGTCAGGTTAAAACTGTCAATAAACAAGCTTGAAATGAATTCAATATTAAAATAGTGAACAGGTTTTTTTTTTTTTAAATGAATGCAAAATTATAACTTTCTTAATAAAACCTGCTCATTTCTACATGAGACTTCTACAGTAGCTTTTTTCAAGTAGTTATTTTGCAGTTTCCAATAGTCAGGCTTGTAATTAAAAGCAATGAAGTATTTATATTTTAACCTTATGTTTCATGGTACATTGTCATGTTGATATTTCAAGAACCTGCCGAATTCACAGGGTAATTAAAGAACAGCTGTAAATCTCAATTCCTCTTTGTTCAACATCAATACATCAACATGGGAAGGAAATCGCTGCACATTTTAAAAAACACCTTCAGCAACACACTATAAAAGCACCTTCCATATTCTTGTCTACACAATTTTTCTGCACTTTGCAAACTACTATCTCAGAATCTGGAGCCACTCCTCAAAAACTTCAGACAACCACACAAGACAGAGTGTGGAGTCTCACTGTTCTGGTGTAAAGGAGAGCCAAATATATTTTTACATTTTCTTTGTCGACCTCAGTGCAGGTGTTTCGTAACACCAGCAGCTGTGCCAGCTGTTTCTTTGATTTTTGAAACCAATCAGGAAAAGGGAATTTTAAAAAAGCAATGTAGAAATAGTATCACATGTTCTGGTTTATCAGCTAAGATTTACACTTTCTCTATTGACTTTAACGCTCGTGTCCCAACAGTATGCACTATGCTGTAGCATTCCTGAAAATCTGCAATCATCTTTATCCAGCTGCATAACTTTTAATAAAGTTCATCCCACAAGGCTAGAATTTATTGTTAGGGGCACATTGTCGAGAGGGTGTTGTCATTGCATGCCCTCATATTACAGCTCAGTGAATTCTGTACAGCTGTATTTCTGAACAGAAGGTGTTGAGAATGCAAAACTCCCAAAGGAGATTGGCATCCCACCCCTTCAGTCAGTGCATGGGCGGAAATCCTGGGGAGGACCCGAGGGGGTGTGGTTCTGTCCCCCCCCCCCCCCCCCATGTGTTGTGCAACATTTTGCAGCAAAACCGCCACTACAGCCTCCGAAGTCAGCCAGCTCCGTGATGGTAAGTCCACAGGCTCTGCGACCGGAGCCCTCAAGGTCGATTCCAGTTGGAGGCCACCAGCTCCTAGAATCTAGCTGCAGTTCCCAGTTCGGCTCGCCTGCCCCAGGTCTGGCTGTAGCGCCCAGGTCGCCTGCGTGCCCCGGGACTGGCTGCAGTTCCCAGGT
Organism: Amblyraja radiata; assembly: GCF_010909765.2. Lineage (NCBI taxonomy): Eukaryota > Metazoa > Chordata > Chondrichthyes > Rajiformes > Rajidae > Amblyraja > Amblyraja radiata. Next base: position 17,047,304 of record NC_045980.1, on the reverse strand, counting down.
CACGTAAACTAATTGAAAAAAAAAAACGTCTGTGGGGCGGATGATTTTGGCCCCCCCCCCCATGTTTTAAAAGCGATTCCTGCCCATGATTCAGTGCACTACAGCACAGCACTAATAGGCACCTAGCACAGCAAAGCACAATGCAATAAGTACACAAAGGTGAATGGGTTTCGTATTCCTCATCAACACTGTGCCTTCAGAAGGATTGCCTTGGAATAGCAACACCTCTTTGCTTGCCAATCTGCCCGCTCATTCACACCTTCCAGAAACGAAGGTGAAACTACTATCTCAGAATCTGGAGCCACTCCAATCTCCAGCAAGCAGGCCAAGAACTTGGTACAAACATTTATCTTTGTAAGAGAAAACAAAACTTAATGAATATGACAGGGGCAGCAAGCTGGCACAGCTGGGAGAGCTGATGTCCCTCAGCGCCAGAGACCCGATTCAATCCTGACCTCCTGTGTGAAGTTTGCATGTTCTCCCTGTGACTGTACGAGTTTCCTCCAGGTGCTCCGGTTTCCTCCCACATTCTAAAGACGTTCGGGTTCGTAAGCTAATTGGCCTCTATAGGTAGAGAGTGGATGCGAAAATGGGAAAACAGAGCTAGTGTGAACGGGTGATCAATGGTCAGCATGGACTTGGTGGGCTGAAGGGCCTGATCCCATGCTGCATCATTTAATTAATAAAAACCATATCATCAAAAAGATGAATAGAAGTCCGAGCTCCTTTAGAGGCCACATTCTCACCCATCAGTGTTCAATGTTCCTCCTGAACAGTTAAAGATTTCTAACATTCTAGTAAGAGATTGCTAGTATTTCACAGCAGAGAAGGAAACTGAGTGAACTACCCCACTTAGCCTTATATCCAAAATCACTCAATTTTTTCTTCAAATATTTATCCTTTTCCACTCCAAAAGCTATTTTGAACCCTGCTTCCACCGTCGTTTCAGAAGAAGAATTCTAAGCATGTCCTGTCTGACTAATACTACAGCAAACAAAAATCCAAAAGACGCTCTTGGGAATTATCAAATCTATATCCTCTACTTCAGATTTTCCACAGGAGCCACATACTGGGGTAGGTTTCTAGTATGTACTAGAATAATGTAACCAGAGCAGACTGGACATTCAAAATGAATAGGATGTGAATTTTGGGCTACATTAAATGATAGGGTGAAGTTACACAGGTCTTAACAGACCATTAGCACAGGTGCACACTGCAGAATCCATAGTGCCCTTATTTTTCCAATAAAATGTTTTGCGTAACAGGATTTTAAGATGTTTTTTTTTGCGACTGGTATCAATGGAAGTAGTTCGAATATTAATTGCTGCACAATTTCACTCTGAAATCTCAGCTATTGTGCAATATAAAGGTCTGCCATAACACAAAGTGCTGGAGGAACTCAGCGGGTCAGGCAGCATCTGTGGAGGGAATAAGATAGGTGACAATTCTGGTCAGACCCTTCTTCAGAATGGTAGAACTCGGGGATGTGAAAAGCTGGAACAGAGAAGGGGGCAGTTCAAAGCCTGGTAAGTGATATGTAGAAAAAAAAGACAAAGTGCTGGAGTAACTCAGCATGGTGGAGATGTATTTGACCTACTGAGTTACTCCAGCATTTTCTCTTTTTCTGTCTAAGTGAAAGGTGGATGCAGGTGAGTGGGGTGCAAACACTTGCTGTACTTGAGAGTTGGGTCACAAACGGTTTTCTGGAGGTCTCAGGAAGCTAAAGCAATTGCAAGTAACAGTAATTCATGCCAATCTCCAGTATTTTATCAATAGAGACAGGGTACCCGGCCACTCTTTCAGCTGGGAAATGATGCATGACAAGAGTGAATAAAAACATACAATGCACCACCTGTTTCTTTTGTAATATACTGCTGTATAAATATGCATACCTCTCAGTGGCAAGTCAAGCCTGAGCCAGTCATAAATAAATCAAGGGATGAACAGACATACCGAGAGTGCAAGCTACATCCTGCAAAGAAATATCATCCACCACACAGCAACCAGGTAGAAAGTAACAAAGGGATTCATCTCAATCACACACTTCTGCTTTCGAGAAAACAAAATTCCAAAAGCCGCAACTCTATAGCACTTTGAAATTATGGCTTTTGTACGGCTGCCAGCTCACATCAAAGAGCCATTTACAGGAGTTCTGTTTGTGCTTTCACAGGGCAAAATAGTGAATGAACTTCATTATTTAAATGTAGTTAAATAGCAATGTAGTTTAGTGCAAGATTTTACTGTTAACAAGCTCTTAACTACACATTATCCTGTCTGAAGTGCTGATTCCATAGCAAACAATTGGCAAACACTAGAATTATTCTGGAAGGAAGTTACTATGAGATTATCGTCCTTAACCCAAAATCAGAAATATTCTCAATAGTGGCTTCATTTGTAGCAAGACAAAAATTAATGATTTTGCAACTATGCCGAAGTTTGGTCAAATAATTAATAGCTGCTTGATTCTATGGAATTTATTCAAAAAGGTAGAACTAAACCTCAGTATAAATTGACACGGGACCCTTAGAAACACACAGCGAGACATCCAGCCTCCCAGTCCCTAGCCAATGACCCACCTGGACAAGATCCAGCAGGGGGGAAACAAATGACATTTGTTGATCTAATCCAGTCGAGGAGATGATACCGACCCCCCAGTGATGTAGGCATGGGAACTGCAGATGCAGATTTACACAAAAAAAAAAGTGCTGGAGTAACTCAGCAAGTCAGGCAACATCTGTGGAGGACATGAATAGACGACGTCTTTGGTCGGCACCTTTCTTTGGATATTTTTCAATATGTGTCTTTGACGAGTCAGGATCTGCCCCAACCAGGAGACAGTTCTTGCCCAAAGGAATTTAGCAACCAGTGCTTCCTGCATGCAGCAGCAGCCTACTTGCTGTTCTCAGGAAGAGATGTGGTGCATTGGTTCCCACCCACAATCACATGAAGGGCAATGGACACCATTTTCTTAATCAGGCCTCTGAGCAGTGCCAGTCACTGCTACACAAATCAGGGGACCCAGATGGAACAGATTAAGCCCCATGTATTAAATTTCTTGTGCATCCTTTGACAGACAGTAAACTCCTACCACTGGCTTTTCCATCTGGTAAAGCTGTCAAGGTACATCAAAGTTTCAGAAAGTATCCTAATTAAAAAAAGAAAACTTTGAAATAATTAAATGTTTCATTAAAATGAAAATCAGTAATCAACAGACTTTAGTCTTAACTTTCTTTCCAATAATCCCACAATTATTTCACAAATGACTGGATTTGTGGATTCAGTATTCGGTTTAAACTGGCCTAAGGTTCGAAAGTGAATTCCCCAGCTACATGATCCACAGGTGGAGGTTATGCAGCAAGACCAGAATCTACACGTCCCAACTTGCAGTAAATGCCTAGTGGATTTGCCAACATTTGACAGCAAATCTGGGTCAGTACTAACTGCCTGAGACTCTCCCAGTTTATTCAAATGTCAGACAGAATGTTAAAATCATTCGGACTACTGAGCAACCAGTAATAAACGAAGGGAAAGGGAAAGTGACAGCAGCCTAAAGACTGTAATAAAGAGCAGGACAGTGGCACAGCAGTGGAGCTGCTGCCTTACAGCACCAGAGACTCGGGTTTAATCCTGACTACAGGTGCTATCTGTATGGAGCTTGTACCTACGACCACGTGGGTTTTTCTGGAACAGGAGTAGATTTCAACTCATCATAGTGCCCAGACATGCTGAACGCAAGTGACACGCTGGCTTTAGTCCTCGTTACGATAAAGATATTTTGCAGTTTGCTAAATGTACTACCCACAGTGTCTCCATAGTACCTTATGGCATCTGCAAACATAGACTTCATGAGCAGGTCGTAAAATATTAGAAGAAATGTTAGTCGTTTGAACAATAAACAGGATGCTCAAATTTGGCAGTAAATTCTATAAATACCGCAATGCTGCTCAGCTTTATAAATGAAGATTCCTTCAAGCAAATTTCATTCAAATGTAAAACAATTCTGACATAGCTCCTTGTCTAATAATTTCCTAATGTATACATTAAAAGCAGAAAAAAAACTTACAGGACCACCAACACTCACTTAGAAACGTCAACTACATAGAATTTATAAAACAGTAGTGAATTTTATTCTTGCATTTGGAATGACTATCATTCTCAGAGAGGATAAAAGAAACTGTGGCTGAAACTGCAATCATAGGCAGATGGAGTTGTACAATACAAATTGTAACGATGACTCAAAACAGAACACTGACAAGAGAAAGTGGGCAAGTTTGTGAATGAATTTATCTCCGATATATCTGAGCAAACAAATTCAGTCCATTTAAGATAATTTGAAAACAAGTTGGAAATCTGACAAAGGAGGGTTATGCTGAATTTAAAATCTAATTTACCTGCACATCCATTGCCTTAAAAAAAAAACATTAAGGCACGTGGATTAGCCGTATAGTACTCATCACAGAAGACAGTTAACATCTTGACTCACCTACATTTTAAAAAAGATCTGAACTTTCCATATAAGTTTCATGAAAATAACTTAGTGATTACAAATAAATAACAGTTGCGTTTATAGTGAAAGACAAAATGCTCTCCCCACCCACACTACCAAGCACCTTAAGAATTAACTTAAGATAGGATTCAAAATCAGGGGGAGCCATTGCCCATAAATGGAATGCAAACTTTACTTTTGCTCCCCAGAGATTCTCTTAAACATTATCAGACTTGACCTTGACCGTCTCCGATGACCACACAAAGGCCTACAACTTGCACGGTGGTGCAGCGGTAGAGACCCGCTGCAGGTGCTGTCTGCGCGGAGTTTGTACGTTCTCCCCGTGACCATGTGGGTTTTCTCGCTCTATCTCTAGATGAAACTAAAACCAAACTCCTATATTATTCAATGGGACCATTTATTTAAAATTTCACCTGCAACAAGAACTCAACTTTCAACATAGAAAGGAACGAGGCTTCTGACTTCCATTTGTGTTGGAATAAATGGAACAGACTTCTACATGGTGTTTACATGGAGAACCAAACATCAGCCATCAAAAAGGGCTGAAACATGCCAGATTATAGTTGCCTTCAGTACATTCACTGCTGAGAAAGTATTGAAATTATCTGATTGCTTGGTATATTTTACCCAGAATTTTGTTCAAGCCCAAATTTGAATTTGTGAAAATAGAACCACAATTTTTAAAAATAAATAAATAAATAAAATAAAAATTGATATTGATATTTTGATCCAGCCAACAAAAAAAAAAGAAAAAAATTCAAAAAAAACAGGCCATCTCTCCAAGATGATTATTTAAAGATTTAGGTGATGAATCTGAAGCAAAATCTTCCAATGTGGAAACAAAAATCTTGCCTTCAAGATAAAAACAGAAGCACTTGCCAAACACTTTGTAAAGGCTTAAAGTATGCAGTTTGTGACAGGAAGCATTGGAGGTTGGACGTATGAACAAATCTGCATTTTTATAGCACCTCACATCCACAGGGCATCTGAAAGGACTTTCTAATCCAAAATATTATTTCAGAGCGGTAATGCTGTTGTACAGCCATTTCACGTATGCAAATGAATAATGGCGCTATGGGGTCAAGGAAAGAGCGTTCACGGCGCGGCCCTGTTTCCACCAATCTTTCCACCACCACGCACAAGAAGCACAAAAAGCGCAAGACAGACACCATTGTATGCAGATGCCGAGAAGTGTGTCCAGCTCCGGCTGAACAACTTCTAATCTTGTGTGTAGACTCGATAAGAAGATGGCGCTATAATTACACTTTGACAATCTGACCCGGTGGAACAGTGGTAGCTGGGAGGAGATGAAATATTAAGCCGATCGAAAATACAGCGCATCTAATAACGCAGCACCCGTTTTATGGAAGTGTCACCCTAGAGAGATTCTTTTGTTTCAGAACACCTCACTAATCTAGTGGTAAAATGGTGAATAAATGCGAAACAGGAAAATCAAACTTGCACTGTCGTCAACCCCCTACTTAGAAAATGCTGAGAACTGTTCAACAGGCTGCATGACTGACTAACAGCATATCTGGATTAGACACTATTAATGTTACAGGCACATCAGCTAGCATCCTCTGCTCTCTTCATTTGTCCGTGTTGCAGACTAGTTGGCCTGTAAAACAAACACTTTTTGCTGACAACATATTTGAGTAGACTATTGAGTCACAATCTTTCAGCAATCTATCTGCAGCACCTGCTTCCTCGTAAGTAATTTCACAGAAAACACTGCTCCTTTTCTGAGAAATGTGATAACAAGCACGGCTTTCGTTTATGAAACAGGAGATGTGGAACTTTGATTTATATTTCAGTAGTCAAAGGGTCATGGGCACTTGACGAAGGGTGGGGGGTGCCCTGAAAAAAAAAGAACAAACAGTACTTGTGTCAGCCGAGTTGAACGCCATCGCTTTCTGACAACATCTGACTGCACAGAGGGAACACATAAAAAGAGAAGGAAAGACACAAAGTGCTGCAGTAACTTGGCAGCATCTCTGGAGAACATGGATAGGTGATGCTTTGGGTCAGGAGCTTTCTTCAGACTTATTGATCACTCACCTATCTAGATTCTCCAGGGATGCAGCCTGACCCAGCATTTACAGTTCCTCGTTTGTACATGGATATGTCGCTGTACTGGATACACTCTAATTCAGTTCATGCATCCAAGATGCCAATATCATCCATTGCTTCATCTATACCCTTCCGCATTTCCACATTCAAATATCACGTTCCAGTTTTTCAACATTGTTTCTCAATTTGCATCTCAGGCTGGACAGAGTGGAGTAACAAATCCACTAGCAGTTGCCACTCTAATCATCCAAGCACCTTTTCTGTGTAGCAGAATTAGACAGTGAGCTTTGGCCAAGTGAACAGGGCCCAACCCTCTCCTCATCGAGTGTGCAATGGCACTCACACTAACACTAAAATCAGAATTATACTAGGAAGAACCAGCATGACCTTAAGATTAGTAATGCACTGTTTCTTCTGCCTATCAGATCTCTCGAGTCATAGAGTTATACAGCACGGAGACTGGCCCTTCAGCCCTACTCAGCTACACCAACCATGCCTAACTGAGCTGGTTCCATTTGCCTGGGCTTAGTCCATATCCCTCCAAACCTTTCCTATCCATGTACCTGTCAAAATGCCTTTTAAATGTTATTGTAGCTGCCATAGCCACTTCCTCTGGCAGCTCGTTCTGTACCATCCACTGTGGGGGAAATGTTGCCCCTCGGGTCACTTTGAAATCTTTCCCCTCACCTTAAATCTATGCCCTCTAGTTTTAGATGCTTCTATCCTGAGGAAAAGACTGTAGCTTTTCATCATACCTATTCCCTTCATGATTTTATAAATTTATTGCAGTTGCTGTGTTTTCTTTTCTTAAACTATTTCTCTATAACACTAACCTGAGCTATCCAAGGGGATGATTCTTTAGCTCTCTTAGCTTTCTCACCCCACCATCCCCCACAATTACCATGAAGGGTCCCACCTGAAACATCACCAATCCATGTTCGCCAGGATGTTGCCTGGCCCGCTGAGTTACTCCAGCACGGTGACATTTTTGTATTCATTACTGAGACTCAACTCATTAAGAAACAATGTTGTCATACAAAGGAGTATAGGTAGGCTGTTCAACTGCTGTGTACCTCTATTTGAGATCTGTCCATGACAATGAAGTGAAGGAAACTGCTCTCAATGCCAGAACGGCAGGACCAATTCAAATTGGCATTTGTACATACTAGATAGCAAACTCTGAAGGAGCAAATTGCTGAAAGTTAATGTAAGTTACAAAAAAAGTTATTTAAAAATGGAATTTGGATCTAACGAATGGAAAAAGAGAAAGTAATTGACTGCGTTATTCAGTTTTTCTTTCATTATATCGGGCGCCACACCTCAGGAGAGGCAAACAGACTCTTCAGAATGACAATAGTGAGAGTTAAAATAGAATAGAAAGAGAGTTAAATGTGGACAGTTTGAACAAACTCAGCTCATATTCAATTGTTTAGGTCGAAGAAGTTTGATAACGTGTCGCCAGATAAACTACTTACTCCAGTGAGAGTAGGGATAATATATTAAAGTTGCAGCCTCGTATTAAATACATTTAATACATTAAAATTGCAGGTCAATTAGGAGAGAATATTTCACACACTATTTAAACTAAAAGTAATAGAAATGTGGAACCATCTTTTAAAAGCCTGCCTACTCATTTAAGGTCAAGGGCGAGAAATCTTTGATTGGTATGGGGGTGACATGGGAATATGCAGCCTGGGTTCTGATCAACCTTGGCCTAGTGATAAGCAGATAAGCTCAAAAAGCCAACGACCTACTTCAAATCTGGTGCATTAGACCTGAAGAGAATTGGCTGTGAACAATAGCTCGCTGAGCTTATATGTGGATAGCAAGCCTGGTGCTTCTCGTAAAACAGTAACAAAAACTGCCCTTTGGTATCCAGATCAACTAAAAGTGTCAAGTCAGCTTGCAGGTATTGCTGCCATGTGCTGTGCTGAACCAGAAATACTACTCATATGGTGTGCAAAACATTTTGTCACAGGGAGTTGAAAGAGAACTAGTTCCATATTGGCTGAAGAAGTATCCCAACCCAAAACTGAATTCCTCCAATATTCTGTGTTTGGCTCAAGTCACTTGCTCAACCCCACATGGAGCTCCAGCACCAGGTCTGGAGCTGCTACCTACCATCGCTGACACAAGGTGCATTTCGTTAAATGATACCTGCTTCTTTGAATAAACTTTAAATCTCCATAATCGCAAATCAAAAGGGTGGCTGGCACAAAACTATGTTCGTATAATCGTGCACTGATCCCCATTTGGAATCAATGCAAAGCTAATGGCCAAGTTCCATTCAAAATTATGGGAATTCCAGAGATTCCGAGACAAAGTTTCAAGCCCTGTGTCCGCCAGAGTGTGCATTTTGCCTCTTGATCCATTAGGCCTTTGTTCAAACTTTAAGAATGCAAGTTGGTTTGCCCTACTTTATTTAAGTGGCAAATTTCCAAAATGTCTACCCGATTTATTGTTTTTCTTTGTAATCGAATTATCAGAGGCTTTCCGAAAAGCTTCCTCTATTCTCTGATTAAATCGGATCACAATAGATAAGCAATATCAAACAAAAAAAGTTGAGTTTTCATCAGAGAGGACCTAAACAGCCCAGAATTCTGCTCCGGATTACTGTGCAAAGAGTTGTGTAGAAGTGCAAGCACACTTACCAGGGTCAAGTTTGAATGTTATGCACGACAGTCAAACAACTCGCTAATTTACAGATGAAAAGTGTGACTTAGATGAGATTCTGAAAGATTACTGCTGCTTTTGGAATGAAATCCCAACAGGCATTTAGCAAAGGATGCTACTTAGATAAAAAAGTCACAAAATGGAAATTTAGTATCAGTGCTACATGTTTAGAATGTTGCTGAATTACTAGCCAATGAAAGGTTCAATAATCATAATCATACTTTATTAGCCAAGTATGTTTTGCAACATACGAGGAATTTGATTTGCCATTGTCATATCAATAAAAGCAACAAAACACACAAAATACATTTTAACATAAACATCCACCACAGTGACTCCACATTCCTCACTGTGATGGAAGGCGAAAAAAAGTTAAATCTCTTCCCTTCTTTGTTCTCCCGCTGTCGGGGCCTCGAGCCTTCCGTTGATGGGACGATCTTGACTCCGGTAGCCGGCGGTCGGGCCTTTCGCGTCGGGATGATCAAGCTCCCGCATCGGGTGGAGGGAGGATCTCAGCTCCCCCACATTGGACGATCGGACCCTGGGTCGGGGCTGGTTGAACCTTCTGCGGCTTGGAGCTTCCAGACATCTGTCTCTACCCGAGACGGCGAGCTCCTCGATGTTGAAATCCGCAGGAAGGGATCGCAGGCTCCGATGGTAAGTCTACAGCCCCGCGGTGGGGCTCAAAGTCAGTCTCGAGCAAGACCTCCAGCTCCACGATGTTAGGCTGCAGAGCGACCGGAGATATGATCCGGAAAACAATTGCATCACCGGAAAGGTAAGAGATTGAAAAAATATTTTTTTTTCCCCGACCCCCCACCCCATAAAAACACACGAAAAATAACAAAAAAGACAAACCGTTGGCGAGGCTGTCATCACTGATGGCGCCACCAAGTGGTATCACGTAGTAGTTCATCCAATACAAAAGATTATAGGAGAATTTAGAAACTTGTATAGACCAAAGGCAAAAATTGAACTGCGACCTCAGTTTTACCTACGCCTGAACTGCGACCTCAGTTTTACCTACGCCCAAAAGGCAACACTCTCCATCGAAAGAGCAAAACCACATCTGGTTTCCTGGTTACGTGCATTCTGCACTGGTACAGACTGGTTGATTGGGGGGGGGGGGGGGGGGGGGGGGGGGGGGGAGAGAGAGATAGGGAGGGGCAGGGCAAACAGGTCAGTCAATTTAGAGCAAATTTTAAATTAAGCCCTATACAGACAAAAGTCATGCCGCCTGGCAACTTTTTACTTAAGTAACTATACTGATCTTCAATCATTGGTTTTTAAGTAGATTCAGGACCAGGTTAAAGCTGAGCAGATGCAGACAGAAATCGAGATACATTATGTTCGTTTGCCTTATGCTGTAATCGTCAGAGCTGCACAGGAAAGTCTGCCCTTGCAATTATTGGCCTCCTGCACTTTTGGCTGCAGGTTCGAGGAAGGTTTGCAAGAGCATTTATACTCAGATTGCTGGCTGGAGACGCCCAGCAGATAAACTGCTTAAGCATTATCCTCCCGAGGTCACAGGTTAAGTATGGGTTCCAGGGTACGTGTGAGCACAGGGCATGGTTGGCCTTTCGGCTACAAAAGGTCAATTCCATGAGAAGTCTTGTCCAGCGTAGTATTGTTGGTAAAACTTGCACATTTGGAAAAGGGCAAAAAAAAAAGGATCTTATCTGTTTACTGCTTAGTTATTAAACAGCATTTGCAGGTGTTGCATAAGACTAGATGCCCTCCCTTCTCAAATTGGGAATAGTCACATATGGAAAAAAGATACCACAGGCTAATGTTTGAAGGTACTCGTGTGAGGTTCTGCGAGATTCCCAACTAATCGGAGTGCCTTTAAAACCAGGGAAGTGAAACAATGGAAGAACATGCAAGTAATGCTTTCAGGGCTGTGGTTTTAAAGTACAGTCACTTTGTTTCCTCTCACCTCAATTCATTTCTTCATTTTAAGCACTGAACAAATTAAATGCTGGTAAATTATTGTGTTTATTACTTCTGTGTACAACTGCTATTCATTGTCAGACGGCAAAAGACAGATGCACCAAAAATAGAAGCAAAATCCAGATAAAGGGGAAAAAATGCATTTCCATGGTAGAAAAACAGGAAACATAGATCAAATGTTTATCTGAAAGTCAAAAACTGCAAGCAGCCCTGCCAAACCACTGCACACAACGTAAAGACAAGTGAAAAAGTTATTTAACATCTCAGAATTTAACATTCAGCCTTAGCTTTGTGTTCACTTTAGTTCCTTTACAAAGGCGCAGCAATTGAAAGTATATTCTAGATCAATATAACAATAGATTGGACAATTGTTAAATATTGAACTACGACACTATCCAAGAGAAAATCGAGCCACCTCTAATGTGTTGTCAAAGACACACACATGCGCGCGCGACACTGACTCGCCTCCCTTCTCCCGGGTGGAACAGTAATATACTACGACTTGTTTCATTCCACAACACAATATACACTCGTCACAATGTGTGCACATTGCCACATTGAAGGGCCAAATTCTAGGCCAGAAAGACTAATTAGCTCCTACTGCATTGATGAAATTTAAAAAGAAAATCTTTGTGGCATTGTGTGAAAGGCAGATTAAGTTATTGTTACCCTTGTAACAAATCATTCAGCCCATTGTACCTACAGTCTCTTTAATCAGACTGATCAATTAATCCCACTCTCTTTCCCTACTTTTCCCTTGTGTGCTGTGTGCCATCCCTTCTGTGGTTGAAAGCTTAACTACAGTCATTGCACAAGGTCGCACATGAGAACCAAATGATCAGGGCACTGAGAAGAGTACAAACATTCAGTAATCTTAACTGGGAACTCTGGACTTCCCTCCCCAAGTCTACCTTCCTCTGTCTATCTCAACCAGCACTTAGTGCCTTGTTTTTGTAAGCTGGCACCTGCAGTTCCTGGTGCCTCTTTGTCTACATTACTTTCTTTACTTTCAGTCCTTTCATTGCCTGATGCTGTCTTTTGTTTCGTACAATCACACTTCTATGGGGCAACTTTGCAAGTTTTCCGACACTAGAAAGACATTTATCAGTGTCTCCAGGAGAAGACAGATGATAATTTAAAAAAAAAAACTCCTTTCATGTTTGATATTGAAGTAATTTTACTTGCTTCAATTAAATATTGGACATCCAGAGAAACCCTTTTCAACAATGAGCAGGAAACATATGGTTAAATATTTATGTAACATCCAGAAGGGCACAACTATATTAATGCTGTTGTTTATAGGACACGAGGGAACATTTCAGTTGAATCACGCTAGTCAGGCAATGTGCCTCACCACACAACTCAACCTTCACCCGCTCTTTAAAAATAACCAAAGTAGGAAATATTCAAACAGATGGTGGCTGCAGATGTGCTGAAAATGTGATCTTCCGCTTCTGTCCACGAAAGCTACAGTACATAAAGAATTGATTTGTAAAATAACATACAAATTTAATTTCAATTATTTCACAGAGATGAGCATTATTTTAAATGTTAGATTTGCCTTTGGAAAAATGAAGCCTAATATGTTTCAACTAATAAAATTGATCACAAGGGCAAAAGTGGCCATTTATATTGTTCAATGGAATATTCAAATAATGCCCAATATTTAAATGAAGCAAGTAAAATTACTTCTTCAACATCGTAGGAGGTTTACAGTGCTACAACCCGCTATTTTTAATGAATAGCAATCCACATTTTTTTTTTAACATGTTGCAATCATTGCTGTCACACAAAAGAAAGAGCAATCACCAAAACATGTGAAAATGCAAAGTAATGACTGTGACACTAACTAATACTATGTGTAGTAAGAACTGCAGATCCTGGTTTAAATCGAAGGTAGACACAAAATGCTGGAGTAACTCAGCGGATCAGGTAGCATCTCTGGAGAGAAGGAATGGGTGATTAAGAAGGGTCTCAACCTGAAACATCACCCATTCCTTCTCTCCAGAGATGCTGCCTGTCCCGCTGAGTTACTCCAGCATTTTGTGTCTACCAACTAATACTATGCTTGATACCCAATGCATTGATCCCAGCACACTATGAATTGTAAAAGGCATTCAATGCACTGAACATAAATGAACACTGCGGCTTGAGACACTGCTGCAAACACAAAGTACAGCTATCAAATATAAGTCTGCATTCTTAGATCCACAAACATTGAACCAGCAGTTACATTGTCCACAAGAATAACAAAGATGCCTCAAATCCCTATTTCAGGAATCCAGATTTTTTTGATTTTTTTTATATACACACAAACACGTTTGTATAAGTTACAAATTTTACATGTGGTTTGTATGTAGCAGAGTGAGATGTAACTTCATGCAAGCACCATGGGTTGAACATAGAGGTTATATGTATTTCTAATTATAAACACATTTCCCAGATTATTCGGCATTGTAAATTGGAGGAAATAAACAACAAAAAAAACGGAAATTAGATCACTTCCGCCAATTCCTTATCTTTTCCACAAATTATGCTCGTAGCCATTGAGAGTACAAAAAAAAATTAGTAAACAACTCAATCTATGACTGGTCTTTGTTAACACAGGACAAGGTGGTAACAAGGCTAGGGGAATCCAGGGACTGGTTAGTTTCCAAGAGTGCCTATATCTAGTTTGAGGGAAAAGCAGAGGGAAGAGCACTGACCAGGAGTGTTGTGGGATGCATGACATTGAAAATAACATCAAAAGCAAGAAACTGGGGCATCAACAGCAGCCACAACACGTTTCAGGACAGACGGACATCATTTACAATTACCCACCAGAAGAAATGACCAAACAAAAAACAGAACCATGCTGCATTGCTTGAAGGGCCTGTCCCACTTGGCAATTTTTTCGGCGACTGCCGACGTCATATCATTGTCGCCAAAAGATTTTGAACATTTCAAAATGCAGCGGCGACAAAAAAAATGTTGCGACACTTGAAAAAAACACCGCGCATCTTACGTCATCATGCCAGGTCACGCCGCAAATTTTTCAGTGACCTGATACGTCAGTCAATGATGCTGGCAACCACTGAAAAAAAAAAAATCGCCAAGTGGGACAGGCCCTTAAGGCCTGACATAAGAAAGCATGTATTCAGAACTGGTTCTACAATGTGTGGAACTGATAACAATATCTAGTTAGAACACAAGCAATGAATGAGAACCAAACTCTCCAACCTCTGGACATAGCAGAGACTTATTGCAGGTGTTTAGAGGATACCCTGATGATCAAATCAATCATGGAGTTGGTAGATTTGCACAAATTGACTTCATTTCAAGAGATCTATCACAGTCGCTGCCTAAAAAAGGCTGCCAACATCATCAAGGACCCACACCATCCTGGCCACACACTCATTTCTCCGCTGCCACCAGGTAGAAGGTACAGGAGAGCACATCCAGGTTCAGGAACAGCTTCTTCCCCACAGCCATCAGGCTATTAAACTCGCTAACAAACAAACTCTGAACTATAACAGCCTATTGCACTTTATCTGTTTATTTATGTGTATATATATGGTCTATGCTATATAGACACACTGAACTGTTTTGTATTTATGCTTACAATACTCTGTTGTGCTGCAGCAAGCAAGAATTTCATTGTCCTATCTGGGACACAAGACAGTAAACTCTCTTGACTTGACTCGACTTGACACTTTTGCCTAATTTATGGATCTCAATTTGTTTGACACAAGTTGCAGCACTTACTGTGCAGTGCACATCATACCCCATAGCAAGATAAAATGTTCACGTGCCACCACTAAAATACTAGCTCAAAATTACAATCCAGCAAGTTAAAAATTAAAAAAGTCACGTCTTTATTCTGCTGGGCTATATCACATCCGTTTAGTGCTGGCAGTGGACCAAGCTAAATATGAAAACAGATGCTAATGTGAGACACCTCAGGCAGCACAATAGTGCAGATGGTAGAGCTGCTGCAGCACCAGAGACCCGGGTTCGATCCTGACCTCGGGTCTATGTGGAGTATCAACGTTCTCCCTGTGACCGCATGATTTTCCTGCATCATCTCAAAGACATGCGTTTGGAGGTTAATTGGCCTTTGTAAATTGCCCCTAGTGTGTAGGGAATGGAAAGAGAAAGTGGGATAACATAGAACTAGTGTGGTCAGGTGATCGATGGTTGGAGTGGGTTTGGTGGGGAGAACAGGCCTGTTTTCATGCTGTATATTTTATTGAACAACACATGCTCATTATCTGTGAATATATTATATGATGCCCTTAATAATTGTTTAAGCAGATTCCTATAGTGTTTAGAATGGTTCTAAATTCATGATAACTGCTTTAACATAAAACTATCAAAGTCTGCCAGCATAATAAGAGTTCAAGTAATCGCTCAACCACCCGGTCATAATTGACATTGCACATACCTTTGGTGGATCAAACAACTCCAAGATGTATCCACCACCTTCGCAAGACTTTGCCCTTCGTACAAGCAGCCTACACTTTTGCCATCGTGTTCCAATGTCCACGCCGACATCATCCACCACCATATAATTTAAAATGTCTTCCTTGCGGATGTCGTGAACCTCTTCTTTAGACGAAGTTCTTGAACGAGTGAACTTATGAGTCAGGTGTTTCAGCCACTCCTTTTCAGGAGAGTTGGCCACGGCAGAAGCTCCTCTTCTTTCAATCACTGTGGAATCTGTGGATTTTCTCCGGAACAGGCCACGTATGCTGCCCCCCACAGTTCTAGTAAACTGCGTCAGTGCTTTCGGTCGCTCAAGCGAGGGGCACGCAGAAATAGAAACATCTTCAGAGCTTCGGGCTTTCGATGAAAACACAAGATGCGCATCGGAACCCCTTTCTGATGCCTCAGCACTGTTCACCGCAGCATCCATCTTAGGTACAACCAGACCAGAGGAGCCATCAGGATTCTTCCTGCCAGTTTCCCTGTAATCCTGTACTCCTGTGAAGGGCGCCACAATACACCTGTTCATTACAAATCCCTCCTTTACCTCATTCCTGAAGTACTGCTGAAAGAGATCAGTAAAATACGAAGAAAAGTTTTCAGCCCCTTGCAAGTCGTGATTTGGGCTTTCATTTGCAAACAGCAAATAGTGCCTGGCAAGTTCCCTGGCAGTAGCATGAGCGTGTAGCTCACACAACTCTTTCCAGCTACGCGGCTGTGTCGGAGACCCTTGTTCTACAGTGTCGCCATTCATTGCAACATCTGGCACTGCTGGATTACGCTGGAGAAGGAAAAGAGACAAAAGCTACATTAGTGCTTTGGAGAAATGCAAATACAAAATAAAGACGACAAGCAAACAAAAGAAAGTCTGGGTCAAGTATACAAATGCAAGTATAGATATTGCAGCAATTCCTTTTATACGTAAATGCATGTATTTGTACAATATCCATAGAACATAGGAAACTACAGCACAGGAACAGGTTCTTCACCCCACAATGTCTGCGCCGAACATGATGCCAAGATAAAAAAAAAAAGACAAAGTACTGGAGTAACTCAGCGGATCAGGCAGCATCCCTGGAGAACATGGATAGGTGACGTTTCGGCTCGGAACCCTTCATGACGAAGAGTCCCAAACTGTTCTCCAGGGATGTTGCCTGACCCGTCGAGTTACTCCAGCACGTTGGTGTCTTTTTTTGTAAAACAGCATCTGCTGTTCCTTGTTTCTACAGGATGCCAAGATAAACTATTCTCATGTGCATGATCCATATCCCTCTATTCCCTGCATATCCATGTATTTATGCAGAAGCCTTTTAAACGGCACTTTCAAATGGGCCCCCATCACCACCCCTGGTAGCACATTCCAGTCATCCACCACCCTGTGTACAAAAATATGTCCCGCACACCTCCTTTAAACTTTCCCTCTCCTACCTTATCAAAGACCAGAGGGTACAGGTATATTTCCATCCTTCGACAAAGGTTTTGACAGTCTACCCCTATCTGTACATCTTAATTTTGTAGACTTCTGTCAGGTCTTTCCTCAACCTCCAGCATTCCACATAAAGCAAGTCAAGTCTGTCCAGCCTGTCCATATTACTAATACCCTCTAATCCAGGCAGCCCGTGGTAAGCCTCTTCTGCACTCTCACCGATGCCTCCACATCCTTCCTCTAACCCTTCAAGAAAACCTCAAATGTTATTTGCTTGCCAAAATGTAAATCAAATCTTTGGAGAACTGAGGAACTACAAAGACAATTTCAGTACTTTGAGATTAACAAACTTAAATAATTACTTCAAAAAGACTTTTATTTGGCCTACAAAATCACTCAATGCAAGACATCATGGTTCCCCTGCTAAGCACGTAGGAGTCTCACTAGATTTTACAATGCTATTATTTACACATTATGCAGTGTTTGAGAATAAAAATGAACCAGAATCTGCTCCTATAAATGAGAACTGCCAACGAAAATTATTTTGAACTTTACTCCAGTGATTTAGTTGATAAATGTACTGCACTCTGTGCAGCCAAGCCATGCAGACCAGAAGGATCAGATTCCATCTACAATTGTCATCTAGTGTTTTGACTCATTCAGAATGAAAGGATATGGAGAGAAAACAAAAGCATTCACACTTAAATGAATTACAAACATTTCATGAGACAGCACCAATTACACATTAATTTTTTTTGTTGCAATTTTGAGTGTAAATTAATTATGTTAGTTTAGAGATATTTTAAATGCATAGAAACAGGCCCTTCAATAACTCATTCAGACTAGATCCATGTTATCCCATTTTCACATCCACTTCCCACATACTGGAACAATTTTACAGAGGCCATTGACCTACAAATCCACATGTCTTTGGGAAGTGGGAAAAAACTGGAGTACTGAGAGGAAGCTCACATGGTCACAGAAACAATGTGCAAACTCCACACAGACAGCACCACGAGGTCAGGATCAAACCCGGGTCTCTGGCACTGTGAGGCATCATTGTGCTGCGATTCTTGTCTTATTCTTTGATCCTTTAGACTCCTCAAAGCCCATAAACCATCTGTAAGGCTTAAGTCAGGAGTGTGATGAAGCACCCTTCACGTGTAGTTGACTGAAACTTCAACAATGCTCACAAACCACAATCCCATACAAGGCATAAACCAACATGCAGAAATAAATCAACAGTGAAAGTTGACTTGCTCAGTCATTGTGCTGCTTTCAAACAACAGCAGTTGACTCTAAACAAAACCAGTGAAATCTCAGTGCTGGAGGACTTCCCACTGCCAGGCTGGTAAGTTATCGACACTGGTAGAAGCCCCTCAGTTGATTAAAACATGTTCCTCCTTCCATCTTTGATATTTTGAACGGAAATTTACTTGATTAAGATTGCTGGTTAAACACGGATCCACTTTTGCTGCTTCATGTAGCTGTTCAACACTGCACATTTCCTGCTTATCTAGTTGGTTGTACGAGAACAGCGGCTCCCAAACTGCCCGTATGAAAGCCCCATTTGTTCGCACTCAGTAATACATGCATCACATTCCCACCCCCACAAATACTTGAAGATACCATGGGTTGTTTCGTTTATGGAGCTGGGGCTCCCCCAGGAATTTCTGCCTTTGCTAGCAGTGCCACAGTTTGGGCAGCGAGCAAGCCAAGTATATTTGTCACTACCTCTACTTTATTGTGAACTACTAAATAAATTACCTCAATGCTATTAAAGCCTTGTTAAAACCCTTGCAGGTTATGGCATTCTCAATCCGAGGGACTCAGGGCACCCCAGGCTGCTGCACATTAACAATTATTTATGACTCGTTATAAATACAGCTTCAACAAGCCAGAATTTCAGATGTGATGAGCAATTGTCTTGTTCAATGCACTATAATCAGTCTTTTATATTTAACATGCAAAACT
This sequence comes from Amblyraja radiata, assembly GCF_010909765.2. Lineage (NCBI taxonomy): Eukaryota > Metazoa > Chordata > Chondrichthyes > Rajiformes > Rajidae > Amblyraja > Amblyraja radiata. The sequence goes on along the minus strand of NC_045980.1, from coordinate 17,028,240 downwards.
GCAAAAAGTTATATATTTGTCACAGGAGAGTAAACATTGAAACCAACTGGAGAAATAATGCACCAAATCCAAAAACAAATTCTATGGATTTGCAATACTCTTGGGATAATTATAAGCAATCCAGTTTGGCTTTGTGACATTTTTAAAAATCATTCCTGCATAAATGTTATTGCAGTCCTTGCAGAATTAAACAATGAGCATTTGTCAGATACTTGTTTACCACAAGTCATGCCCAGTTACTACACATGGATTCATTGCCCATTTTGGAAAGTTCTCCTGCATATGTTTTAAGTGACACCCACACTCATGACTGACAGGATGGACTATAAATAATCAAACTTGCGGGAGAGAAAGTTTTATCTAAAATAAATGGTTTTTGGAGTGCAGTTTATCTTTTATTGAACAGTTATTTTGGAAAGACTTTAAAGAAATAAGAACTTTGTATAAATGCTGTTTGAAAACCTTGGAATCATCAAGTGACTTGGCGGACAGTGAATGACTAGTTTTAAGCGCATCAATATCACGAAGGCAAAAGCAGCAGCTGCTACTTGATATTTGCATAACAGTTTCCATAAAGAAAAGGTGACAATTAGATTACATGGGCTATGGATATGCAAGACAATTAAAAACATCAGTTCTTCCTGATCTGACATGCATATCTATCAGAAATAACAGAATAAGCCTGAGATTGAGTGTTTCTCCATGAAAAAGAAAACACTTTTCTCATCACAAACAACAGTGTAAAGTTTCCATAGACCTATACTGCAATGTTGGCTGAAAGCAAGTGTTTGAGGAGTTTGCGTGTCAGTGTATATATATATAGTTGGCGTTTGTTTCACTGCAGGAAAAATACAATAGGTTATGTGCTTAAATTGAATAAAAGTAGAAGCATGTTGTTTTACAACCTCAGAATAACACAAGCTAATTGGGTGAATTGTTAAAGTAAGAATGCAACTTTTCAGTATGAAGAAGGGTCCCAATCCAAAACGTTGCCAATCCATGTTTACCAGAAATGCTGCTCAACCCGCTGAGTTTCTCCAGCATGGTGTGTCTTTAAAAAAAAGAAGAAACCAGCACCTGCTGGACCTTGTGTCTACATACAACTTGCAAGGAGTGAAATGTAAAGCAGGAAACAATGATTTAGCTGGAAGGGGACAGGGAGGAGCAGATGCCATGGGGAGGGGGGGGTAATGGGAGAATAGAAAGGAAATATGGGACTCAAGAATGGGAGGTGAACATACGGATGAGGGGAAAGGAGCAAGGTGACTAGGGTGGTGGGAGATGGGATGTGTGCACACCTGGGTGGGAGGGGGAAGATGTAGAGATTGGAGAGATCAATGTTCACACCATTGGGTTGTACGCTACCCACGTGCAAAACAAGGTCCTCTTCTTCCACTTTCCAGTGGCCTCACTCTGCCAATGGAGGCCAAGGGCAGAAAATTCAGTATGGGAATGGGAAGTGAAAATGGTTAGCAACCGGTAGATCCAGCAGGCATCGGCAGACAGAGCACAAGTGTTGGGCAACACAGTTGACTAGTCTGCACTGGTCTCGTCGATGTTCATAACTGAACACCTCTTCCACCAAGACCTACTCTTTCCACTCCCCCGTCCCCTTCCACCCATATCCCTCGCTCCAATCACGCCAACTCGGCTATCACTTATTAATTTTTACCACCCATCTCTTTTCCAGATTTCTCCACTCCTACTCCAGTCAGTCTGCAGAAGCATCCCAATCCCATATATTCTGTCCATTCACACCACAGATGCTGCCTGACCCGCTGAGTTTCTCCAACACTTTGTTTCTTGTGGTAGATCTGACAAAGTCTTTAGTTAATCATTTTTGTTAAACATTGTTGGCTGTATCATTTTATTTTAGCTTACATTTTTCTAACCCAGCCTATTAATTTAGCAGAGTCCAAAAAATAATTTTGCCGTGCAGTGCTTATGTGACAATAGAGAATCATTGATGGATTGATTCCAGTAACAAATTCACCCTTCTGGAATTCACAAATCACAACCAAAACGTTTGAGATGTGGAATAAAAATTCACTGATGGAATTCATGCAAGGAAAAAAACTAAACACAAAATGCAAGAGAAGCAACAAATTGTCAATTTTTGAGAAAGATTCAGATTACAGGAAATGCGATATGGACCATTTTCCAGGAATACAACCCCTCAGTGACGTGGGGTGTACTGGATGTGGTTGTTAGTTCTCTTCCCGCCAGTAAGTTGCTGGGTAAACATTCCCTATAGATGTCGTAATTTACATGACACAACAGGATTTCCATGCTAAAACTGGCCCTGAAAGTTACCTGAACAACTCGTGTCGATGTGTAAAAGAACCGTCTTTGATGTTCTTTGCCTCAGGTGGAGTGCTGTGCCGTTGCACCTAACCAAGAGCCGATTGAACTTATTGTGACTGAAATGTAAAGATCACATTTCACAATAACAAAGGGAGACATTTGGCCGATCAAGTCTCGGCCAGCAAACAGTAGGGGGCATGGATTTTGCCCTCATTGCACTGGAACAGCTGTGACCTGCAGGTCTCTGGAACTAGTGCATGATGATGGGATTAAGCTGCAAGGCTCTTTCTGAACCAGCACAGGCTTGATGGACTGAGTTGTAAATTTTCAAAGTTGTAGATCTGCGCTGTAAATTGTATACGATTTGGGAAAGTATAAAATGGACCAGAAAATGCATGCTAATTCACAAACCTATTGCTAAAAATACCTGAATGAGAAACAGTGCAACTTGGTTGCAATGCTGGGAAACTTGTTGCAGAAAAGAGGAAAGAAAGACATTATAATGAAAACACTGCTGCATACGTGAATTATACAATATCGAATCAGTAAATACACTTCTCTTTTAAGTTGCAAACATTACAAACTAAAAACGAAACTAATTCAAGTGATCTATAAGCAGTTTGTGTTGGTAGTTTCCCTTTTACAAAGTATTAAAGGATACTTTGGAACAGTCACCTTAAAGCACAACACACACATGTACTGGAACCCTCCATCTACAGATCTCCAGCAAAGTTAGGTGTGGACGTGTTTGCCTGCAAATATTTTGGCCATATCCCTTTCCCTGGCCCCTACGTAGATTCTTTTATCAGGCTTGACAGCCCACAGATGACTCAGCTCGTTACCAAGCGTGGCTCACTACACAGAATTATCCTTCAGGCAGAGGCATTTAACACAACTGGATTAAGTTGTCAGACAAGCCTTGCAGCACTTCCAATGAGAACACGTTCATCAACAAAATCCACAAATGCAAGGAAACAAAAATCACGAATACTAATTAAAATCCAAGTATGCCAGCACTTAAATAACTTAAAAATTGCACCTTATTTAGAAATTCACTCTCAGTGCCAATCACTGTACAGCCATCCATGGTGAAACAGTTGATATGGAATCTAACTGGCAACGGCACCTAGTCGTTTTTATTGCCCTCTTTCCAAAAAAAACCTAATATCTTTAGGGACCATCAAAATAAATTCTTGTTTTTTTTACTGGTGGAATCAAGATACGAAGTGTCACCTGGTGATTAACCAACAGGCCATTATAACCAACATGCAATTATAAGGCAAAAGTGCGTTCTCAACCACCATCCATTAAGACATATTTTGGGACAATGACAAGTCAGAAATCAGGGTAAAGGCCATGAGGTTTTAATTGAAATGGTAAACAGTATCTTTAAACTCAGATATGTTCACATTTGACCTTATGACCCAATAGCTGGCACTTTAGATTTCAACAGAAAACATGTGCTTGGTCAGTTGTACAACCTGCCCATTCTCAAGAGCACGTCGGTGCTCGAACCTTTCTGACCCATTGCCTGAAATGAAAACGTATCATCAGGTTCCAATAAGACCCAACCAATATGGCGATTTCTTCAGATTCCCAACATTAGGGTTTCCCCACAGCATTTGGCCCGAGCCATCAGTGTTGAGTGCTGAGCCACTCACACATTTTCACACAGCAGCAGACACAGTCTTTCTTCATTCTATACATCTGGTCTGCAAAGAAGGATCAAGAAGGTACGCAGAGGAATTGATGGCATGGGCCCCAAGTCAGTGACTTTTAGGGACACGGGGGAATGACAAACTGGCTGCAGAGGTTTCTAACTGCAGTGTTAGCTCACCCTGGCAATAATTGATTAGTAGTACCTGCTCCCAGTTGTATTGGGGCAACATCACTCCCCACCCTGGGTATGAGAAAGGTGAAGTAGCCCGACCATTTGTGTGCCACAGATCTTCACTGAGGAATGATGTAGGACAGTTGACAGACACTAGCCTGTTTTCAATGAGCCATAAGGTGAGACTATAAAATGTTCTTATTGTATTGAAAATTACTCTTGCAGTTTAAACGGCATCTCCCCCACCACTAAGAAATTAATATGCAACTGATTTATTGCAAATTACCACAATGAGGAACGTCAATATTACATTTCGTAAGTATTGCCAGTCTTGCTCACAACTGGGCCTCAGTTTTTGAGGCATTCTGCGATTTTAGTAGGCTTTAGGGCACCGGCAAATTCTGAACATCTTACAAAGGCACAACATTTTTAAATCAGGCATCTCCCTGGAAGATTTGGCATGAAGTTTACAGTGGTGCAAATTTAAGTGATACTTTGGTTTTAGTTACCCTTTGATGTCATATCAATTAATTTGTTTAAATGTATTGTTACTCATCCTTTGTGCGTCAATGAGTGCTACTCCATGCAAATCGCTCATTGACTCAATGCCCTTAGGTGCTGACAGTAGAGACTGCAGATGGGAAATACGATAGGAATACATTCACAACCCTTAGGCCACACAGAAATAGGAACAGCACCTCGTATTTCGCTTGGGCAGCTTACAACCAGTGGCATTAATATTGATTTATCTAATTTAAAGCAACTCTTGCATTTCCTCTCTCCCCATCCCTCCCCAATCCGTCATTCTGCTAGTTTCACTGTTAGTATTATCACCTCCTCCACAGCCAACAATGGACCATTGTGGGCTCTTTGTCTGATGCTAGCTGTGATTTTCTCTATACCTTTTCATACCTCTAGTTTCCCTCTCCCCTGACTCTCAGTCTGAAGAAGGGTCTCGATCTGAAATGTCACCTATTCCTTTTCTCCAGAGATGCTGCAAGAGCCGCGGAGTTAATACAGCATTTGGTGTCTATCTTCGGCGTAAACCAGCGTCTGCAGTTCCTTGCTCCACACTTTGGTGTGTTAATCAAAATGACAAACTTCTTAAAACACGTTATAGATAATCCTGAGGAAATAGCGGAAAACCTTCTGATCCATCATTTTAGGAAAAGTGAGCAAAACACAAAGTGCTGGAATAACTTGGCGGGTCAGCCAGCATCTCGGGACGGAATGGACAGACGACGTTTCGGGTCGGGACCCTTCTTCAGACTACTTTGGCCAACATAGTGGGAAAACGGTGTTTTGCAGAGTGTCGTCTAAGTTTTTAACTACTTCTGGCAAAGGCAACCCCTCTCCGACCCAAAGGTACACAAAATTGCTGGGGAAACTCAGCGGGTGCAGCAGCATCTATGGAGCGAAGGAAATAGGCGACGTTTCGGGCCGAAACCCTTCTTCAGGCGTTTCGGCTCGAAACGTCGCCTATTTCCTTCGCTCCATAGATGCTGCTGCACCCGCTGAGTTTCCCCAGCAATTTTGTGTACCTTCGATATTCCAGCATCTGCAGTTCCCTTTTGAACCCTCTCCGACCCACTTATCGCAGTGCAGACACTGAGGCAACGGCACAGTGGAGCTCCCAGCCCTGCCTCAAACTCCTAGCAGCAGCATGTGGCACTCCACAACCAGAGCCGTCTGGCTGCAAGCGTTTATGAGAACCATGTCGACACTACAACTAGTCAACGCGGCTCTCGTGTAAGTTGGTGCACTTAAGTCTGAAAAAGACAAAGTGCTGAAGTAACTCGGCAGCTCGCTCTCTCTGACCCGCTGAGTTACTCCAGCACTTTGTTTCCTTTTGGTTTATAAACCAGCATCTGCAGTTCCTGGTGTCTACTTTAGTCTGAAGATGGGTTCCTACCCGAAACATCGCCTGTCGGTCCACCCTCACGGATGTAGTCTGGCCCGCCGAGTCCCTTCCAACAGCACCGTAGCGTTTAGTTCCTGTGTTATTGTTATTTGGCTTTAAAAACTTCATCCCCCACTGAAGGTTTCAGTCAGTCACACAGCCGCTATCCCCAATCCGCGGGCAGAGCTGATGCGGCGAGTAGTGTGTGCTCACCCCCAGCGCCCTAAGACTGGCCAGACATTCAGCAGCAAGGGGTTGTTGTACTCACACTCACACAAGCAGTCGCTACCTGCGGCAGAATTCTTCACCACCTCGCTCGCCCATGTTGCCTCAGCCTTTTCTACTTCAGGAAGGAAATCCAAGCGCAGAAAAAAAAACCTAAATTCATCATTTCCGCTGACAAGTTGACAGTTGCATGGGGGCTCGGCTCGGGCAAGTGTTTGTGCGGCGGCGGGAACAGCGACGACACAACTGCGCACTTACTTATCTCTCACCTCCTGCCCTGCTCGCCGCTGCCTGCCTGCCTTCATTGGCCTGCGCTCGCCCAATCGTGTCCTCACCGCGGGCGGCAGCAGGGGCAACACACACACACACATTAGTTGTCCAACAGTGGCCCCCGAAGGCTGCCTCCCACCCAGCAGCAATGCCGACCCTTCCTTGTTTACGCAAACAGTGCATTCCTACTCACCGAAAGAAAGCACAATCTGCCGCAAAAAAAAAAAAAGAGCAGAGCCCCATGAATCTGAAGAAGGGTTTCGGCCCGAAACGTCGCCTATTTCCTTCGCTCCATAGATGCTGCTGCACCCGCTGAGTTTCCCCAGCAATTTTGTGTACCCATGAATCTCTGTTGAGGCGAGTTAATGGGTTGCACTATCTTTAAAGCTAGACACACCACGCGGGCATCGGAACTGAATCAAACGGGTCTAGAAAAAGGGGGAAGCCCTCGAGAACTTTAATGCGACACATCAATGCAAACTTCTTATCGGGTTTCAAAATGTTCGTTTGTTAATGTTACTTACATTTTGAGAAGCCACCTTTCCCGTTGTCATTGATAATGGTTGACTCCTACACGTTTGACGTGTTACATTTTCAGTTTCATTCCCAGCAGTTGAAAGTTAGAAACTTCCTTTTCAAAAGTTTGCACGATAGAAGGCAGAAGCAAACAGACTTTTAAAAGTATAATTTATTGTTGGTTACCTGGAAGGCCAACAATAATCAAAACATTTATCCACCTACTGAATTGGAATTAGTATATTTTTCTTGTTCAGTAAAACAATGCATTTAACGCACGTGTTAAATGTTTCACTTCAACCGATGCAAGCATTTAATATATTTGCAGTGCAATAAGTAAACGCATAATTTGCACTAACACAAGGTACACAAACATGGCGAGGGGGATTGAGGCAGGGAGGAATGAGGAGGAGGGAGGTTAGGGATCGGGAAAGTAACAGTGGGGAGTAGATGGCGCTGAGGGGGAAGATCGGGGTAGGAAGGAAGTAAACAAAGTATCGAATATGAAGAGTTTTGTTTAAGAAAGAACTGCATATGCCAGAAAAATCGGAGGTAGACAAAAGTGCTGGAGAAACTCAGCGGGTTAGGCAGCATATATGGATCTATAGATGCTGCCTCACCCGCTGAGTTTCTCCAGCATTTTTGTCTACCTTCGAAGATGAAAAGAATATGTTTAGGGATTGAAGGAGTGGGAGAAAGAGAGTAAAGTGGGAAGAAAGAAGGGGAAGCCGAGTGGATGGAAAGACATGAAGGGTGGGGAAGTTAAGACATGAAAGAGGATAGGTGGGGACGAGGAAGCAATGGACAGATGAGGTGACAGAACAGTGGAAAAGCGGTGGGGATGGAAAAGGGGCAGGTGGGGGTTGGGGGTGGAAGGTGGGGTGGGGGTTGGGGAGAGAGAAGGGGCAGATGGGGTGGGGGTTGGGGAGAGAGAAGGGGCAGGTGGGGTGGGGGTTGGGGAGAGAGAAGGGGCAGGTGGGGTGGGGGTTGGGGAGAGAGAAGGGGCAGGTGGGGTGGGGGTTGGGGAGAGAGAAGGGGCAGGTGGGGTGGGGGTTGGGGAGAGAGAAGGGGCAGGTGGGGTGGGGGATGGGGAGAGAGAAGGGGCAGGTGGGGTGGGGGCTGGGGAGAGAGAAGGGGCAGGTGGGGTGGGGGCTGGGGAGAGAGATGGGCAGGTGGGGTGGGGGTTGGGGAGAGAGAAGGGGCAGGTGGGGTGGGGGTTGGGGAGAGAAAAGAAGCAGGTGGGGTGGGGGTTGGGGAGAGAGAAGGGGCAGGTGGGGTGGGGGTTGGGGAGAGAGAAGGGGCAGGTGGGGGGGGGGGGTTGGGGAGAGAGAAGGGGCAGGTGGGGGGGGGGGGGGGGGAGAGAGAAGGGGCAGGTGGGGGGGGGGGTTGGGGAGAGAGAAGGGGCAGGTGGGGGGGGGGGTTGGGGAGAGAGAAGGGGCAGGTGGGGGTTGGGGAGAGAGAAGGGCAGGTGGGGGTTGGGGAGAGAGAAGGGGCAGGTGGGGGTTGGGGAGAGAGAAGGGGCAGGTGGGGGTTGGGGAGAGAGAAGGGGCAGGTGGGGGTGGGGGAGAGAGAAGGGGCAGGGGGGGGTTGGGGAGAGAGAAGGGGCAGGTGGGGGTTGGGGAGAGAGAAGGGGCAGGTGGGGGTTGGGGAGAGAGAGGGGGCAGGCGGGGGTTGGGGAGAGATGAAGGGGCAGGTGGGGGTTGGGGAGAGTGAAGGGGCAGGTGGGGGTTGGGGAGAGAGAAGGGGCAGGTGGGGGTTGGGGAGAGAGAAGGGGCAGGTGGGGGTTGGGGAGAGAGAAGGGGCAGGTGGGGGTTGGGGAGAGAAGGAGCAGGTGGGGGTTGGGGAGAGAGAAGGGGCAGGTGGGGTGGGGATGGAAAAAGGGGAACCAACTTCCTCTAGCTTCACAATACTTCACTCCATTTGTTTCACACTTTGTCATTTCATCTCTGGTCGTTGTCCAACTATTTGCCTATCAACCCCCACCCCCCACTACCACCACTATCCTGCTAGGCTTTGTCCTTCACCGCTCCTCCTCCTTCCCCCCCAATCATCACAATCCTGACCCAAAATGTAACTTATCCATGACCTCCAGAGATACTGTCTGACCTGATGAGTTACTCCAGCACTTTGTGCCCTTTTCTGCATACCATCAACCACAGTTCTTTGTTTCCACATCTTCTTGTTTTAGGTGTGTAAATGGCATTCTAAAGACGTGCAGTCAAAAAAGCTACGCTGATTTATTGCAAGAATTCTTATAATCGCCACACATTATAAACCGAATAACGGATTGGCACCAATCTAGCAGGTTGTCCTCTCGACAGGATCAAGATTCTGAGTTCCACAAAATCTGGAGTCACACAGCTCCGAAACAAGTTAATAGCCGGCTAAACATGAGACATAGAAAATAAATAATCATGTACGCAAAGTGATTTGTAAGATAAATAATATTTTGGTCATTATTAAAAGGAGGTTGTAGCGTACATTAAAAAAAGGCTTGTTGAGACTAATAAGGCTCTGCCACTACTGTATTATTGAGGTAAACAGGAAAGATATCAGGAACATAGAAAACAGCATCATTAAACAATCTATCACACATGGTCCATTCCCTCCCGAGATGCTGGGACATTACTGTCTAAATATTTATCAATATTTAAAATTGTATATAAATCCTAAATTAATTCTTCCCTCAAAATGGCATTCCTCCCCAATTCCTATCCTTTCCGTTATAATGTTCTCATCCAAACCCACACCCCCTCCCCACTTCTAACTCACATAATTTTATCCTACAAGTTCTCCCTTGGTGCATTAGTTTCTCTCCCTAGCGGATCTTGACCTCTCAATGTTATGTCAACATGCTGGAATACCTTTCACAAGGGGTGGGTTTTCAATTACGTGTCCAGCATAAACCGTCATTATTTGCCAGCAAAATATATTTGTGAACAAATATTTTCACAAATGAAGATGAACGTCCTGTTTCTTCCATAAATGAACATCTGCGGGATAGCTTTTACTGATTCAGAACACAGCTGAAACTGTGAATGAAAGAACTAAAATTGCAGACATGTTTAGATCTCACATTGCGAGCGACTGCTTTGTTATGCAGTAGATACTCATGTCTGAGAGTAAACATGCATATCATTTCATGGAAAATAAGTGATTGAGTGAGATGCATTCAATCACAATTATATCTTCATTCAAGATGTTATAATCATACTGTGCAGAAACAGGCCCTTCGGCCCAACCCGTCCATGCTGACCAAGATGCCCCATCTAAGCTAGTCCCATTTGCTCGCGTTTGGCCCATATCCCTCTAAACATTTCCCATGTACCCGTCCAAATGTATTTAAAAAACTATTTATAGTATCTGCCTTAAACTACCCCACTAGCATCTAATTCTATATACACACCACCCTCTGAGTGAAAACGTTGCCCCTCGGGTTCATATTAGATTTTTTCCCTTTTCATCATAAACCTATGACATCTGGTTCCTGACTTGTATTCTGGGGGGGAAATTCTGTGCATTCACCCTATCCTCCTCATGGAGCCAGCATTGAACCACTGACTGACTGTACTCCATGTACAGTTGTTACAAGAACCAGCATTGAACAACCGACTGACCGTCACTCCATGTACAGTTGTTACTGGAGCCAGCATTGAGCCACTGTGACTGTACTCCATGTCAAGTGTTACTAGAGCCAGCATTGAACCACTGGCTGACTGTGCTTCAGGTACAGTTGTTACTAGAGCCAGCATTGAACAGATATGGGGGGAAATCTGGAACAGGGTACTGATTCTAGATGATCAGCAATGATCATATTGAATGACGGTGCTGGCTCGAATGGCCTACTCCTGCACCGACTTTCTGTTTCCATGGACCACTGACTATACTCCATGTACAGTTGTTACTGGAGCCGGCATTGAACCACTGGCTGAGTGTGCTCCATGTACAGTTGTTAATGGAGCCGGCATTGAACCACTGGCTGACTATTTTCCATGTACAGTTACTACAGCCGGCATTGAACCACTGGCTGACTATTTACCATGTACAGTTACTACAGCCTGCATTGAACCACTGGCTGACTATTCTCCATGTAGTTACTACAGCCGGCAGTGAACCACTGACTATTCTCCATGTACAGTTACTACAGCCAGCAGTGAACCACTGACTATTCTCCATGTACAGTTACTACAGCCGGCATTGAACCACTGACTATTCTCCATGTACAGTTATTACAGCCGGCAGTGAACCACTGACTATTCTCCATGTACAGTTACTACAGCCGGCATTGAACCACTGGCTATTCTCCATGTACAGTTACTACAGCCGGCATTGAACCACTGACTATTCTCCATGTACAGTTACTACAGCCGGCATTGAACCACTGACTATTCTCCATGTACAGTTACTACAGCCAGCATTGAACCACTGACTATTCTCCATGTACAGTTACTACAGCCGGCAGTGAACCACTGACTATTCTCCATGTACAGTTACTACAGCCGGCATTGAACCACTGACTGTTTTCCATGTACAGTTACTACAGCCGGCATTGAACCACTGACTATTCTCCATGTACAGTTACTACAGCCGGCATTGAACCACTGACTATTCTCCATGTACAGTTACTACAGCCGGCAGTGAACCACTGACTATTCTCCATGTACAGTTACTACAGCCGGCATTGACCACTGACTATTCTCCATGTACAGTTACTACAGCCGGCATTGAACCACTGACTATTTTCCATGTACAGTTACTACAGCCGGCATTGAACCACTGACTGTTTTCCATGTACAGTTACTACAGCCGGCATTGAACCACTGACTGTTTTCCATGTACAGTTACTACAGCCGGCATTGAACCACTGGCTGACTATTCTCCATGTACAGTTACTACAGCCGGCATTGAACCACTGACTATTCTCCATGTACAGTTACTACAGCCGGCATTGTACCACTGACTATTTTCCATGTACAGTTACTACAGCCGGCATTGAACCACTGGCTATTCTCCATGTACAGTTACTACAGCCGGCATTGAACCACTGACTATTCTCCATGTACAGTTACTACAGCCGGCAGTGAACCACTGACTATTCTCCATGTACAGTTACTACAGCCGGCATTGAACCACTGGCTGACTATTCTCCATGTACAGTTACTACAGCCGGCATTGAACCACTGCCACTCCTTCTCCTGAGGGAGGCCTGGCCACTCCGTGACGTCAGCGGGAGCCGGTGATGGCGGACGCGGGGAAGGAGCGGCCTGAGGACGAGCGGGGCGTGAGCCTGAGGGCGGGCAGCCCGCGGGGCCGGGGCAGCCGGTGAGTGAACAGCGCGGGTGTTGTGGCCGGCGCCTCACTCACCTCAGGACGGTGGCGACGGCGAGGAGACGCGGCCGCCCTCACTCCCTCCTCGGGCCTACTCCCATCCCCGGGCTCCTGGATCCAGGCAGCGCCTCCCTGCCCGAGCGCCGGCCGCCAAACCTCTCACTCGCTTCCATCTCTGTCTTTTTGAACCAAAGAAGTGGGTTCCTGTCATAAACCGGACGCCCTCGGTTTGTTTTTATTTGAAAATAACCGCCGCTCGTCGCCGAGTTGCTGTGCCGACCGCCGGGCAGCGCGCATGCGCGCATCCAGCAGCCATTGGCTCCTGTTTGTGCAAATTTGCTCTTCAATGATTCAATGCAAGCTCATCAATCAATGCATTTCTAATCCACGCATCTCTTAATGAATAAATCAGATGATACTATACATAAATACAATCAAGTCAAACTCAACTACTATGGATAATCCAAGCTAATCAATTTCTAATCCAAGCATCTCAATGAATAAATCAGATAATACTATACATAAATACAATCAAGTCAAACGCAACAACAGTAGAGCGAAGGAGGAGATTATGTATCGTATAGATGAATATAGTTGGAGAAAAAAGGAACTGAAGATGTTGATTTACTTAAAAGATGACATACAATTCTGGAGTAACTCAGAGGCTCAGGCAGTATTTCTGGAGAACATGGATAGGTGACTATAGGTCGGGACCATTCTTCAGACTCTGGGACCCCGAAATGTCACTTCTCCATGTTCTCCAGAAATGCTGGCTGACCCGCTGAGTTACTCCAGCACTTTGTGTTCTACCATGCAGTTCTCTCCACCAGTAACATTGCATGGTCACCTCAGACTGTGCAAAACACACCAGCAGCATTTTCTACAATTCCTTCCTGTTGCAGCTTCTTGTTTACCACGAACACATATGTGGTAGTGAGATCCACAATTTCTGAGTAACAAAGTGTTCTAATTTAGGGATTCTCAGTGACGCTCTGAAATCAGTTGCCTGAAGTTTTGCAGCTCCCCATAAGTGCAAATACTTTTGTCTGCTTTATCAAAGCTTTAGTAATTGTAAAGAATGTTGAAGAACCTTTTGTTTTCAAGAAAAGTAGAAATCCACCATGTTCATTCATTTCTGATTGGCATGACCTTGCATTTCCGATATCACCTTGTAAATAATTTAAAGATCCTCCCTATATCATTACATAAAATTTTACATAGCACCCCAAGTCTGACATAACCAAATTCCACAAAAATTTGGCAGGATTTTTTAAAAACATTCCATCACTCTGTAAATAAACTCTTGACCTTGGTGTCATTTTTTTGCCTCTTTATTATTCTGCATTGCTACTCCCATTGATTATTCTGATGCAGGGTCATGGCCTGAAATACCAGCCATCCCTTTGCTTCGATAGCTGTGGCCTGGCTTCCTTTGCTGTTCTTGCTGTTTTGTTTTGCTCCGGATTAATGAATCTTGTGTATCTAATTTGTGCCTTTAAACTTCAAGACCCCTTTGTTTCACTTTTCCGTTCAGATTTTAATGTTGCATACGTTATATAACTTTATTTGTCTGAAGTTTATGGCAAGGCTAAGTTCACAAGAGATAATATATAAGTTTAAAACTAAAGACAATGGAAATCTGAAGTACAAATTGATACCTGGCAAAATTCAGTAAAGGATTGATTTTTCTCCCGCTCCTTCCATGTTATATTCCTTGTCAAATGCTGTTTTTATATCTTCCACTTCTCATGAGTACGCCCAAAATAATTTTCTTTGTTCTGTTGTAGACAATGCCATTCATAATTTGTAATTGAAGATGGTCATGGCCTGTCACTTGTGTGGTGTGAATGTTAGCAGTCATTTAGCTGCCCCATTCTGAATGTGGTCCAAGTAGTGCTCCGTATAGGCACAGCTTACTTCTTTGTTTGAGGAGCTGTAAAATGAACTAAAATATTTAATGGAAGGAAAGTCATTGATGAAGTAGCTATAGATGGTTGGACCTAGGACATGATCATGAGAAACACCTAGAGCAATGCCCAAGGCTCAATGTGATTGAACATAATTATCTCTGTGCCAGATATCATTTCACCTACAAAGAGCTGATTTAATGTCTTTATTTGCATTGATCTTTTTAAATATGCTTTAAATGTCAAAAGGTATAATATTTTATTCAGCCTTTCAACCTTGTGCAGATTAGAAAGCAAACAGTATTTTTTATATCAGGATTAACATTCCACACAATCTTCTAAATCCTTGCTTGTTAAACTGTCTTCCTCTTAAATGATTTCCCACCACTTTTGGTGTTCCACCTCTTTCTACTGTAGGTAGTTGTAGATGCTGAGATGAATAGATTTTGGGGTGTGAAGGCAATTGGGAATTGAGGTGAATGAGGATTGGCCATCATACAATTAAATGATGAAGAAGGCTCAAGGGGCTAAATGGCATACTTCTATTTCTGTTGTTTGTAATTCATCTAGACCTAGTCTGGATCTGTAGTGATCTATTTGTGTTGATATTTCCTGGGCAACCATGTAATCCCTTGACATGGTACATTCTTTTAAGCTGCTTTTTAATAAATGTAACAACATATGAACCAATGAAACTAAATTCTCCATCTGTTTGCAGTTTTACTGATATCTATGTCAAAACTAGATACTCGGATGCAACCAAATCTGCATGCATGAACAATGTTGAATACTTTGAAGAATGACTGCATTCTCCATTCTTGATGTCTTTTGTGTTTTCTTTTTTCTATATATAAGCTAAAGCATGAAGTTGAATGAAAGAAGTGTGGCATACTATGCCACTTGTGATTCTCCAACTGACAAGACTGGATACTTGCACAAAAAGGGAGAACGAAACACTGCTTATCACCGCCGTTGGTTTGTTTTGAAGGGTAACCTGTTCTTTTACTTTGAAGAAAAGGAGAGCAGAGAGCCCATTGGAGTAATCATATTGGAGGGATGTACTGTGGAATTGTGCGAGTCTTCAGAGGAGCATGCTTTTGCAATCAAGTTTGACAGTGTTAAGTCAAGGTCATACAAAATGGCTGCTGAGAACCCCACAGAAATGGAAGCCTGGGTTAAAGCTTTATCCCGCGCAAGTTTTGACTACATGAGAATAGTTGTGAGGGAACTTGAAAAACAATTGGAAGAGATGCAGCAAAGTAGAGGCAGCAGCCGGAAAAGCCAGAGAAACCCATTTGCACGAAAACATGCAATCAATCCTTCTGGTGCACAACAAATCTCAAGTAGTTGCACTATGTCTCATGGAACTCCTGTTAAAGAAAATGGCTACGTTCCCTGGAATACCACATCAGTTCAAACACTAGAAACTGAATGGAATGGCAAAGCTCATGCTGTTAATGATAATGACATTGCTAAATACTTCCCAGACCAGGAAAGACCACCACATACCCAACGCTTGCCACCTCCCTTGCCCCCAAGGAGGAGAACAGCAACAGGAGGAGTAACGTCTGGGATTGGTGGTCTGATGCTGGCCCATGATAATGCTGCCTCAGCCACAGGGACTTACTGCTTCAGCAGATTACATGAGTGGTTTGGCAGGGATGTGATACAGCTGCAAAGACAGTGGCAAGAGCACAAGATCAGAAATGATGGTGTGTCAGAACCTGATCACATCATCTGAATTCATAATATAGTACATCTTGCTCAGTGTCTTTAAAAGGAGGATTTCTTTCTCGAGTTTTATATCTAATTCAATCTCTTTAGCATCATATTCTAGCCCTCTAGTGCTTTCCAGTATGTATACAAAAGGTACTCTGCATTTCTGTTTTAGTTTTTTTTATAATCTGGCTGGATCCAGCAAATGAAACACAATATATTTAAATGGGCATTGGGCAATGTCTTACAATTTTTGCTACTTATGTCCTTCTGTTTTAATTTTAGTATCCCTGGCAGTGAAATGAAAATGAACATGAAAATTAAAGTAATTCCAATGAGCTTTTTAAAATAAATGGGATTTTGAGTTATGGTGCAGAGACAAAACGAATGCACCTTAAGTTTGATATCTGGTAATTGTCCAACTCGAAAATGAGGATAGGTGGCCTTGTTTAGAGTGTGGGATGGGAAATCATCCAAGCTTGCTATAGTTTATATTGAGATTTGTGTTTGCAAGATTCACGCTGTCCACCTTGATGTTGGCAGCCTGCACAAAATGGCCTACGCATGGACACTGGCTATTTTGCCTGTGAACCTGCCCTGCTGCATCTCGGGGTGGGAGGAGTGTCAAAAGTCATAGCAGACTCAGGATTTACTTGCCTTTCCTTGATTGGTGCTGCCAGTTGTTTTTCAGCTTACCACTGCCATGCTATTTTACAAGTTTAAACACTAACTGAAAGATACAAAATACTCTATTTCTGACAATGAGTAACAAGAAACGAACACTTAAGAAAAATGTTATTTTTTAATCTGCGTGATTGATGGGGAAAGGTACAGCCCGGATCCTATTTAAACATCAGAAAATTGCAAACATATGTAAATAAAGTACCACCCATTAACTCTTTGGCTTGAAAAGTTATTACTGTACAGGCACCTCGCATTTTAAATGGGGGCTACAGGCTTGAAAAGCAGTGTGTAATCAAACGTGCATAAATCAAACATATGCCAGGCACCGCAGGTGACTACGGTGCCAGGCATAAATTTGAGCATGTTATTCGAAAAATAGGAGCGTTTAAATGAAACCGGTAGTATTTAGACAAGCACGTTATTCTAAAAAATGCGCAAATCAAGCAGGTTTAAAACGTGAGGTGCCTTTATTTAATTTTTAAACGCCATTCCATTGTAGCTCCCAATGAGTTGGTAAATGCAATGTATTATGCAGATCCAAGCCATATGGTGCACAAAGGCACTGTATCAGTTGTCTAATCTAGACAACAAAAGTCAGAAAAATTGACTCCATTGGCTTCAGACTCTCAGGGCAGGGGAAAGTCATTGTTTTCTCTCTGGCTCACTGTTCAGTGATACTTGCTGAGCAGAAAATACAGTATTGGATTTCCGGACAGAGTTATAGTTGGCTGTAGTGATGCCTGCAGACTAAACCTTGCTCATAATTAGTGTCAGTTCAGGTACACAAAATTGCTGGAGGAACTCAGCGGGTGCAGCAGCATCTATGGAGCGAAGGAAATAGGCGACGTTTCGGGCCGAAACCCTTCTTCAGACTGTCAGTTCAGGTAGATCATTTGTTGGATGGTTGGTGTTTTACCATTCCTGGCACTCAATAAAAGATGAAAATTGTTAACAGTTTTGCTATTAATTTGACAGTATCTAAGTTTTGGAGTAAACATTAACATTAGCCAGCAGTGTCTGGCCTGAAATTGTGACAGAGCTGGTGTGCTTGGCCACTTCCTCCCAAAATCAAGAGGGAATTCCAGACAGTTTTTTAAAAAGTTGCAATTCAATGTTGGTGATTGACTACTCTGTGTAGTAGCAGAATAAAAGCTTTTAGAGTTGGAGTCCAGGATATAAGTGTTGAGGCCTACACAGATGTTGGATTTAGGGGGGGGGGGGGGGGGGAATTTGGCCCTTTTCACAAATTGGCTGGGTGGTGTCAGTGGCTGCACCTTCATATTTTTAGCAGCTATTTCAATTTGCCCAGGTTCAGTAGCTGTTGAAACATGCACAAATTACTATCATTTCTTTGCTGCTAGATATACTTAGAAAATATGTCCTAAACTTGCTGAACTAAGCAAATTGTACTTTGAACGTGCAATTCATTTTATTTTTGCTAATATTTATTTTTGCTATGTTGTACTTTGAGACATGACTGCAGTGCAGGAATTGCTGGTTCTATGTTGGTTGTTGGTTTCAGTCATGCTCTCTGTGGGTGGGTTGAAACTGGGTTTAGTTTTGCAAAGTTAGTGAATATGGGAAGACGGGGGAGAAAAAGTTTCAATTTCAGAGTTTCATTATTGATTGTGGTTGGAAATGTGACTGTGGGACAGAAAGAGAACTATGCCTGGCCTTGATCGCTACTATCATCAGTCATACAGCATACAAACAGGCCCTTTGGCCCGACTCATCCATGCCAACCAAGGTGCCTACTTGAGCTAGTTCCATTTGCCCACATTTAATTAATATCCTTCTAAACTTGTCCTATCCATGTACATGTCTAACTGTCTTTCAGACATTACAATTGTACTCATCTCTACCACTTCCTTTGGCAGATCATTCATTCCAAATACCCACCACTCTCTATGGAAAAAAGTTCCCATTCACTTTAAATCCTTCCTCACTTTAAACCCATGCTCTTTAGCTTTGGACTCTCCCACTGTGGGGGGAAAAGACAATAGACAATAGGTGCAGGAGTAGGCCATATGGCCCTTCAAGCCATTCAATGTGATCATGGCTGATCATCCACTTTATCTGTGCTGCTCATGATTGTATATACCTCTAAATTCACTCCTCAGCCTCCGACACTCCAGGGAAAAGATTGTTGACATCCAATGCAGAGGTAGTACTAACACATAATATTTAAAATCCATTAATTGACTAATGATTTGAATAAGTATGAAGTGAGGTGTTACAGAACAAAGGGAAGTGCAAGGAAATTGACATATTACTGAATTTCATATGCTTTGACAATACGACCAGTTTATCCAATATACAGTATGTGAAGATGTATTTCTAATGTAAACTTTTAATGTCAGATGTCAATAACCAGTAAAAAAACAATTAGTGGTGTTTGACAATTTTGCCAATCATTTTTATCTCTTAAATCATTTTAAAAAGTGTAACTTCTCAGAAACAGCCAAGCAGTGCATTGCCCATGATGCAGTGATTTCATTGCATTCTCTCTGAGCTTAATGTTCAGAACAAAGATCATTAAGAGCAATATTTTTAATTGAAATTCCAGATTTCGAAAGATGTGCTTGAAGCCCAAGTAGCAATATTGTGGATGGTATTTTTAGTCATGTCAATTTATAGACAATGCTTTTAGCATTTTTCTTTTAAGCTTGCGTAGGCACAAATTTCTGTTTACATTTCATTACATTTTTAGGTAGCAGACTTTTTGAAAATCCAATCCTTTAATGCTGCATTGTGGTCAGCACCTGAAATATCCTATATTAGGGAGTTCCTTTCTTCTATCAGTAATCATTCACTAATAAACTGCCACGTATTTTGATTAATGGCTTTTTGGACATGAGAAGGAAGTAATTATAAAGATAAAGGGACAGAGAGGGATGAGTTAAATGGTTAGTTTTTAAAAAGTCTGAACTGTTCCATTCTATAACATTTACCATTGCTTTTAAATTCAGGAAATTATATTTTCCTCAAACTTTGTGTAGAAACCTAACTTTTTTTAAAAACAATTCCGAAAGTAATTACATAGATGTGTTCAGGTGTTAGCGAACCAATGGAAAATGAGTGATTGCACTTTCTTATCTTACTATTTAGACTTCTATATATACTTCACTTTAGGCCTCCTTCGGTCACGGCTGACCATGGGTGTCTCCAGGGTGCTATTCCCTATATGGAGGATGCCTGTGCGTGACTTTGTTTAACGTGGGGAGACGGGTGCCAGACAGCCACCCCACGGTCCTTGACTGATCTGGGTCAGGATATAGGGAATATAATGTATACAACGTGGGATTGCGCAGAACGAGCGCAAAAAACAAAATCTACATTTAGAAAAAGGAATTTGCCCGTTCTTCCTGTGATGAAGTAGATATCCCCCTAGGTACTTCCATTCTCCCCACATTCTTGCTAGTCAGTAGCTTAAATGCCCAGAGGTGGATGAAGAGTTGATTAGATATCGAGAAAGAATGGATTACATTTTAAACAAGGGGGGGGAATGAGATTGAGGGGATTGCTCAGAAAGACAGCACAGACTAGATGGGCGAATGGCTTCCTATATTTATAGGAAATAAAATGAAAACATAACATTCACACATCTGTACAGGTACTTCATGTTTGATTTTCTAAATATCTATGGTCAATACATAACCAAAGAAACAAAACATCTATCAGTAAAGGTATACTCATCATACAATATTACCAAAAAATTGCCAAACATATGGCATGCCAATATGAGCATTAAAATCCCATGATGGTATTTCACTAATATTCTTACTTATTTCATGAATTCCTAATTAGATCCAAATTGTCCAGTAAATCAATAATGGATTATCATACATTTTCAGTATAAATCCACAAATTCCTTATTCTTACAAATGTGTGTATACTTATGTAATGTATTTAAAAAGTACTTTTTGATTAAGCAAAACTCTAACAACCTTAAAAACCTGCACAAACAATTTGCACAAGATCCATGTTGTCATAAACCATATGGCATTAAAATGGGAAACATGTTGCGGGAATTTACTTCTGTTCTAAATGTTTGTACAATTGTTGTATCTGTTGTTATTTCTTAATTTGAGTTACTTCAGTCAGAGACTAGAAAAGCATTTTTTTTCTTGAATGTAATACTGTTTGACTGAATTACTCTTCCACCATTTAGAATAATGCCACTTTCAAAGGGAGTGGGAGAAATGTACAGATATGAAAAGCAAGATCAATAGCTGCCATTTGAATTAGATTTAACAACAGATCAACATCAGGCTTACTTACTGTATATGTCTTTGTGGAAACGATGAAATTTAGCATATTCATTGAACTTTGTAGTGACCTAAATGTGTGCACAGAGCAATATAGGTACCTAGTCAATGGCCAATTGCGAGATTTGATCTTTGATGAAACTGTGTGTATGATATGAAAAACAATACCTAAATGTGCCATAAAAATGTATGTTTTTTGTAGAATTAATAATAGTCCCTTATTCCTTTAGGGATCTGTTTATCTCCTTCCGATGTGTCAAGTTATTTTGATTCACTGTTTACAAAATGGATTGTGTTCATGTATTTCAATATATCTAAAATGTATGTATTTTTGTAATTACACTTTTCAATTTGCATGGAATATTCATCATCTCGATGTATTGATTACTGCATGATTGCATGAACAATCGGTCTATATTTTGGTTCGTAGTATTGAGAATCAAATATTCTGTGTTTACTGCTCATTCATATCACAATAAATTGAGAATTGAGAAATTAGTGCTTGTGTTTCATTTGTACAATATTAACAGATTTTGATATGTCAGTTCTTTACCTAAATTTTAAAGTGCAAAAATCGCATTTGCAATTGAGGATGTCTCTGGAAAAACTATTACCAAAATTGGCCTAAAAAGCATTGCATTATTTGGATTATTAACACAAACTGACAGACACCAACAGTTGATAGATTTTTAGTTAAAATTTAGCTGATTGGTATACCACTTTCATTCAGTCTGAAGAAGGGTCCCAACCTGAAAGGTCATCTCGCTCTTCCCTCCACAGATGCTGCCTGACTGCTGAGTTCCTCCAGTACATTGTTTTTGCACTTTCATTTTTTTTAAACTGAAAGAGGTGATAGAGAAAGGAAGGGACACAGGCGTGGTAAGATTTGAAAACAAGTTTTTTTTTAAAATCACGGCAATGTCAACTCAAAGCAAGTTGATGCAAAACAAAAGTGACTTGCACTCTCATTTAGTGGCTTTTGGTTAGTAATCTGAAAAGGTTTGGGTGAAAGAAAGGTAAGGTAAGAGGAAATTCAGTGGTCTTTGTTGTAGGATCTTTCTCACCTTGAGGAACTGTAAGTGGACCGCAGGACATGTTTAGCTCAGAAGTTTATTTTAGGAATAATGATCCAAAGAATAAGACAAATTAATCTTAGTTCGGCAACCACAGGTAAATAAGGTATGACAATTTTGACAATAAGGGAAAACTGAGCTATAGGGAGAGGTTGAGTAAGCCAGGACTTTATTCCTTGGAGCGCAGGAGGATGAAATGTGATCTTATAGTGTATTTTAGTTTAGTTTAGAGATACAGCACGGAAACAGTCCCTTCGGCCCACCGAGTCCACGCCAACCAGCGATCCCCACACATTAACACTACCCTACACACAGTAGGGACAATTTACACATACTCCAAACCAATTAACCATACCTGTACGTCTTTGGAGTGTGGGAGGAAACCGAAGATCTCAGAGAAAACCCACGGGGAGAACGTACAAACTGTACAGACAGCACCCATAGTCGGGATTGAACCCGGATTTTCGGCGCTGTATGGCAGCAACTACCGCTGCGCCACTGTGGCCGCCCATATTACATATCAGATCATGAGAGGAATTGATCGGGTAAATGTACGGTGACTTTTACCCAGAGTTTGAGAATCAAGACCCAGAGGATACAGGTTTAAGGTGAGGGGGGACAAGATTTAATAGGAACCCGAGGCCAACTTTTTTACTCAAATGGTGGTAGGTAAATGGAATGAGTTGCCAGAGAAGGTAGTTGGGGCAGATATTATCGCAATGTTCAATAAACATTTGGACAAGTACATAGATAGGATAGGTTTAGAAAGATTTGGGCTAAACGCTGGCAGGTGGGACTAGTGTAGATGGGGCATGTTGGTAAGCATGGGCAAGTTGGGCTGAAGGGTATTTCCATGCTGTATAACTGATTATAATTTTCAGCACCTTTCAGTTATGAAAAGATAACGACAAATGTTCTGGATTTACTATTTAACTGAAATAATGTTTTTAAATATTAGGGAAGAAAGGAAAAATGTAAATGGAAAACCAGCAAATTATGACATGCTTTACCGCCATCTTGCAACTTTTAAGTCTCAAATCTCTGAAATCAAGTCTGATCTTGGCTTAAGGAATTATGCAATGCCTTATTTTCTCACTGTCGGTCCTGGCAGCGCTGGGGCGATGACCGAGGCAGCTGACCCAGCACGATGCAGTTGGTTGGTGTGGATAAGGGCTTCACTCAGGCAAGCAATGCTTTACGGTGCTTAATTTTATACAGCAGGATAAACCAGTGTGATAGAAATCAGTAAATACAAGAAAATATTAACCTGCTGACATTGTTTTACTTGTGAACTGGAATGAAGAGCTGGTCTCATGGGCTTTGGGAGTCAAAGCTCTACCTTATGTGTACCATGCAATGTCATGAGAAATGTATTGACAAACGTGATTCATTTTTAAGCTTCAACTCTCAGTGCAATCGATTTTCTGAAATTTAAATAAACACAGGAATATGATTACACCATGTTTGTCATTTTCTTATTTCATTTCTCTACATATAGACAGAAAATATACACATAATTCTACATAGAAAGGGAAAAAGACATTAGAAATGTCTCATCAGGCGTTTTCTAAGGAACACTATGTGCTAAAGAAAGCTGCCGCAGTAGTACCGATGCACCCTAGGAAGTTAGCTGGACATTACACTCTAGTCTCGATGATGTGCAAAACACCAGGTAACAACATGAAGAGGTGACACAGGACTTGGGGAAAATTGAAGTTTTCAAGTTGAAATGTTAACCACACTTACCATGATTTAAAAAAAGACAATTCGTCTGGTAAATTTTAAATGTTTTTGAGAAATATGTATTAACATTTTGGATGAAACCTTTTACTTTGGATAATAGAAAATTCAGCTTCCAAGGGATAAAAGGCAGGCCAAATGCTTTCAAATGAAAAATGCTGCCACAGTACAGGAGCAACTATTTAGTGGCAGAAGTCACAGGGATCTGGAATGTCACAAGGCCATTAAGCCCATTGAGTCTATGTTAGTTGAAAGAGTTACTCAGCCTGATCCCGGCCCCAGCCGCTTGGCCCTGTAACCCACCAGTTACGCAAGCACAATCATAGTAACATGCCTCTGTAACAAGTTCTGAGTGCTGAGTTCCAGCCTCCAATGAAAAAGATTTCCCTCACCTCCATGCATCATAGCTTAGTATGGGAACAGTTCTGCCCAGCCACAAGAAATTGCAATCAGTTGTAGATGTAGCCCAGTACAGCACACATACCAGACTCCCCACCATTGGCTCCATCTACACTTCACGCTGCCACTGAAAAGCAGCCAACGTAATCAAAGGCTTGTCCCACCCCAGTCATTCCGTTTTCTCCCCTCTCCCATCAGGAAAACGGTACAGAAGCATGAATGCGTGCACCATCGGACTTTATGTGTAGTATTATCTGATTTATTTGGATAGCATGCAAAACAACACTTTTCACTGTACCTCGGTACATGTGACAATAATAAACCTAAACCATTCTAATTCTGTTCCAAGTCTGTACTTCAATCTGAAGAAGGGTCTCGACCCAAAACGTCGCCGATTCCTTCTCTCTAGAGATGCTGCTCGCTCCATCCCTGCTCCTCAACAGGGGCGACCTCACTGAAACGTACCGAATGGTGAAAGGCTTGGATAGAGTGGATGTGGAGGATGTTTCCACTAGTGGGAGAGTCTAGGACTAGAGGTCATAGCCCCAGAATTAAAGGATGTTCCTCTAGGAAGGGGATGAGAAGCAATTTCTTTAGTCAGAGAGTGGAGAATCTGTGGAACTATTTGCCACTGAAGACTGTGCAGGCCAAGTCAGTGGATATTTTTAAAGCAGAGATAGATTCTTGATTTGTATGGGTGTCAGGGGTTATGGGGATAAGGCAGGATAATGGTGTTAGGAGGCAGAGATAGATCAGCCATGATTAAATGGCGGAGTAGACTTGATGGGCCAAATGGTCTAATTCTGCTCCTAATGACCTTATACCAGTCCCTCAGTCCTGCACTGGAGTGTCAACCTGGGCTCTTAACACCTTTCTTGGGTGGAACAATGTATGACTCCGCGGGACAGGCATCATGTCTGGAGAGAAGGAATGGGTGATGTTACGGGTTTGTTGTTGAATGGGTGACCTTTGGCATTCTGAATGAACAGCTCTACTACTGGGATAATGCGGGAACTAACTGGAGTCTATGCTCGACAATCATTGAAACTTGAGGTGAGGAGGAATTTCTTTAGTCAGAGGGTGGCAAATCTGTGGAATTCCTGTGGAGGCCAAGTCATTGGGTATTTTTAAGGTGGAGAAGTCAAGAGAATGGGGTTGAGAGGGAAAGATAGATCAGCCATGGTTAGGAAGGAACTGCAGGTGCTGGTTTAAACCAAAGATAGACTCAAAAAGCTGGAGTAACTCAGGCAGCATCTCTGGAGAAAATGAATGAGTGACGTTTAGGGTCAAGATGACGTTTTGGGTCTCAACCCGAAGAGATGCTGCCTGTCCCGCTGAGTTACTCCACCTTTTTGTGTCTATCTTCGATAGATCAGCCATGATTGAATGTTGGAGTGAACTCGATGGGTCAAATGGCTTATTTCTGCTTCTATGACTTATGAACATGAGCAACATGATTTTTAACAGATGTCAATACATCGCACGAGAATGACAATAAATCTACTTTTTAAAGGATCTTCATTATTTTCTGAAGAACATCTGCTATCAAAAGAGCTCAATAACCAGGGCCATCACCAACATTAGTCCCAACAGCCAAAGTGAAGGACAACTGGAGGTGATACCTGAGTGACAATGACAGAAGCATCAATGAGATAAGAGGCACCTTACGATCTAATTTCATGGCAGAAGAATGGGTAGATAGTGGAAATAATTAACTGGCAGAGTTAGCAGTGGAGTGATTTCAATCAATGGAGCATGTTCCTCTCAAATAATTCCTGATTATACTGAATGATATTGCAAAATTATCATGAATTAAACAAAAAAAAACATTGCTTCTGCCTGCTCCTGACCCATCAAATTATTTATTATTCAGGAACAGTTCCTTGTGGAAAAAAGTGTTGGATGAAGTAAGATTCTGCTCAGCAATGGGTATAATGAGCTGAGTCTTTTGCCAGAATTGCTGGGCGATACAGAGGGAACAAATAGGAACTTCAAATAGCCCTTGCTTTCCTTCACTATCCCCTCCCCCTTCCCAGTTCTCCCACCAGTCTCACTGTCTCCGACTACATTCTATCTTTGTCCCGCCCACTCCCCTGACATCAGTCTGAAGAAGGGTCTCGACCCAAAATGTCACCCATTCCTTCTCTCAAGAGATGCTGCCTGTCCCGCTGAGTTACTCCAGCATTTTGTGTCTACAGAGGAAATGAAGGCAGCTTCGAGGATTAAATATTTTGTACATGGCTAATCTTTACCATTCACTAACACCAGGTGGCAGTGGAGATCTGCAGGAGAGAATCATTTCAACTTGGACATGCAAACAGAAGAACAGCTTCTTCCCATCAGCTAGTGGCGCCGACCCCTGAACCAATCACCGCTTTCTCATCTCATTTCCGGAGTCACTGCCGTGTACTTTCTGGAAGGTTAGATCGCATGGGATCCAAGGAGAGATAGCTGAATGGATAGAAAATTGGCTTCATGGATGGAAGCAGAGGGTGATGGTGGAAGGTTGCTTCTCGGACTGGAGGCCTGTGACTAGTGGTGTGCCTCAGGGTTCGGTGCTGGGCCCATTACTGTTTGTCATCAATATCAATGATTTGGATGAGAACATACATGGCAAGATTAGCAAGTTTGCAGATGATACTAAAGTGGGTGGTTTTGCAGATACTGGAGATGGTTGTGAAAAATTACAGCAGGATCTTGATCGATTGGCCAAGTTGGCTGAGGAATGGTTGATGGAATTTAATGTAGAAAAATGTGAGGTGTTGCATTTTGGGAAGTCTAACATGGGCAAGACCTACACAGTAAATGGTAGGGCTCTGGGTAGTGTTATAGAGTGGAGGGATCTAGGAGTGCAGTTGCATAGCTTCCTGGTGGAATCACAGATAGATTGGGTGGTCTAAAAGGTTTTTGGCACATTGGCCTTCATCAGCCAGAGTATTGTGCAGAAGTTGGGAGGTCATGTTGCAGTTGTATAAGACGTTCATGAGGCCATATTGTGTTCAGTTCTGGGCACCATGTTAAAGGAAAGATGTTGTCAAGCTGGAAAGGGTGCAGAGAAGATTTACAATGATGTTGCCAGGACTAGAGGGTCTGAGCTATAGGCAGATGATGAGTAGGCTGGGTCTCTATTCCTTGGAGCACAGGAGGATGAGGTGTATAAGATCATGAGAGGAATAGGTCGGGTAGATGCACAGAGTCTCTCACCCAGAGTAGGTGAATCAAGAACCAGAGGACAGAGATTTAGGATGAAGGGGAAAAGATTTAAGAGGAATCTGAGGGGGTAACTTTTTCACACAAAGAGTGGTGGATATGGAACAAGCTGCCAGAGGAGGTAGTTGAGGCAGGGACTATCCCAACATGTAAGAAGCAGTTAGACAGGTACATGAATAGAACAGGTGTGGAGGGATATGGACAAGAGCAAGAAGGCAGATTATTATCTGAATGGTGTCAGATTAGGAAAATGGAAGATGCAACGAGACCTGAGTGTCCTTGTACATCAGTCACTGAAAGTAAGCATGCAAGTATAGCAGGCAGTGAAAAAATGGCATGTTGGCCTTCATAGCGAGAGGATTTGAGGATAGGAGCAAGGAGGTCTTATTGCAGTTGTACAGGGCCCTGGTAGGACCACACATGGAGTATTGTGTGCAGTTTGGTCCACTAATTTGAGGAAGGACATTCTTGCTGTTGAGGGAGTGCAGCGTAGGTTCACCAGGTTAATTCATGAGATGGCAGGACTGACATATGATGAGAGAATGGATCGACTGGGCTTACATTCACTGGAATTTAGAAGGATGAGAGGATATCTTATAGAAACAAATAAAATTCTTAAAGGATTGAACAGGCTGGATGCAAGAAAAATGTTCCCGATTCTGGGGGAGTCCAGAACCATTCAGGTTAAGAATAAGGGGCAGGCCATATGAGATGAGAAAACACCTTTTCACCCAGAGAGTTGTGAATATGTGGTATTCTCTGCCACAGAAGGCAGTGGAGGCCAATTCACTGGAGGTATTCAAGAGAGTTAGATATAGCTCTTAGGGCTAACAAAATCAAGGGATATGGGTAGAAAGCAGGAACGGGGCACTGATTTTGGATGATCAGCCATGATCATATTGAATGGCTGTGCTAGCTCGAGGGGCTGAATGGCCTACCTCTGCACCTATACTCTATGTTTCTATATAAATGCTGGCAGGTGGGACTAGTGTAGCTGGGACATGTTGGCTGGTGTGGGCAAGAAGGGCCGAAGGGCCTATTTCTGCACTGTGCAACCATTCATTGTTTTATATATATTAATGCAATTGCAGTACACCATTAGGATTTAAAAACTAATGGTGAATGATGAAGTATTTCAGTGACCCTTGGGAAGCTGAGCATTTTGAAGCGTAATATAATGGCTCATTGCATAAAGTCTGCATATATTAAGTAATAAATGGCAAAAGGTTGCAAGATGAAGTTGTCAACTGCAAAACTCAACATCTTCCTTCCG
Source organism: Amblyraja radiata (assembly GCF_010909765.2). Classification (NCBI taxonomy): domain Eukaryota; kingdom Metazoa; phylum Chordata; class Chondrichthyes; order Rajiformes; family Rajidae; genus Amblyraja; species Amblyraja radiata. Next base: position 16,999,596 of record NC_045980.1, on the reverse strand, counting down.
CTGAAATACCAGTTACCTCACACTGGTCCCTATTCTTAAATTACTGAATAGCGGCACTGTGTATAATTTGAATTTCTCTTAATAATTGCATCACTTAGAGTAATCACATTAAATATTAACTATAATTAGTTACCTCATTAAACAAATAATTTATTTAAAAGGGATCATTTTTCTTTTTTACCAAATTTCCACAGATTCTTCGCACTCTGAAATATTCCTCCCAAAGCTGTGAGAGTGGGGCATTTTGTCTCAGCCGAAGGTAGAGCTAATATTAGCTGCAGGAAGGATACAGCACATCTGATGTTCATTTAATCCCAAGCAAAACACAAAGTGCTGAAGGAACTCAGAGGATCGGGCACCATCTGTGGAGGGAAATGGACAAACAATATTTAGGTTCTAAAGAAAAGTCCCGACCTACAACGTCATCTGTCCATTCCTGCAGAGATACTGCCGGACCTGCTGACATACCTCAGCACTTTGTGTTTTGTTGAAGATTCCAGCGGATCTGCCGTTCCTTGTGTCTCCTTTCACTTTGCACAGACACCTGACAATTCGTGGACAATTCCACAGATGATCAATGGAGAGAGATGGGGTCTGCAAAGGTGATAGATTGACTGTTAAACAGCACCACTGTTTCTGCCATAGTGCAGAAAGTTATACACTGGGCATTTTCACTGCAGTGGTGTTTCTCATGGTAGCTTCTAGAACAGAAGCTTCTTTGCCAAACTGGCATCAACATTTTTCTAACTTCAGTCGTCAATTTGCTCATATTTATCAATAGGTAGTATGGAGCTTGGAAGGGGTATTCTTCTATCAAGTTGGAATGATATTAATGAGGAGCAGTTGGCAGCAGCAGAAAGTGACGACTGTACTTCAGGGTCAGCAGTTCCAGGAGCTTTTCACTAGATTTTTCCAGAAGTGTTGAAAGACATTTTGAAGTTTGTTTTTAAAACTCTGCAACTTAATGATCTGGGGTTGTGGAGGGACTATTTTTATTCCCGCCCACCATGAGGTTCAGAATTACAATCTCATATCCAGTGGGAATCCCCACATGGAATTTTGAGGGGAGGGGGAAGTAATTGCAGCGCAGGGCGAGTGGATGGAGAGTATGGCAACAGATGGTGTGCTCCATCACCGCATGTACAAAGACGGCGCTGGCCAAGCAGATTGCATGAAGTCCCCTCCATGGAACGATCGCCTGAAGCAGGAGGCGCAATGTATCAGCTGTACATAAATAACATCCACCTTGGAATGATAATGGGGTGGTGGCATCAGCTTTGGTTCCGAAATAATGACTGGACTGTGCTTAAGTTTTATTTCAAGTCACCATGGAGGATCGTCTAGCGTCACAGAGGAATGATCCAAGGAATTGATGCATTTTCCAGGGAAATGGTGTTTTCCCAAAGTGTGGCGTAACAAGGCAGCAGTGAGATAGGGCCATTGGTTCTATTCTACTGTGGACTTCCAGAAGGGTGAAATAGGTGGCATCACGGCACATCTGGGCCACCCAACACTTGTAGGATTGTTGCTCATTGAATGCCCAGATTACCACACACACACTTCTACACTGATGCAGATATTAATACCAGCACTACACACACATCCACATTGATGTAGATGTGTTAGAAGAAACATTTATACCCAGAAACATTTCTCTCCCTTAGTGGTTGAAGGAGCAAGGCAGTGAGCAGACCTTGCATGTGAGATCTGACCTTACTTTCATGGACGAGGATTCCTTCAGGAGTTGCAGTGTTGAGCTCCACAAGAGGGCATGCATCCCAGACTACTGCAGTCACAGACTAAATAGTTCAGGCCCTTCATTATGCCTTAATACTCCAGTTGCTCTCTGAAGAAAGGTCCCATCTGTCCATTGCCTACACAGGTGCAGCCTGATCCACTGAGTTACTCCAGCCCTTTGTGTTTTGCTCACTGTTCCTTTATTGATGGATTAGAAGGTTTTCTATAATTGTTTAGGATTATGGATCACGTATTTAAAAGGTTGTCATTTGGATCAACACACCGAGTTGCAGGTGTGTCCTATACCATTTCCTATACAGAATACATTTGCAGCAACTCTGTTGCAGCTTCTTTGTTGGGTATCAGCTCTTTAGTATCTGCAGGGCTCCCTCAGTCACCATCATTTTACTGGAATGTCCTGCAACAAGACCGAGTCTGTTGAAAGATGATATTTAAGGTTTCTCCAGAGAACTGTCGCAAGTGAACTATTTAAATCAGGTTTAAATTGGACAATAAGAGGTTTAAGCCTTTAACTTCCAGACTTGATGAAGCCTTCAAACAGGGTCCAATACAAATGATTATCTGTTGACCCGAAATGTTGTGAGACTGAGGAACAGTCCCGACCCGAAACGTCGCCTGTCCATTTCCTTCGCAGATGCTGCCTGGCCCGCTGAGTTCCTCCAGCAATCTATGTTTTGCTCACAATGTAGTCACTTGTGCCTCGATTATTTACTGATGTTTGGTGCTCTTGAGGATGAGCAGGTACATCACTCCTCATCTCATGTAATCTTTCTGGAAACCCTCGAGGTTTTCCCTTCACATCACCAGGATACTTTTCCAGGGAATCTTTCTGTTGAATTACATGATGGAGGAATTGAAATTTAGTCTAAATTTTCAATTTGTACTTTCTTTTCCTGTTGAGTTTGTACGTTCTCACTGTGACTGCGTGGGTTTTCTCTGGGTGCTCTGGTTTCCTACCACATCCCAAAGGTGTACAGGTTTGTAGATTAATCGGCTTTGGTATAATAATTTATCCCTAGTGTGTAGGAGAGTGCGAGTGTGCAGGGATCGCTGGTCGGATCAGACTCGGTGGGCCGAACGGCCTGTTTCTGCGCTGTATCTTTAAACTAAACTAAAACTAAACAAAAACAACCTCGCCCTTATACATCCTTCTAATATCCTTACGGCAAACTAAATACTGTAACCTTAACTGAAACGCATGTTAAGTACGTCCAGATATTTGTTGGTGCACTCCAGGGGTACAAAGTGGATGACTCTAGTGTGGTAGAGGCTAAACTTTCATTGTGCATTCAAACCATGAACAGAAAAATTCCAAAGCAGCAATCACCCCAGCATTGCTGAGGAACCAGCATCATCTCCCAGCTTTGCAAATTGTTGGACTCGTTTGATGTGTGGAGGAATATGTCATCCGAGAGATGACAAATTTAAATTTTATTCCGACCCACATCACACGATGACTTTCTCAATTAGCTGGGGAGCACCGAGGCTATTATCATGCAGCATCATGCTCCGAGCCTCAAACACGCCCTGCTATCACTGATCTCGCAGTGAACGGCGCATCACACTCTGGACCACCGCACGGTTACATTGTGGGAATACTAAGGCAGTGCGGCGAGGTCACCCTGTGATCTTAGACGGCATTGGAGAGGAGCAGTTAGTAGAGTCCAAAGCCTGCAGGCTGCGAGAATGAGTGAAGCATTCTCAAGTAGGCTGGGGAAATAAAGGCACCAGGCAGAACGACTGGCCTGCTTAATGTCTTTTTATTCTTTATGAGCAGGGTAAATATAAACCAGGTTCACTGCTTGTGTATGAGACACCCAAAGCAACTTTCCACATTATTATGGTAGCCAGGGGCAATTTGTGAACTAGCTTAGATGGCACTGCATATCCCTGCCTGTCCTCTCCCACCATTAGTTTGCTGCTCTTATTCAGGTCAGAAGGTCGTGTGGAGACAGAACAACACAATCCATGCGCAGATTTGACAGTATTTCAGTATAACCACCCGCAGTTCTGTTGCCCTGCTACATCTAATTTTGAATAGAGAAAAACAAAGAATTAATTACAAAGTCCAGAAGGCTCCATGCATATCTCCACCATTACCCTATCCTCAGTGCAAACAAGAGACAAGTGTGGAAAACACCTTCAGCCAAAAGTGGCAATGAGGGTGAATATATTATGACCTCCCCCCAATGTTATCGCCAAAACGGATGTTAATATCCTCCTCATCAAAGATGGAAATGTCCTCACCATCATGGTTGCCATTGTTCTCTCCATCACGGCTGCCAATGTCTCCTCCATCATGGAGGCCAATGTCATCACCACCATGGAGGCCAATGTCGTCTCCATCACGGCTGCCAATGTCCTCTCCATCATGGAGGCCAATGTCGTCTCCATCATGGAGGCCAATGTCATCTCCATCATGGATGCCAATGTCGTCTCCATCATGGAGGCCAATGTCCTCTCTATCATGGAAGCCAATGTCCTCACCATCATGGAGGCCAATGTCGTCTCCATCATGGAGGCCAATGTCCTCTCTATCATGGAAGCCAATGTCCTCACCATCATGGAAGCCAATGTCCTCACCATCATGGAAGCCAATGTCTTCACCATCATGGAAGCCAATGTCCTCACCATCATGGAAGCCAATGTCTTCACCATCATGGAGGCCAATGTCCTCACCATCATGGAGGCCAATGTCCTCCAGGCGATTAAATAATTAGAAGCAACTGAGTGTACTGCACACAGCAAGGGCTACAGGGGAATCTCACCAGAGTATCTGGTGAGGACTCATCAAAGCAACTGAAGATCCTCTCCCAAAAGTTATGTCGGAGTCTAACTTAACTACAACACTGGTTTAACATTTGACAACAGCAGTAGAAATACTGACATAATTAGATAGCATGCCGGAAACAAAGTCTGATATCTGACATAAATCATCCACACAGCAGTAAAAAATACCTTCAGAGCCAATAATGGTTTTGGCAAAACACAGCTACCCTTTAAATCAATGCATGTCCATTGGAAGTCAATATACCAATTATTTATTGGAATTGTTTCTTCCTTCGTATCAGCAATAAACAGGAAAAAATCAGAAGGTTTGAGCGTTGACGGCAGGGCCTTCCACAATTTTAATCTACAGCAGTAAACATCAGAAACTGCTAAAGAAGCGTGGAATTATCTGTAATTATCAGCAGAGGTCATCAACTAGCTTTTAAAACAGCTTTTATTAGTGAATTTTCTATTTTACATGGAAAGATTCAATAGCTTTTTAAAAAAAAACTATATGGGCCTCCGACAGAATGCTTCAGCAAACTGGTCCGTCCCTGCTTGTTTGAGACTACTTCTGTTCTGAAACTCTCCTGCCACCTTCCTTTTGTGAAGTATTTGCATCAACATTCTATGCAGCTTTCAGAAACAAGGCTGCAGGAGTGTTTTGTTCAAAGAAACCGAAGGACTAAATTCTGCCCGACTTGCTGGGTTTCTCCAGCATTTTGTGCTTGTCTTTGGTGTAAACCAACATCTACAGTTCCTTCCTGCACATTTTGTCTGCTCCACTGCAAAAGCTCAAGGAATGCCTACTTTGAAGAAGTTCTCCTCCTCTCTCCGATGGGAGTTCTGTAACACCCTCTCTCGCTGCCCCCCCTCTGTGCATCTTTTGCCGGCCCTGTTTTGTTCTGATCTGCTCTAGCGTTCAGTCTGAAGAAGAGTTCTGATCCCATTCCTTTTCTCCAGAGATGCTGCCTGACCCACTGAGTTACTCCAGCATTTTGTGTCAATCAGAAATTCCTACATTTGGTCATTCAAACTTCTAATTCTTTACAATAGTTGTCAACACCAGTGTATGATTTGTTGTCAACTTTTAAGTGCATTTGAGGGGGGCAATAGATTTGTTAAAAAATTAAACATCAAAAAGTTACTTCTAAGTTGACTACAAAAATAATTAATTTTTAGTTACTATTGCGAAAGTTCTTAAGTTCAACGAGTGCTTGTAATGTTAACAGGAAACAGGTGCTCAATATATTTCTGGAGGAATTCAACTAGACAATTAGCATCTGTGGAGGGAGATGAACCAGGCCATAAGACATAGGAGCAGAATTAAGCCATTCGGACCATTGAGTCTGGTCTGCCGTTTGTAATGGTGGAGCAGACTCAATGGGCCGAATGGCCTAATTCTGGCTGATCTATTTATGGCTGATCTATTTTTCCCTCGCAACCCATTCTCCTGCCTTATCCCCGTAGCCTTTGACACCATTACATATCAATCCCCGCTTTAAAAACACCCAATGACTTGGCCTCCACCACCGTCAGTGGTAATCTATTTATAATAATATAATAATAATAACTTTATTTATAGAGCACTTTAAACAACTACAGTTGCCACAAAATCACACAATCACCACCCTCTGGCTAAATAAATCACCCCTCATCTTCATTCTAAAGGCATATGTTTTTATCCTGAGGCTGAGCCCTCTGGTCCTAGACTCTCCAACTACTGGAAATATCTCCAACATGTTGGCTCAGTTTGAAGGATCCCGATCCGAACATTATCTGTGCATTTTTCCCCACAGATGCTGCCTGACCCACTGAAATCCTCCAGCAGTCTGTTTCTGCTCAAGATTCCAGCATCTGTAGTCTCGTATCTGCATAATATATTTTGATTTTGCAATGGTGTTTCGATGTTTTGCTACCCCCATTACATTTGATTTGAAATAACACACACCATGTGGACTGGATAGGTCCCAAGTATTTGAGTAGGAAGGAAGTGCAGATGCTGGTTTAAACCGAAGATAGACACAAAATGCTGGAGTAACTCAGTGGGACAGGCAGCATCTGTCTGAAGTCTGAGGAAGTGTCTCGACCCGAAACATCATCCATTCCTTCTCTTCAGAGACGCTGCCTGTCCCGTTGAGTTACTCCAGAATTATTGTCTATTCTGAGTATTTGAGATTTTGTTTGGAACGTTAACAGTGGCCAAATCGTGCATTGTTTTCTCCCCCCGTTTCAAGTTAATATCAATCATATTTAATGAAGACCTTGGCCTTTGCATGGAGCTCACCAATGAAACTCTTGGCTAACCCAACTTCAGCTACTATTTAATTATTTAGTAAAGCATTTATTAAAGAAGAAATCATCAATCTATGTCACGGGAAAAACTGCGCTTATTGTCCATCCCTAATTCCACCATTTTGGGATGCATTCAAGATTTAACTGCTTTGGTACAGTCACATAGGGAGGACAGATTCCTTCTATATTTTTAGTTTTAGAGATACAGCGCAGAAAGTCCTTTCAGCCCACTGAGTTCATGCTGACCATGATAACCCCTATAGTTCTATCCTACACCCTAGGAACAATTTACAGAAGACAATGAACCTACAAACTCTCATGTGGGAGGAAACCAGAGCACCTGGAGAAAACCCTTGCAGTTACAGGGAGAACGTGCAGACTCCGTACAGACAGCACCCATAGTCAGGAGCGAACTCGGTTCTCGGCGCTGTAAGGCAGCAACTCTACTGCTGCGCCACTGTGCCGCTCTGTGCACTATTGGCTCTATGACGATGCTGTAGATACGTAGTCACCACAAATGCAGGTTTTAATTAACAGGTTAAATTCCACAGCAACCTGCAAGGGATTTGAACACTCGTGACCAGACATTAATATCATTACTCTAGTAATATAACCGGTATACCGTCCCACACGGACGGAGCTCTTTTAACATGCCTCTTACGTAAAGCAGTTGCAGAATCAGCTACCATCTACCTCAGACTATCTATCCGACTTTACATTGCACTAAACATTATTCCCTTTATCTGTACACTATGGCTAGCTTGATTGTAATCATGTAGTGTTTTTGCTGATTGGATAGCCTGCAATGAAAAGGCTTTTCACTGTACCTCAGCCAACGACAATAAACAAAGCTATCAAATTACCAATCAAAGAAATGTAGCCTTTTGTTTCAAGGTCCCTATTTGCTGAAGCTTCGGCCCAGGTCATTCACCTGGTGCAATGATGAAGTAAGCTGTAGAATGGCAGAAACAACATAAACTTCAGAAGAATTGTATGATACCAGACAGAGTTAATAATTAGCTGGAGAATCTGATGATAGAAGGCACAGCGGTAGAGTTGCTGTCTTACAGCGCCAGAGACCCGGGTTCGATCCCGACTATGGGTGCTTGTCTGTACCGAGTTCATATATTTTCCCCGTGACCTGCGTGAGTTTTCTTCGGGTGCTCCGGTTTCCTCCCACACTCCAAAGATGTACAGGTTTGTAGGCTAATTGGCTTGGTAAAATTGTAAATTGTCTCTAGAACTTGTAGGATAGAACTAGTGTATGGGGGTCGCTGGTCGGCATGGACTCGGTGGGCCAAAGGGCCTGTTTCCACACTGTATCTCTAAACTAAACTAAAAATTGAAATGCTCACAACGCAAGCAACCATGACAATAAACTACAAGTTCTCATGGAGTAAGATTTAACTCTTCGCTGAGGTTCATAAATCAAAGAATAAAATAAAAGTAGCGACAACAAAATCTATCAAAGATAAATTGGAGGGTGAAATGGATTGATGCCACAAATCCAAACTGTGCCCTTTCACCCGAGCAGGGTTAAACCGTGCCCTTTAACCCGAGCAGGGTTAAACCCAGCTGAGATTGACAAAGTGGAAAATCCGCTGCCTTGTCTGGGCATCTTACACAAATAAGTTCAAGGCTTGGCCAGATTCCATATGATTGCAAAGGACAAAACCACACAAGGTAGACTCACACAGAAAAGTAACAAGGATAGATGTACTGAGAGATGGGAAAAAACTTTAAAAACATGATCACACACCATGCAGCAGAAAGAGCTCAGTATGCATTGAAATATATCCCCAAAGAACAGATGGATTCAATTTGGAACAGGTTCAATGGATTAACTAGTATCTGCTGCTGAATTGGCCAAAGGAAATATGCATCTTCGAGCCTTTATTAAAAACAATAGGAAAGAAATTAAATCAATTCCAATCTAATTCAATGACTTGTAATCGAGTTTGTTGATGTACATCCTGATTTATACAATTTCAATCATTTTAACCCATGATCTGCCTGCTTGTCTGATAGGTTCACATTACTCCAGGTTTTTGTCCATTGAAGAAAAGAAATTCAACTAGATTTTTGTACAACTGGCAGATTCTCTACTAACATGGAATTGAAACAAACAGACCAGGAAAGCACCACATTTTCTCTGAAATATGTACCAAGTTTGAATCTCCAGGAGAAAATGAATTGGAATTTTAGTTTAGTTTAGTTATACAGCATGGAAACAGGCTCTTTGGCCCACTGAGTCCACGCCAACCAATGTTCACCCGTGTAATCCATGTTATCCCAGTTTTGTGTCCTGCACAATAAGGACAATTTTACAGAAGCCAATTAACCTACAAACCTGCATGTCTTTGGCATGTGGGAGGAAACCTGGAGAAAACCCAAGGCGTCACAGGGAGAACGTGCAAACTCTGTACAGACAGCACCCATAGCCAGGATCGAACCTGGGTCTCTGACTCTGCAAGGCAGCAACTCTACCACTATGCCACATCTGTACACAAATGTCTTTAATATTCCAAGCAAGTTTTTAAATTCATTTTATGTTTTACAAAGCAGTGGTGTGAACCATCTCAAACTCCTTTGGATCCTGCAAACCCCTCCGTCCAGTCACAGTGAGGTGGGCAATATTCACCCAGGGCAAAGCAGCAGATAGATGTAAAACAAGTAGGCAAAGAAAAAGGCCACACAGTGCTGGAGTAACTCAGCGGGTCAATAATTAACCATGTCAACCAGCGTCTGCAGTTCCCGGTGTGGGCAAGTAGAACGGCTTTGTTGGGCTTCATGAGTTGCATTACCCATGGCCTACAGGCTACACAAGCGAATGTAGTCTGACAATAGTGCAGGTCACGGAAATTTGCCCTGACAGAATTCACAAATCAATACCAAAACGTCTGGGATTCAGAATAAAACGTCACTCTCATCAAATTTATGTGAACATTTTTATTTTATTTTCAGCTCGTGTTTCTTGGTGCAGATAATGTGCTTCATGGAAAACCGTGTCACGGACGGTTTACTGGGAGCGCACCCCCGTCCGTAACGTAAGGATCGCCTGCATCCGAGCATTGCTGCCCGAGCCATCGCCTTTCATCCTGCATCGCTCGACTCAGCAGTACAAGCAATGGTTGAGGTGACCAATTGTGAAGCCGTTAATGCCTGGTTAGGAATATGAAGAGGTAGGGAGTAGAAGGTTTGGAGTAAAATAGGTTAGAAAGTGTGAAAGGAAGCTGAAGCGAACCATAAATGTCGACATGGGTTGATTGGCACAACGAGCTGTTCTCGCACACTCTACACAATTCTTTGCCGGGAAATCCATTTTGTTTTGAGTCGGTTGAACTCATCATCTCTCCATTTTCTTGCTTCGTTTAGACATATCATTGGTGCAAGGGCAAATATCTGGTTAAATTTCTCTGCAGAAATTTCATATCCTGAGACGTTCGCTAAATAAATGAGTGAACATGCCTGAGTATCCATTAAGCCCAACTGTTGGGTCTTTAAGGGAATTAAAAATGATCTGCTGCTTGGAATATGTCTTCTTTTTTAAAAAAGCACATTAGGGCTGTGTAATCAGCTTGACGTTTGGGACATTTACAGCAAAGTCTGTTTTTATTTTAACCACTTCATATTTCCTGATTGCGTTGTGTCCCCTGCCAGTCTTGCTCCCATCTACAGTTTACAAACAATAACCTCATTCATACCCTGTCATTCGTGGGAATGGAGTTATTTTTATGTGGCCGCTTATGTGCATTAGTGTTCTCTTGGACATTACTTTGCAAGGCCCATCTTTTTAAAACAGCGAAATTAATTAATTAAAACACATTACTGTGCTCCATTTAATAGGCTCCAATGGAACAGTATTTCTTAATTAGTGGCAGCTGTAGAACTGTTAATATTGCTATTCTATCAGTAACACGACAAGTAAAAGAGTTTATTATTTTAAAAAATTGAAAAAGTGCCCACTTATGGGATCGGCAATAAAGATTATTGCTCATTTAAATTAATTCTAAAAACAAACCTCCATAAAAATATTGAACTGTTACAGGTCCATCAAACATAATAGCCCACGAGCTGCTTAATAGGGTGAATAGACTGGCATAGCGGCGTTTAAATACTGTCCTTTCACAACTGGGTGCTGGGATTTGATAGAAAGTCATTAATTTAATAATGATCAATGGTCTAATGAGTTTGAACTGGTTCCTAATGGATGCAAGTGCGGAGCAGAAAGTGCCCATACTTCGGAGAATGGGCAATTTCTCTCACAACTATAACCTTGCATGAGCTTCAATTAAGACAATGTCAAGGTTTGGAAAAGGGTAAAGGAGGGGTTTGCCGGAACGATAACAGGACAGGGAACTATAGTTCCGTGGAGAATCTAATTCTGCTCAGAGTATGACAGATCTAAGAGCAGTTCTGAACTGCTGAGGGGTTCAGAGGGGTTTTGATACAGTAACTTAGGGAGAACTTTTTCACTGTGCGTGGACCAGTAACTAGAGGCCAGAGCATTAAAGTAACGTTAAAAAAAATGGAAGGCTTTAGCTTAGTGTCGTTTGCAGATACAATGTGTAAACAGGCCCTTCGGCCCATCGAGTCCAGACCAATTATTGAACACCCACTCATACTAGTTCTGTTATTCCACTTTCTCATCCCTACACATGAGAGGCCATTTTACAGGGGCTAATGGGATGTGCGAGGAAACCGGAGCACCTGGGAGAAACCTACGCGGTCATAGGGAGAACACGCAAACTCCACACAGATAGTCCGAGGTCAGCATCGGGATCTCTGGTTCCGTGAGGCTGCAGCTCTACCAGCTGTACCACCGTTAAAATTAAATGCTTTAAATTTGTTTTAAATTTGCTTTAAATTTTAAGACAAAGATTAGGTTTTTAAAGTGGATGTCCCATTGTCAAACATAGCAAATAATAATAAACCCAAAGTTAATAAAACAAATTATTTACTAACTGGAATTTGTGCATTAGATGAGGAAAAGCAAGCAATTAAATAAGCTACCTGTGACAGGACTTGGTTGACCCTGTTGACTTGGATTATATAGTAATAATATGTGTATCAGAACTCATTTATCCTGAATTAAATCGGACAGAAACTCTCAATCTCCAGATGAAAACCTGGAGATCAGGCGGTAGTCTGAATTCCCCGCGTTGTCAGAAGCTTTGTTAAAACCAGAATCTTACCAAGAGATTTGTTATTTTAAAATACATGAATCTAGTAATTCCCCTTTAGATACTCCTTTAATACGCCAGAAGGTGTGGGTGCCAAGTGAACTTTAGTTTAGTTTAGTTTTGAGATACAGGACGGAAACAGGCCCTTTGGCCCACTGAATCTGCGCCGACCAACGATCCCCACACAACAACACTATCCTACACTCCAGGGACAATTTACAATTTTACTAAAGCCAATTTACCTACAAACCTGCACATCTTTGGAGTGTGGGAGGAAACCGGAGCACCCGGAATAAACCCACGCGGTCACAGGGAGAATGTACAAACTTCACACAGACAACAGTGGTCTGTATCGAACCCGGGGCTCTGGCGCTGTAAGGCAGCAACTCTACCGCTGTGCCACCATGCAGCCCTTAAAACTTAAGATTGTATTAAGGCTTCATTCTAATCTCTCCAATGTTCAACATTTACTGCCCATGTGGAATATAATTTCTTCCAATTGTAATTACTGTGGGATTTAAAAAAAAATGTTTTCCTTTAGTCAAATCTTTCTTATCTCACATTACATTAAATGATTTTGCATTGAATTCAATATGCTCAATATTGATTATACCTTGAGATCAATACACTGTTAATTGCAAAATCTGGGAGTATATTTCCAGCCAAAAAGGTCACTCACCAGGAAGTAGCCCTGTGCCACGGAAAGGCATTAACTGCAACCAGGAGAGTTTCCGCACGGTGGGAATAACTTGGCCCGGGAAGAGTATCCATGTTTCACCAACAGTGAATAACAAATTGTTGACCATTTCAGAGACAAATTTAATTGAAGTCTCATCTTTCCTGCTGAACCGGGTCCCGACACAGCGCCAAATAGAAAATGTTTAGAGGGAAATTGATTTCCAGCATTAAGAAACCTTAATGTATGGATCCAGGGAGTAATATTATCCTGGGTGTTCATATTTTCTGGCCTCAAACAGTGGTTTGTGAAGCCAACCTTTCTTGCTGAGTGTGCTCAATAGATTGATTGTTAAACGTTGATTGTATTGACTCAACTGTCACATTAAAAACTGCACATCTTTAATTCAGCAGCAGCTGCACAGGATTTTTATGACAATTGGTTTAATACAGTTGCCATCTTGAGATTGATTGCAGGGTAAACCTGCATGCATAATGGAGAAAATAAAAAGCATATTTCAGGATCAAATCAAATAAACTGCGGTATCCTTGCCCATAAAGGCCACACCTAAGATGAGATACTCAGGTCATATCTAATTTTCGTTGTTCTGACATTTGTTTTGTTTTTTGCAACTTCTTCTTACTTAATATTTTGTGGAGGAAAATACATCAGCTCTCTTTTAAAGAAATAAGTATAAAGTACCACTGAAAACATCGAAAATTCACATGTGTCTGAACAGTGTCACAAAGGAATAATGTCATCACACATGGCTTGCCTTCCATTGCATTGCTCTGCAGTTGTCTTACTTTGTTGCTCTATCACAACCTGCAGTATTTTAGGCAATTAATGTAAAACAGTGACACAAAGCACTGTGTTTGGGACACGGCATCAGAGAATAAATCAAGCTGCATGTCAAAATTCTTACACCAACGGAAATATACTGTATTTAGTGGCCAAGTGCAGAGAAAGACTACAAAGGCTAGATAGAGATCAGCCTTCATGTTTCCTTTTTACAAATACAAAAGATAAGGTAAGATGAACGCAGGGATAAAAAGGATCAGTTGAATCTGATCAAGTGCATTACCGTAGCCTTCAGCAAAACAGGATTTAAATCTGGTGCAAAACAAAAAAATCGAGTGCTGCAGGAAGTCCTGAAGAATCCAACCCCACATCGACCTTTAGCAATGAGATTACACCAACATCATCACATCAACGACATCTTAAAAAGGTGGAAAAAAACCCCCTTCAAAATGTGGATAAAAATCAGGATTGACTTGAAGAGGCCAACTGCATTGTTGGGACTGGAAGATGTTCACTCAAGGAACAAAATCCTGAACACTGAACACCAGGCCACGACAACCGGGAAGTCAAATTTCTTTTCCTAAACCAGAGATTTTGCCAGCTGCCTCTTATGGTTTTCGGACTTTGACTCATCTTCTCATAGTTGGTTACAAAAACAAAATGTAAACTCCAAAATTACTGTACGCGTTTTTGTTGGGCAGAGTTCTGTTCATTAGACTTCAAAACACCACGAGTGAATGTCCAACAGGAGTGAAGAATTAATCACGTACCATGCTACTGCTTGTTCAAGAAAGGCTATTGCAGAAGATTCTACAACATATACAATTGCACATAACACCCTGTGTTACAAATGTTTGAAAACACATGATCAAAACTAAGAACATTGTTCCTGGTGTTGAGGTTCCTATTTTTAGAGTCTTCTTGACTATATCAGAGTTCACTTCTGGTAATATGAATTAGTTGTCTTGAAGACAAAATTAAGAAAACAATTTCTATCCATGAGCTTGCAAATTTGGTCAGCCTTCTGGATCATAGTGCTGTTTAATGGCTTTAGACTATAGTCTTTAATCTCTTCCTGTGGCAAACTACAGGACTTCAAGTGTGCATTTAATGGCACTAAAATCAACTTTTGCTATTTTCATTTTGTAGCTAATGACAAATAGGAAAACCGCTACAGCAGAGTTTTCAACCAGTCCTTAATATAAGACATGTACAAATAAATATTTATTTTCTAAAAGTTGTTTGAATTTTTTTTTGTTTAAAATAGTGGTCAATATTTTTTCCTCAGATGCTAAACATGATTCTGGAAGATTAATTGAAGAGTGAATTCATAAAATTCAAAGTTTTCTGCACAAACTACTGTGGTTTTGGCTTTGCCAAGTCTCAATTTAAATTAAACATCTAAAATTCTTCCTACTCTTGAAGAGCTCAGTGTCACATCCTGCAGTTTCACTACTAACAAATTCACTGCCCGTAATAAAATCTGTTGTTAGAATTCCCAGTCTGTGGGTTCCTCGCGATTGGCTGCCCTTTCAAGACGATGGATAATGTTATTCAGATTGGCCATCTTTGCATTGCGTCTCTGGATGCTTTTTGTAAGCTTTGAGGTTGGCTGCAAAGCAATGATATCGGTCCCAGGGATCGAGCACTGGCCCTGAGGGGCAGTGGGGAGTGAAGGCGAGATGGGAGCAGAGGAGGATGGAACGGGAGACACTGACATTAGGCCTGGCGAAGAGGTTGCAGGAGAATTCAGCGTCACCTCCACTCCGCCACACGCAGGCTCAGAGATCGCCTTAAAACCGTTGCTTTCTGCCGCTGTCGGAGCAGGGACACACTCGTCTGGCTTTGGCGATTTGCCGGGAGATGCGAGACCAGACGAGTTAACGTGAAACTTGTCGTAGTTAGATGAACCGATAATCAAGCATTGCGGATTCTGGATATGCAGGACCGTGGTCGTCTTTAATGGGTGGACCTTATGATTACAACCAGCTCTGACCCGCCCTTGTTTCAGAGTGCCCGAGAAATGTATGGATGAAGTTGCGCTTTCTTCGCTATCTCCAATGCAACACGTTGAACAGCGCTCATAATCCTTCTCTTCACAGTGCTCGCCAAATTCCCGCTTGATCTCCATTTCGCTCTCCCCGTCTGTCACCATTGCAACCGGCAGCTGGCCCTTCATCTCAGCAAAAGTAGCCTTCTTGTCTTCCAGCTCCGAGTCAGAACTCTGTGATGGGCCGGTGCTGAGAGAATGGTTGTGGTGCGTGTACCCTTGGCATCTGGAAGGCTCCTGATCTGTATCGTTCCCCTGCAGATTTTCGACAAGCGTTTCCCTTCGAACACGGGACCTGAAGAAATAGTGAAATAAATTATCAGGCCAATTGGAAGCTCGAAACTGAGAAAGAATCAATCTGAAACATTTGTGTTTTTTCTGGTAAAAAAAAAAAAACAGGGTGTCTCAACTACTTTTAGAAGCAATCTTTTTGCTATCTTCGAGTTTGGCTCTAAAGATAAAGATTTGAGTTATACCTGTAAAAATAATGAACACAATTTCTTCCAAACCTGATAAACGAGGAAAACTGATTAAAAGATTTAGTTTAGTTTAGAGATAACAGGCCTTCGGGCCCACCAAGTCCATGCCGACCATCGTTCCATGCTATCCGACTTTCTCATCCACTATGTACACATTCAGGACAATTTTTCTGAGGGCAATTTACCTACAAACCCGCGTGTCTTTGGGATGTGGGTGGAAACCGGAGCACCCAAGGAAAAACCACGCAGTCACAGGGAGAACATGCAAACTCCACACAGACTGTCGCAATCAAACCTGTCTTTGGTGCAATGAGGCAGCGGCTCCCCCATATGTTTGATGGACTGAGGAGGAAAGTTGCATGAAGCTCCTGTGAAGAATAAACTAGCAGAGAATCAAAGGGGTTTATGAATGAAATATTTTAGAAACTCTTTTCATGGATCCATTTACATTGTATAAGTGCAGCGTTACTGGACTGGGAGACACCGATGCCAAACGAGACCCGATCGGGTTCATAGAAACATAGAAAATAGGTGCAGGAGTAGGCCATTCGGCCCTTCGAGCCAACACCACCATTCAATATGATCATGGCTGATCATCTAAAATCAGTACCCCGTTCCTGCTTTTTTCCCATCCCCTGATTCCTTCAGCCCTAAAGAGCTAAATCTAACTCTCTTTGAAAACATCCAGTGAATTGGCCTCCACCGCCTTCTGTGGCAGAGAATTCCACAGATTCACAACTCTCTGGGTGAAAAAGTTTTTCATCGTCTCAGTCCGAAATGGCCTACCCTTTATTCTTAAACTGTGATCCCTGGTTCTGGACTCCCCCAATATTGGGAACATTTTTCCTGCATCTAGCCTGTCCAATCCTTTAAGAATTGTATATGCTTCTATAAGATCCCCTCATCCTTCTAAATTCCAGTGAATACAAGTTCAGTCGACCCATTCTTTCATCATATGTCAGTCCCACCATCCCGAGAATTAACCTGGTGAACCTACACTGCACTCCCTCAATAGTAACAATGTCCTTCCTCAAATTAGGAGACCAAAATTGCACACAATATTCCAGGTGTGGTCTCACCAGGGCCCTGTACAACTGCAGTAGGACCGCCTTGCTCCTAAATTCAAATCCTCTCGCAATGAAGGCCAACATGCCATTTGCTTTCTTCACTGCCTGCTGTACCTGCAAGCTTACTTTCAGTGACTGATGTACAAGCACACCCAGCTCTCGTTGTACCTCCCCTTTTCCTAATCTGACACCATTCAGATAATAATCTGCCTCCCTGTTCTTGCCACCAAAGTGGATAACCTTGAGTTCTATCCTGACCTTGGCTGTCTGTACAGAGTTTGCATATTCTCCCTGTGACCACGTGGGTTTCCTCCGGGTGTTCCTGTTTCCTCCCACATCTAAAGATGCGTGGGATTGTAAATTAATTGGCCCTCTGTCAAATTGCCCAAGTGTATAAGGAGTAGATGAGAAAGTGGGATAACATAGAACTAGTGTGAACGGGTAATCGATGGTTGGCGCAGACTCTATGGGCAGAAGGGGTTGTTTCCATGCTGTATCTTTAAACTAAATTAAACCAGACAGAGCCACCAGGTCTGTGCCAGCAGTATTGGATACTGCGATGGACACAGAGTGCTGAGAATACTCTGGGCCTGTTCCATGCTGTTTCTTTCAATACAATTCAACATGATGTTAAGTTGATGGCAACCAAAAATTGACTATTCACATTGGCAGCCAAGTTTCATAGATGCAAACCATGGCTAAGGAGTGGTGATTGGCAGATGGGTGATAAAGGCCAGAGACGATAAGAAACTGTGTTTAATAGCAGAATCTGTAGACTTGGCTTCTAATGCATATTCCTACAAATAAATTCCTCCATTCCTCCAACTCTCCCCTTTTCCTCCCCCCCATCTTTATTCCCCCTCTCTTCCCTGTGTCCCACGTGAATATGCACATAGTCCTCCCCCCCCCCCCCATTCCCTTCGACCTATATTCCTTCCTATAGCTTCACACTTTGTGCTTCTTCTGTCATTATCTCACTCTTGGTCTCCTTTCATCACTGGCCGTTGTCCAACCATCGGCCAATCACATTTTGCCCACTCCCCACCTCTCCTCCTGTATTCTCCACCACCCCCTTGCTACAATCAGCCTGAAGAAGGGCCCTAACCCAAAACTTCACTATCCATGTTCCCCACAGATGCTGCCTGACCTACTGAGTTACTCCAGCACCTTTCCTGCAGTTCCTTGTGGCTAGATTGTCACCAATCGTGTTAAAGTCGTAGAGTGCAAACAGGCCCTTCGGCCCTACTTGCCCATGTTGACCAACATGTCCCATCTACACTTATCCCATCTACACTAATCCCACCTGCCTGCGTTTGGCCTATATCTCTCTAAACTTTAAAACCTATCCATGTACCTGTCTAAATCTTTTTTAAACGTTGTGATAGTACCACCAGCCTCCGGCACCTTGTTCCATACACCCACCACCCATTGTGTAAAAATGTTGCCCCTCCATTCTTATTAAATCTTTCCTCCTTGCCTTAAACCTGTGTCTTCTGGTTCTTGATTCCCCTCCTCTGGGTAACAGACTGTACATTTACCCCATCAATTCCTCTCATGATCTTATACACATTTTGTCCACTCTGGACAACGAGGACAATATTAATTCGGCAGTGGAAACTCTGACCCAAGTGCCTTGGACAGCAGGAAGCTGGAGCTCTTTTAATGAAGCGTTGTTTCTGGGCCTTTAAACAGTGTACTGACCTGTAGTTGTGAAACCAGTTGATGACTGTGCTCGTCTTGCGGTTCAGTTGGGAAGCGAGGCTCTCGATGGTCTGCTGGGATGGATATGGCTCTGACAGATAGGCGTTTTTTAGGGCCTCTTTCTCCTCAGGTGCCAGCACGATCCTGGGCTTTTTGACCTGGTAATGGTGGAACACCTGCTGCTGGACGCCTGGGCTGGCCGACTCTGATCGGGTGCTGGGAGAATCACTGTCGGACCCAGCATTTAGTAATCCATACCTGCGCTTCAGATAGGCTGAGGAAAAACGAATGATAAAAACAGTTAGTGCAATTACTGTTTTGTCCCGCACCTCTCGCCCATCCATTTCCTTCTCCATCCTGTTTGCCTGCAGAGTAAATCTCTTCACTGGACCCGGGCTCAGTTTGCTGAGGAACAGACTGAAGCACTTTTGCTGCTTTTGAACTGAAAGATACAGCGTGGAAACAGGCCCTTCGGCCCACCAAGACCAGGCTGACCATCGATCGCCCGCTTGCACCACAGTAAACCATCGTTATAACGGACCTTGGAGGGAGGAATGGTGTCTGCTATTTCCGATTGTCCGCTATAACAGAGTAAGGGATTATCATTGTAGGTAGTTGAAACAGAAAACTGCAGATGATGGTTAACATACAAAAGGACCCAAAGTGCTGGAGTAACTCAGCGGGCAACTTAACCTACTGCCTTTGAGATGTGGGAGGTAACTGTTGAACAAGTTGAGAGGCAGAGATAGGGTAGACAGTCAGAACCTTTCTCCCAGAATGGAAATTTCCAACACTAGAGGGCATATCTATAAGGTGAGAGGAGGAAAACTGAATAGAAATGCATGGGGCAAGTTTTTTTTGTACACAGAGTGCTGGGAGTCTGGAACGCATTGGTGGTTGGTTCAGGCAGGAATGGTGGTTGAGGCAGATATGATAGTGGCATTTAAGAGGTTTTTCCATTGGCACACGGAAGTGCAGGGAATAGTAGGATATGGATCATGTACAGGCAGATGCGATCAGTGGCGTCGTGTTCAGCACAAACATCGTGGGCCGAAGGGCCCGTTCCTGTGCTGTATTGTTCTATGTTCTATAATACTTTTGGGAGAACTAATTTTTGGATTTAGCAGCAACGTGTTACTGAACCAGTAATCAGGACTAATCATCTACGGACACGAGTTCAAATCCTGTTACGGCATCTGAAGACTTTTAATTTGGTTAATTAAATAAATCTGGAATAAAAAAATAATTTCTGCAAAAGCGACGATGAAATGACCAGATTGTCACAAAGTCCACCTGGTTCATGAACACTCTCTGGGGATAGAAAATGAATTGAATTGAATTGAAAGATAAGGGGTGGTCTTACAGATGTTTATACATCATGAGAGGAACTGATTGGGTGAATGATGACAGTCTTTTACCCAGAGTGGAGGAATATAGGTTTATGGTGAGAGGGGAAAGATTTAATAGGAACCAGAGGGATACCTTTTTCACTCAGAAGGTGGTGGGTGTGTGGAAAGAGCTGTCAGACTAGGTAGTTGAGGCAGGTACTATAACCACATTTAAAAGACACACCTGCACAGGTACGTAAATAGGCAAGGTTTAGGAGGGATGTGGACCAAATGCGGGAAAATAGGACTAGCTTAGATGGGGCATCTTGGTTTGCATGGACAAGTGAAGCCAAAGGGGCTGTTTCCGTGCTCTATGACTCTATGAAACTTGCCGTATGTAGTCTGGTCTATGAAATTACTCCAGATTCACCAAGTGACCCTCTCCCCACTGCCTTCTGAAATGACTTAATTCAGAGACATGAGGGATGAGCATTATCAGATTCAGGAACAACTTCGTCCCAACACACATTCAGCTGTTGAACGCTGCACAACATTAACCTCAACTATGAACCATCCTTGATTGCTCTGAGGAATTTGGCATTTTTATGCACGAGTATTGTGATTATTTATGACGTTTTCTCTCACATATTATCTCTGTGTATTGTTTACAGACCTGTTATGCTGCTGCAAGTAAGAATTTAATTGTTCCATCATCTACACGTATGATGATCAAACATTCTTGACTTGATTCTTGACAGCAGTAGACATGCTGCCTCACCACGCCAGAGACCTGGGTTCAATGCTGACCTCGGATGCTGTCTGTGTGGAATTTGCACGTTCTCCCTGTGACCGCCTGGGTTTCCTGCGAGTGCTCCGGTTTCCTCCCACATCCCTAAGCCGAGTAGGTTTGTAAATTAGTTGGCCTCTGTAAGTTGCCTCTAGTGTGTAGAGAGTGGATGAGAAAGTAGGATAACATCGAGCTAGTGTGAATGGGTGATCGATGGTCGGTGTGGACTTGGTGGGACAAAGGGCCTTTTTCCCCATTAGATCTCTAAACTAAACTAAACCAACACCTCGTGTTGGCCAGCAAATTTTGATCAAGTTGATGCTAATTCTACGGATATCAGATACTTAAAAAGTGAGAGCAAAGTTGATCTGTACTTTGAACTTGCTCACAAAGCTGGTGAATTCTGTCGAGGACACTTTACCTTTTTTCTCCATTTTCTTCATGTCTCTCAACTTCTCCACGTTGAAGGGATCGTTTAGCCAGAGCTGCATCCGAACGAACGGCTCCCTCCCCTTCAGGCTCAGCTTGTGCCAGGGTTTAGGCCGGGAAAGCAAATCAGAGACCGAGCCTTGTGTCAGTCCTAAAATGCTCTCTCCAAATAGTCTTTGACCTGGGGAGTTGTGGGAGGGGGGAATAGCACCGGTCAGACAGGTTTAGCAAGGTCGAGAAATGTCACTAAGTTATAAAACTTTCTCAAAACGATGCATAGCACACCCATTATTTAAAACAGCCCATGGTATAGATTATGAGCATGTTACCCCATACCCCCTGACATTATCCCTGCTAAAGATAGACACAAAGTACTGGAGTAACTCAATGGGTCGGGCAGCGTTTCTGGACAAAAGTAAATGGTGATGTTTCGGGTCGAGATCCTTCTTCAGACTGAGAGTCAGGGGAGAGGGAACGGAGAGATATGAAAAGGTACATGGAGCAAATGAATGAAAGATATGTAACAACACAGATCAAAGTCAGGAACAAATGATCAAGGAAAGGTGGTGCCTACAAAGGTCCATTGTTGGCTGTGGGAAAGTTGATAACGAGTGATACAAACAGTGAAACTCAGTAGGACACAAAGTTGGATACACTGCTCAGAAGTAGAAGTGTTACATCATGGACCCTTCTGAAGAGTGCCTATCCGGGTATCCCAGGGAAGCTGCCTGGCCCACTGAGTACCTTCAGCATTTTGCGTCTATCCTTGGTAAATCAGCATCTGCAGTTCCTTGTTCCAGTATTATATCATATTGATAACTATAAAGATAAAAGTACAGTGCGAAGACAGGGCTTCGGCCCACTGAGTCTATGATGATCCTCGATCATCCGTTCACACTGGTTCTATGTATACCTCTTTCACATCCAGTCCCCAAACACAACTTACAGAGCATAGTAGAAACAAAGAAGTGTAGATGCTGGTTTATACCAAAGATAGACACAAAGTGCTGGAGTAACCCAGCGAGTTAGGCAGCATCTCTGGAGATAATAAAAGTTGTGATGTTTGGCGTTGGGACTCTTTTCAGAATTTACAGAGTCCAATTAACCTACATGTCTTCGGGATGAGGGAGAAAACCGGAGCACCTGGAGGAAACCCACGCAGTCACAGGAAGAACATGCAAACTCCACATAGATAGCACCCGAGGTCAGAATCGAGTCTGGGCTTCTGGCGCTGTGAGGCGGCAGTTCTAATATCTGCGCTTCTGTGCCGTCCAACACATGGTGTTTGTTTCAATGGAAATAATGACTCAGAGGCACTAGCGGTGAGAATTTTCTATCTTTGGGAAGGAAAGTAGTGGCTTTGTCCCCTTGCACTAGAATGGCACAGAATCCGCTGCAGAAAGCTACACATCAGTGTAAAACTTTTTTTACGTCTTTCAAAACTTTTCTTTTCTTTACAAAGTTGTTGTTTTACAACGGGGCAAAATGTGCAAAGGGTAAATATAGTGGGAAGTGCAAGCTGCATCTGCCGCATGCAACTCTGCGAGCTGCAAGGTGGATACAGATGTGCAGCAGTTGGGCAGAGTGCATGCTGCTCTGAAAGATGCAAAGAAACAACAGTAATCTGTTTCTTGTTTCTCCAGAAAAATAAATAAAACCACTTCCTTTAGCAGCTGGAACCAATAAATAAACACCACAGAGTTCTCTGTGCAGAACGCAGATGAACTTTAGGAAGGCCATCTGTTCAGGACATGGCTTTTTATGGCTTGCATCTTTTTATACATAGAGCCAAAAGGCTGCACTAATTTGGCTTGTAAATCAATTATTTCTCCTTCTTGATCTGGACTCAAGTCGCAGTCCTGATTGAATCATTTTTAAACATCTTTTCAGTACTCTCTCAAGTTGGTACACTTCTTCCCAAAGGTCTGCTGTTTACAGTAAACAGTTTTCCCGATGCGTTTTAACTTTGATGTTCGTACAAATAAACAAACACAGCCGCTGTAAGCATTTAGCAAACGGCACAAAACACAAAAATAAAAGGGGGCGAAACATTCAAGGCAGAAAAATGCTGCATTTGGAACAAAAACAGAACATGAAAGATGAAGCGACAACTTGAATTTGTTTTCTTCAGCCAAATTATCAGTAATCCAATTTGCGTTGATAATTTATGCACGCACACCAAAGGAACGACAACATTTCTGGAGGAGGCCTTTCAGTCAGCTCCGTCAATGCTTTCTCACTCCCGTACAGGGAACAGGGGGAGGACAGGGTAAGCACAACCCTGCGGCCATCCAGGCTTGATGTCCATCAGAACACTGAGGGATCTCCACTGGGTCACCCGCACACACTTACTCCCCCGTACACTACGAACCTCCTACATGTCATTTTGTTAGAGTGAATGCACAGAGTCTGTTACCCAAGAGAGGGGAATCAGGAATCGACAAACCCGCACGTCTTTGGGATGCGTGAGGAAAGCGGAGCACCCGGGGCAAACCCACACGGTCACACAAATACCTTTTGTATGCCCCCTCAGGTTCCTATTAAATCTTTCCCCCCTCACCTTAAACTTACAGTATGTCCTCTAGTTCTTGATTCCCCTACTCTGGGCAAGAGACTCTGTGCATCTACCTGATCTATTCCTCACGATTTCGTACACAATTTAGGTGCATAAAATCATATTACAGAAATTTGCAGCATTATGGATAAAAGATTTACAGTTTTATAGATAGATTTACAGATAAGCTACACTGAAAGTTGTTGGAAAGTGTTACAGTACCTAAGTTGTTGTCTGTTAGCACTTCTTTCACTTTTTTAGTGATGGTGTAAGTGTCCAGCTCAGAGGACATGGCCACCATTTCCTGCATGCCTGTGGGAGACTGGCCATTGGAGAGGCTCTTCCCACAGAGGGGGCGAGACGTTGACTGGGGGTCCGGTTGCTGGTTTTCTTTGGTGCTTTCCAGCGCCGTGCTGATGGGTTCCTGTTGACTCATCTCGCGGTCAGCGGGACTGGGCGGAGGTGATGGCGAATACCCGGCCTGAACCACATTATTTGCTGTTTCAATCAAGCCAGAGAAAAGAGTTGAGTTTTGTGAAATAATTAAAAAACCCAACATGTTTTGTTTCAGTTTAATCTAGTTTAGAGATACAGCGCGTAAACAAGCCCTTCGGCCCACCGGGTCCGCGACGACCAGCGATCCCCACACATTAACACTACCCTACACACAGTAGGGACAATTTACACATACTCCAAACCAATTAACCATACCTGTACGTCTTTGGAGTGTGGGAGGAAACTGAAGATCTCGGAGAAAACCCACGGGGAGAACGTACAAACTGTACAGACAGCACCCATAGTCGGGATTGAACCCGGATTTTCGGCGCTGTATGGCAGCAACTACCGCTGCGCCACTGTGGCCGCCCATATTACATATCAGATCATGAGAGGAATTGATCGGGTAAATGTACGGTGACTTTTACCCAGAGTTTGAGAATCAAGACCCAGAGGATACAGGTTTAAGGTGAGGGGGGACAAGATTTAATAGGAACCCGAGGCCAACTTTTTTACTCAAATGGTGGTAGGTAAATGGAATGAGCTGCCAGAGAAGGTAGTTGGGGCAGATATTATCGCAATGTTCAATAAACATTTGGACAAGCACATAGATAGGATAGGTTTAGAAAGATTTGGGCCAAACGCTGGCAGGTGGGACTAGTGTAGATGGGGCATGTTGGTAAGCATGGGGAAGTTGGGCTGAAGGGGCTTTCCACGCTGTATGACTGACTATAATTTTCAGCACCTTTCAGTTATACTAGCGCTATCCAACACACGAGGGACAATTTTAGACTTTACAGATACAGCGCGGAAACAGGCCCTTCAGCCCACCAAGTCCACGCTGACCCGCGATCACCCCATACAAAAAACACTATCCTACACACCAGGGGCTATTTACAATCTTTTTTTACCAAAGCCAATTAACCTACAAACCTGTATGTCTGTGGAATGTGGGAGGAAACCGGAGCAGCTGGAGAAACCTCCACGCGGTCACTGGGAGAACGTACAAACTCTGTACAGGCAGCACCCATAGTCAGGATCAAACCCGAGTCTCTGGCGCTGTGAGGCAGCAACTCTATCACTGCGCCACACCAACTTTCATTTGAAGTTGAACATATCTTATTTATGAACAAGAACATCTTACTTTGGCACTAAACCTCCCAACACTCCCAGAATTTCAGGGACACCAGCATTTGGGTAGTTGGGAGCAATGGGGATGGGGTGGTAGAAATTGTCCATTCCATATATGCCGAGGTTCAAGAGACCCCTGATCTTGGGTTGCAGGTTGGTGGAGTATCACCACTGCAAAGGGCCACGCAAGATCAGAGCGGAGCGGCGCAGTGGCGTAGTTTTAGAGTTGCTGCCTTACAGCATCAGAGACCCAGGTTCAATCCTGACTTTGGTGCAGTATGTACGGAGTTTGTACATTCTCCCTGAACCGCGTTGATTTTCTTCGGGTGCTCCCACACTCCAAAAACGTGCAGGTTTGTAGGTTCACTGGCTTCAGTAATAAAATTCTAAACTGTCCCTAGTGGGTAGGATAGTGTGAGTGTACAGGGTGATCGCTGATCTGAGCGAGCTCGTGTGGCCGAAGGACCTGTTTCCATGCTGTGCCTCTAAAGTCTATCTCTAAAGGTGTGAGTACCCAGGAGTTAAATCAATGGATCAGCCAGTCTGGGCTCTGGACATAGGTTGACATAGGAAGGATTAGGTAATCCAAAGAACTGCAGCTGCTGGAGATCGCTAATAAAAGTGGATAATGCTGGAAACACTCAACAGACTGTGCAACATTAAACTTTACAGGTCAAAACTGAAGGGTCTTCAATTGGAAGTGGAATCCCCATGGTAAAGAATGAGATAAGAAGTAAAGTGCCGACTACAGTGAGGGATTTATATCCATTACTCTCAGACGTCACCTTGGACTAAGATTGTTGATGTCACTATTTTATTTAAAGAGTTACGGCATGGAAACAGGCCCTTCGGCCCACCAAGTCCACACTGACCATCGATCACCTGTTCACACTAGCTCTATGTTAACCCACTTTCCCATCCACTCACCACACACTCGGGGCAACTTACAGAGGTCAATTAACCCCTACAAACCCGCATATCTTTGGGAAATGCGAGGAACCCGGAGCACCGGGAGGAAACGTGGTCACAGGGGAACGTTCAAACTCCACCTGAGCTGGTGCTGAAGTCTGGATCAAACCCGGGAGTCCACCAGCTGCACCACTGCGCTGCACACTTACCTTACCTGGTTCATGATTTAGTTACTATAATAGTTTCAGAACACAGCGCAGAAAAATAAAGTCCCTTACCTTGTACGGGTTGTGGGGGATACGTGATGCTCTGGCCTAACTTATCAACGAGCCACAGCTGCATGCGGATGAAGGGCTCACGGCCTTTCTGAGTCAGCTTACTCCATGGCTTGGGTCTGGACAGCATATCACTGACACTGCCCTGTGACAGGCCCAGCACCTGGCGCAGAGGGAACACAAAGGGAAACAAATTATTTTCCAACCTTCCAACCTGGCCTGTTAACAGCGTTACTGAAACGGGGGCATGTTACACGAAACAGATTATTTTACAGGAGACTGATGATGCCTTCGCTTTGTGAATTTTATTGCGACATTTAAATGGATTTTTAGTCTTCACCATCCTATTACTCCTGTGTTATAGGAAATCCACTTATGTGCATTTAGCTTCTGACAAATGAATATTCTTCACCGTTTTGCATCAGGTGAGCATGCTTTCCATCGCAGTGAAGATGGATTACTGAAAGGCATGGGTTTGGACAAGTTTATTAGTTGCTGTTTTGAGGAAACCAGTGAGAAATAGCAGCAGAAAAATATGCTTCATGCCTCAGTAGGTTTCAAACCGATATTGGACTGGAATAATCAGTTACCTTCAGCTAAAGTCCCATAATTAGATCGGGAATTCTGATTTAGAAGAAAAAATGGTGCTTTAAAACATGAACCAGAATAGGAGACATTAGCAGGTAGTAATTCCAGGAGTCTCGCACTCCAGCTGATTATTGACTAGGTACCGACCGCCCAATGTAACGGGGCAAAGGTCCTACATGCACGAGGATTTTTGCCACCATAGTTATTCATACAAGTCACTCATAGTTCACCATAGTCACACATTGCTCAAATATTGTAATCAATTTTGGGCACCATATCTGAGGAAGGATGTGCTGGCTCTGGAGAGGGTCCAGAGGAGTTTTACAAGAATGATCCCAGGAATAAGTAGGTTAATATATGACGGTACTGGGCCTGTACTCGCTGGAGTTCAGAAGAATGAGGGGGGGACCTCATTGAAAGGTACAGAATAGTGAAAAACATGGATAGATTGGATGTGGAGAGGATGTTTCCTCTAGTGGGAGTCTAGGACTAGAGGTCATAATAATTAAAGGACATTTTTTTTAGGAAGTAGATTAGGAGGAACTTCTTTAGTCAAAGGGTGGTGAATCTGTGGAATTCTTTGCCACAGAAGGCTGTGGAGGCAACGTCAGTGGATATATTTAAGGCAGAGACAGATTCTTGATTGGTACGGGTGCCAGAGGTTATGGGGAGAAGGCAAGAAAATGGGGTTAGGAGAGTGAAATAGATCAACCATGAATGAATGGCGGAGTAGACTTGATGGGCCGAATGGCCTAATTCTGCCCCTATTGTTTATGATCTTATGATCTTACATGAAATGTAATATGTATTTAAATAAATTCAGAATAATTTCACAATTGCAATCAAAATTGTGTGCATATGGGACCAGGTGTCTGAATTTCAAAGAATTACTGAAAGCCAGTGCACTCGATGACATAGAACATGGAACATTACAGAACAGAACAGGCCCTTTGGCACACATTGTTCAAGCTCCAATGCCACTGTTTTGTGACCTTGCACAACTTGCTTCAGTTCATTTTCACTTCTTGATGAGAGTATAGAAGCTTTAGACTTCAGACTTTAGCGATACAACGAAACAGACAACTTCAGTCCACCGGGTCCTCGCCAACCAGCGATCAACTAGCAATATCCTTCACGCTAGGGACAACTTGCAAATTTTTTTAATAGCCAATTAACCTACAAACCTGTACGTCTTTGTAGCAGTGCGGAAGGAAGCTGGAGCACCCGTAGAAAACCCACGCTGTTACAGGGAGAACGTACAAACTCTGTACAGACCGCACCCATAGTCAGCATCAACCAAGGTGGCGATTAGAATACATCTCCTTAATAAAGGTCGAGGTTAGGACCGCAGTTATACAGATAGCTACGTGAGACATATTTGAATAGGATGCATCCTCCCTCCGTTGAGTTGTAAATCTCCAATGACAACCATGCAACTACAATGGACCCATTGGCGTTCAAACTCATGCTGGAAGCTAGGAAGACCAAGACTTATGTTCCCTGGATAGAAGCGATAACAGAGATGGCACAGTAGCGAAGCTGGTAGAGCTGCTGCCTCACAGTGCCAGGGACCTGGGTTTGATCCTGACCTCGGGTGCTGTCTGTGTGAAGTTTGCCCGTTCTCCTTGTGACAGCGTGGGTTTCCTCTGGGTGCTCCGGTTTCCCCCACATCCCAAAGGTGAGCGGGTTTGTAGATTAATAGGTCTCTGTAACTCTCCCCTAGTGAGCGAAGTAGTATATTAACATATACTAAATGTATAATAGTGGTATATATTATACATTACATATAGTGTATATACTGTATAGTATTATACTGTATACATATATACACTATATATAATGTGGTACATAGGCCTCTGGTGAGACTGCAGGTGGAATAGTGTGTATGCAAAACACAAAGTGCTGGAGGAACTCAGTAGGTCAGACAGCACCTGGGGAGGGAATGGCCAGGTGATGTTTTGGGTCGGAACCCTTCTTTGGACTCGAGTCCCCTCCCAGAATGTCAACTGTCCATTCCCTCCCCAGATGCTGCCTGTCCCGCTGAATTCCTCAATGTCTCGCGCTTTGGGCTCTGCTCAAGATTCCAGCGTCTGCAGTCTCTCATTGTCTGAATAGTATTGGCTGGACTCCCAGCCAAAAGAAGAACATTTACGACAGAGGGAATGTAACAAATGTTGACCGGCATGGTCCCCGAGACGGTGGCTGGTTGAGAAGTTCAACAAATTGGACCTAGACTCTGAAGGGTAGGACAACGCGAGTTGATCCCGCCAGGACTCCACTGGGCTTAAAGGGGCAGATACAGGGCTGGGTAACAACAACCACAGTCTCAGAATAATGAGCCAGTTATTCAGCACTGAGATGAGAAGAAATGCCGTCATTCGTAATCTTTGGAATTCTTTACTTAAGATGGCGGTGGATGATCAGTCATTGGTACATTCCACCAGAGATATTTGGATATTAACTGAATCAAGGGCCATGGAATTAGTGTGAGAAGGTGAAACTCAGCGGGGGCATAAGATCTATTTATAGTATAGGCGAGCAGGTGGTGGAGGCTGTAGCTCCTTCTTCTGTTATTTATACGGCAACTGTTTGCCACCTGTCCTCACACAAATCTCACTGTGTCCCTCTGGTAATCACTGAACCTGAACCATGATAGTATGAGAGACTATTGATCTGAACAAGCCTCTTGCACTGATTTGTTAGATGATGATATCTTCCGAGATGGACAAACATATGAGGAAATATCTTCCGAGATGGACAAACATATGAGGAAAACCATTACAAGAATATGGTTAGATTAGAGATGCAGCATGAAACATAGAAATTAGGTGCAGGAGTAGGCCATTGGGCCCTTCGAGCCTGCACCGCCATTCAATATGATCATGGCTGATCATCCAACTCAGTATCCTGTACCTGCCTTCTCTCCATACCCCCTGATCCCTTTAGCCACAAGGGCCACATCTAACTCCCTTAAATATAGCCAATGAACTGGCCTCAACTACCTTCTGTGGCAGAGAATTCCAGAGATTCACCACTCTCTGTGTGATCACTAATGCACCCATTATTTCTGGGGCTACTTCCTTAAGTACTCTGGGATGCAGCCTATCTGGCCCTGGGGATTTATCGGCCTTTAATCCATTCAATTTACCTAACACCACTTCCCCGCCAACCTGGATTTCACTCAGTTCCTCCATCTCATTTGACCCCCGGTCCCCAGCTATTTCCGGCAGATTATTTATGTCTTCCTTAGTGAAGACAGAACCAAAGTAGTTATTCAATTGGTCTGCCATGTCCTTGTCCCCCAAGAAAACAGGCCCTTCAGCCTACCGAGTTCACGCCGACCAACATCAATCACACGTTCTTTGTTATCCCACTCTCTCATCCACTCCTGACACACTAGAGGCAATTGACAGAGGCCAATTAACTTGCAGACCAACATGTCTTTGTGATGTGGGAGGAAACTAGAGCACCCAAAGAAAATCCACGCGGTCACAGGGAGAACATACAAAATTCGCTCAGATAGCGCCGAAGGTCAGGATTGAACCCGTGTCTCTGGCGCTGTGAGGCAGAGGTTCTACCAGTTGTCTAAAGTGAAATCATGAACCCCCCACACTATTCCTCTTCCCTAGATATTTCTCTTTCCAGCTTGGCAGGGCAGGGAAATTCATTCCGAGTTGATTTGTCTGGCCGCTTACCTTTTCACCAAAGATTCTCTGGCAGATTCCATTTTTGGCCAGCTTCTCTTTAACTAGTCTGGTCAGCTCCAGAGTGTCCACTTCTCGATACATGTACATTTCGTACTGCTCTGGAGTCAGTGGAGGTACGGTTGGTTTCAGCGACCGGGGGACGTAGGTGGGGAAGACGGAGAGCTGTCCCGTGCTCTGAGAGTCTGGGCTGCCTTCGCATTTGATGTCCGCGACCTTGTTGGCAGCTTCCAAGGCGGCCGGCTGTTCCTCGCCGCTCTTGCTGCTCTCGCTGGGCTCTGCCCGCCACTGCCTCACCGCTCCCGACGTCCCTGACGAGCCGCAGGAGGAGGACGACGGGGAGGGCGAGACCGAAGCGTACAATCTGTGAGCCACGTTCCTCTCCGTGGCCCAGTGCTGGTCGAAGTAGGAGCCAGCGTCACCGAT
This sequence comes from Amblyraja radiata, assembly GCF_010909765.2. Classification (NCBI taxonomy): domain Eukaryota; kingdom Metazoa; phylum Chordata; class Chondrichthyes; order Rajiformes; family Rajidae; genus Amblyraja; species Amblyraja radiata. The sequence continues at coordinate 16,968,191 of NC_045980.1, read as the reverse complement.
CTCCGACTTCACCTTTCGTATGATGCTCTGCACAAAGGCCGCGGGTGACACCACGCTGAGAGGAGTCTGAGAACTTTTAGTTGCAATGCCTTCCTCCTGCTTGATGGAGGGGGTAAGGGGAACTTTGCTTGTGGCTGGTAAAGCTTCCACATGCGGGGTTACTGCTGCATTGTTGCTGCTGCTGCTGCTGCTACTCCGGGTCTCCATCTCCAGCAGAACTTGCTGCTCGGCCTGCATCTCTCGCCGGGCCTGCTCCAAGATAGACCGAATCGCATCATCAGAGCCAGCACTGCTGCTGGAACTTGCACTGCATACAGGCAAGGGAGAGCTTTTAGATTCAACTAAAAGGAAAAGAGAAAGTCAGGTTTTTTTAAAGCATTCTTTCGCTCTCAAGTACCAATAACTATATATTTTTTCCAAATGCGGGTGGAAGTTGTGACTCACAGCAGCGCTTACAAAATATTAAAAAATAACACTTTACGAGATGCAAAGGAGAACTGGAAATGAAGTATTTATTGAAGGTCTCCAAAAATGCATCTTGTGAAAATAACTAAGCTGACTTTGCTTTCATAAGTCATAGGAGCAGAATTAACTCATTCAGCCCATTGAATCTGCCCCGCCATTCAATCATGGCAAATCTATCTTTCCCTCTCAACCCCATTCTCCTGCCTTCTCCTCAAAACCCCTGACACAATTATTAATCATCTGTCAATTTCAGCCTAAAAAATATTCAATGACTTGGCCTCCACAGTTGTCTATAGCAATGAATTATACAGATTCACTGACTAAAGAAATTCCTCTTCACTTTTCTAAATGTACGTCCTTGTATTCTGAGGTTGTCATGTAGACTCTCCTACTAGTGGAAATGATGCAACCTATTCCCAGGAACAAACACAAAACGTTGAAGTAACTCAGCGGGTCAGGCAGCATCTCTGGAGGACATGGATAGGTGATGTTTCAGGTTGGGACCCTTCCCCAGGCTGAAGGTCCCAACCTGAAACCTCACCAATCCATGTCCTCCAGAGATGTTGCTTGCTCGACCTGCTGAGTTTCTTCAGCACTTTGTGTCTTTTTTTGTAAACTAGCACCTGCAGTTCCTTGCGTTTCTTTATCCCCAAAAACACAATCTTAACCCGAGCCTCAGTGATATCTTCCTCCTGCACACAATGTGACATTGAATTAGACTTCACAAAGCAGCTACTCAAAACTCTGACATTTATGATTAAACAGCCTGTCAGCTGATGAACTTCTCCACAAAGATCTAATTTGCCTTCATGTGGTTTCGTTTTAAGGAGCCGCAGATCGACAATCCTAACTCAAGCACATCTGGATTGTTTTTCCCAATTACTCACCAGTTTTCTGAGTCTGAAGCTCTTTCTTTGCCTGCTCCAGGATATTTTTAATGGCATCATCTGATCCGGTTTCTGGAGTCCGAATCCTCGGAGTTATACTCCCTGCAAAAACAAAAGATGCATGAAAACTGTTTCTTGCACTTTACCCATGTAAATTAGAAGACAAAAAAGCAACAACACGGAGCTTAATTTAATTACTACCTTCACTGGATTGGAATAAGGTCCCCCAAGAGTTTCGTTTTGTAACTCAACAATATCTTTGGTAAGATTTCCACTTCTGAATGATCTAGCATAGGGTAATTTAAAATATTTCATGTTTTCTTTTCCCCACCATTGTGACATATAATGCCTAGTGCTGCTGTGATTTCAGCTGAGCTGGTAAAACATATAATCTGGAGTCACAGCTTGTATTGAAAATTACACCCATCTGAATAGTCCTTTGTGAAGGATTACAAGTAGTTGCATATACAGTAAGACATGCAATGAACTCTGTGTACAAGATGGTCACTGCTCATTCAGGCGGGTGTTACTTTAATTTTAAAATATACCAACCAAATTTTCCCTCAGTATGAAGATAGAGACAAAGTACTGGAGTTACTCAGTGGGTCAGGCAGCATCTGTGGAGAAAAAGGATTGGTGGCATTTTGGGTCGGACGCCTTGTTCAGTGAAGGATTGCGACACAAAACGTCACCCACCCTTTTTCTCCAGAGATGCTGCCTGACCCACTGAGCTACTCTAGCACTTTGTGCCTATCTTCAGTGTAAAGCAGCATCTGCAGTTCCTTCCTACACTTGCCATCAGCATGTTTGGCCATTCCTTCCTCCCTCCCTGTTCCCATCGAGCAGGAGCTAGAGAAGCTTGAAAGTGCACACAACCAGACTCAGGCTTCTTCCCCTCTGTTATCAGGCTTCTTCCCCTCTGTTATGCCCTTCTGAATGGTCACCACCTCTCCCTCTAGTTCTATGTTTCACTCCCCACCTTCTTTATCTGTTTCCACCATCCCCACCCATCTCATCTGACCATCAACCCCTCCTCACCTTTATCCACCTATCACTTGCCAGTTCTTGCCCCACCCCTTCCTCTCACCTCTTTCTACCAGCTCTCCCTCCTAAACCATCAGAAGGCACCCACTCCGAATGTTATCCGCCCATTCCCTCCACAAGGACTAGGGGCAGCACAGTGGTGCAGCTGAGGAGTTGCAGCACCAGAGACCCAGGTTCGATATTGACTACGGGTCTTTTCTGTAAGGTGTTTGTACGTTCTCCCTGTGAGTGAATGGGTTTTCTCCGGGTGCTCCGGTTCACTCCCACACTCCAAAGACGGACAGGTTTGTAGGTTAATTGGCTTCGATAAAATTGTAAATTGTCCCTAGTGTGTAGGATAGTGCTAATGTATGGGGTGATCACTGGTCAGCGTGGACTCGGTGGGCCGAAGGGCCTGTTTCCTTTGCTGTATATTTGAAGTCTAAAGTAAAGATGCTGCCTGACCCGTTGAGTTCCTCCAGTACTTTATTTTCAACTCTCAGATCTTATTACTCCAAGTTTCAATCAGACAGACAACTGGCGTAAGCCCGTGTACATACCTCTCTGCCGCACTTGAATAGTTCGAAGGGCAAGGATGTTTTGTTCGTCAGATAAAAACTGCTTCATCTTAATAAAAGGTTCCTTCCCTTTAACTGTAAGCTTATGCCATGGCTTAGGTCTGGCAAGAATCTCACTGACAGATCCTTGTGATAACCCCAGGACATAGTGTCCAAACACACGCTGTCCAATGTTGTGCCTTAGGAGTTGGTCTTTAACCTGAAAAGCAATGTCAGCTGTCTCTACATGTTCGTCATCACCAGCACTTGAGCCGCTGCCCTCTGACTGGTCACTTGGTTGGGCAGCTTCACTGTTGCTGGAACTGCTCCCTACGATTAGCGCTCCCTTGGCAGAGTAGAGTGCAGTTGGGTAAACCACTGTATTTACAGCCTCTTTCGAGTACAAGGGAGACATCAGTGGCCTGTGATGCAAAGGCTCTGGAGAAGACTTATCGCTTGTTTTGATCAAGGGGATTGGAGAGAGGGGGAGTGTTCCTGATGGTTCGGGTCCTTGGGTTGACACGTGTGTTGGGATGGCCTTTGGAGAGGCTTGCTCGTCTCGGGACCAATGTGGACTTGGCTGAGGGGCTGGTGAAGCATGATCAACACTCGAGGCATCCTTCTCATTGTTCAGAGCGGCTTTCCTGGCACCATCTTCAGGTTGTACCTCATCTGCAGAATTCAAGGAGAGGTTTAAATTACCTACCTCAATCACTGGCATTTCACTCACACACGTGCATCCAATTGGGTGGCACAGTGGTAGAGTTTCTGCCTTACAGCGCCAGAGACCCGCGTTCGATCCTGACTACGGGCGCTGTCTGTGCGGAGTTTTACGTACTACCTGTGACCACGTGGGTTTTCTCCAGGTGCTCTGGATTCCTCCCACATTCCAAAGACATACAGGTTTGTACATTAATTGGCTTTGGTAAAATTGTAAGTGTGCAGGATAGTGCTGGTGTATGGGGATTGCCAGTCGGCGTGGACTCGGTGGGGCGAAGGACTAGATTTCACGCAGTATCTCTAAACAAAACTTAAACTAAACAATTAAATGACAGGGATATAGGAATGAACTGATGCATTCAGAACCATGTATCGACTCAGGTGAAGAACCTCATCCATCAGCAGGTTAGACACTTGGGCACATGTCATGAATAACATTGGATTGTTTAAGTCCAGGCAACAAAGATCTGTGCTTAACTGAATTTCTGAAACGTGCTGCTATACGTACCCATGCACTTGCTCAATCCCACACACTAGGGACAATTTACAGAAGCCAATTAACCTACAAACCTGCGCATCTTTGGAATGTGGGAGGAAACCGCACGAGGCCACAGGGAGAACATACAAACTCCGTACAGACAGGATCAAACCCGGGTCTCTGGTGCTGTAAGGCAGCAACTCTACCGCTGTGCCACTGTTCCACCCTTTGGTTATAACTAACATCACTTCCATCACCATCAATTTGTTGGTGGGAAACAAATTGATGGTGATGGAAGTGATGTTAGTTATAATGGAGAACATTCCCTGCTCCCCATCACCACTAGACAGTGTTGAGTCAGTGGATATTAGACAGGGAGACACTTCGATTCGACTGTGATGCCGCCTAACCCAAGTATTTCATCGGATTTGCCCCTTTCCTCAAGATTGCAGCAGAATTTCCGGGGACTGAAGACTGTGAAGACTGGCTTATGTTAAAAAAAAAATCTTCAAACATTTCTGCTTGTTCGTGCCACTGTGTAGCCCCAGGGATCCAGGGGATTGTTTAAGCAACATTAGACACTCATCATATTGGCTCTCCCAACAGTGTGCTCCCTGATGAAAATGCTGCTAGGTGTTGGCCAGGCACAGATATCACTGGAAACAGCAGACCACGTGGCCTATAGATACTGCCTGCCCTGCAATAAATAGCACAGAAGAAGGCCTGTATGTCTGAAATTGGATTCACAGATAATCAAAATAACTGCAACTTGAACTGAAATTAACACTGATTAACATGTTAATCAATGCAAATTTATTTTGGCATTTCCAGTCACAGAACAAATAGTCTCTTCAAAAAACTTTGCTTCCAAAAATGTTTTCAATTATTCTAATACGAATGTAAACGCAGCTATTTTGTTTTCAATCACGGTTCAATAACGACCTCAGCAGCTATTCATTTCCTTCACAAACCCAAGCACAGTTCCAGTCTTTCGGAAGTTTGCCAGGAATGTGGAGGAAGCAGAGCTTCATCGAATCTCCAAATCTTCAGATCATATTTAGGTGCAACTTTAGACAGCCAACTTTATGAATCTAAATGGTCTTCTGCCGCCTGCAAAGTATCCCTTGGATGTATGGGGGGGGGGAGTAAGACAAAATGCTAACTTGTGTAGAAGTAACATGGCTCTGGATTTAAATGATTCAGCAACTTCCCAGAGGAATGCCTTTACATCAAAAATTCCCTCACATCATTAAAGCATTAATTGTATTCCAGACCTGCATCCATCTACAACCCTGGACACATTCTTTGCCATGCTACTTGATATACAAGTCAGCTTTCAAAAAAATCAACCCAGACAGAGGTTATTGCTGATGTACACTTGAAACCTCACCATCTTAATTTGTTTATTTTCTTCATGGTAAAACTACCAGAATATAAATGTTTCACACAAAAAATAACCAACTGGTTAATGTGTTTAAATGGCAGAGTGTTGCTGTTCCTGTACATTAATCATGCTGTTAGAAATAATAAATTCTGTGTTATATTAATTAGGTTTTGATTTATTTTATTTTACATTTATTTTTACATTTACATTTGCAGATTATTTTGATTTTAAAAGTATTTTCTCTGGAACTAATTTACTGATATACTGTGGATGCCCACTGTGTAGATGAAGTATAGAGATTGTTAAATAATGCACCAGCTGGAAATATTGTTACAAAACAATATAAGAAATGAACAATTGTCACTTTAAAGGGTGAGGCAATGAATGCTTTACCAACAAATGGTGAAGAACATAATGAACACGAGCAGGCCATTTGGCCCATCAAGCCACAGCCCTACCACTCATTAAAATCATGGCTGATCCAATCCTGGCCTCACACCAGCTTCCACCTCCATCCTCATGCCTCCTGACACCCTCGTGCTTTAGATGGCTGTTAAATTCTGTCTTGAATAATTCAGTAGCTCTGCCCCACAGCTTTTTAGGTTAGAGAATTCCAGAGGTTAATTGGCCTCTGTAAATTGCTCAGGTTGTCACGGTAGATGCGAATGGGGATTAACATAGATCCAGTGTCAACAGGTGATCGGTGGTCAGTATGGACTCATAAGACCACATGTTCACAGGACATGGGAGAAGAATTAGGCCTTTCGACTCGTCGAGTCTGCTCCGTCATTATATCATGGCTGATCTATCTTTCCGTCTCAATTCCATTCTCCTGCCTTCTCCTCAAAACCTTTGACCCTTACCAAGCAAAAGCCGATCAATCTGCATCTTAAGAATACCCAAATGACTTGGTTGCCACTGCCGTCTGTGACAATGAATTCCACAGGTTCAGCACATTCCAGCTAAATAAATTCCTACTTATCTCCATTCTAAAGGTACGTCCTTTTATTCTGAGGTGGTGCCCTCTGGACTCGATGGGCCGGAGTGCCTGTATCCCCACTGTCTCTCTAAACTCTGATAAGCCTCTGAGAGAAGAAATTATTTTGCGTTTCCATAGTTGATGCCTTATTCTGAACATCTGGCCCAGGTTTAGGATTACCACATGAGGGGAAACAACGTCTTGGTCCATTCCATAAGACTGATGTTTCAGTAAGATTATCTCTCATTCTTCTTTACTCCAATAAACCCTGCTTAACTTTCCTTCATATCTCGCTCCTCTCACCCCAGGAGCTAAACCCCCAGTGAACTTTCTCTGCTCTGCAAGCACATTAAGCATGAAACCAAGACTCTGTGTCGTTCTCCAGGTGAGTTCTCACAGCACCCTGTGTATTTCCAACAAAAGCTCCCTTTATCCACATACTGGTTAATAAACAAAAGGACACAAAGTGCATGAGTAGCTCAGTAGGACAGCCAGCATCCCTGGAGAACGTATAGGTGACGGAAGGGTCTCGAGAAATGTTCTCCAGAGATGCTGAGTTACTCCAGCACTTTGTGCCCTTTTTTTTGTAAATGTGGGGTGGAATCTGGAGAACACCTTCGGGAGAATGGGGAGAATACGATGGTATCAGAGTAGGATTATCTTAATTAGATGTTTTATGGTCAGCATGGACTGAGAGAGTTGCGGGGGGGGGGGGGGGGTGTTTCTGTGCTGTTTGACTCCATGACTAATAAATAGCTCATTATCTCACTGTATCCAAAGAGACTGCTAGTTATTTGTTTGTAGGTGGGAAAGGCTCCTTGATAATTATCTCCGGCATGAGAAATAAAACTTTCATTTGTCCCACTTGATTCAGGAGAAGAGCACAATTCTTAGTCTGTTTGGACTTCTGTACATGCATACCCAATTTGACACGGAACAGATTAGACTGAGAACAGAGGTGCAATCTTACCCATTTCTGCATATGCATTTGGTTTCTTTCGTAAACATCTCTTCTCAGGGAGGAAGGGTCATCTCTTTTTCTGGCAGAAAGTCCTTGTTATCTTTTTTCCTATCCTGAGCAGCAGGAAATAATTATTCTTCAATCTGGTCATCACTTTGCACATCAAATGAGCTTAGATGATTTCAATGGAATGCCAATGAAAAGTTCCTTTGGGACATGCATTCTGGCACTTCTTACTGAGTGGCTAATTATAGTGAAACGGTGACATATGATTCAATATTAATATTGCAGCTACATTTAATTAAACAAAAGGATGCAAACCACAAGAAAAACAGAATAGTTACCAGGGACGCCCGACTATTGGTGGCTGTTGAGTTTGTCGAGTTGAAAAGGCTGTAAAGAGAATATACAATGCAAGTTTGTGACCTCTGCAGCACATCTTTCACAATTAATTTGACGGTCGTTCTTAGTTTTTCAAAGTAGCATCACCCACTACACCGCTGGATGCCCAGCATTAATTTTCACCATTGTAATTATCTGTAAGACATTGCAAGCAGGTTCCGTAGTGTTGTGATGGCCAGCAATTACGCTGCTATTTTAGAAACTTAGAGGACAGTGAGAGAGGGGAGGTGATAGAAGTGGGCAGTGCGGAGCTGGGGAACAAATAGGTTGGAGGCTGAGATGGGGATATCGCCGAAGGAGATGGAAGCGGGCATTGTGGAGCACAAAAAGACAGTGAGAGGGAGGGAGATAGAAGCAGGCAGTGGCAGGCTGGCAGAACGACAAGGTTGGAAGCTGTGGAGGAGAGATCACCGAAGGAGATGGAAGCAGTTAGTGTGGGGTAAAAGAAGACAGCATCAGCCATTTGGAAATAAGGACCAGTATCCTTCAGGAAGATTGGACACTATCTGTAGAAAGGATTTCATCGCTGATTATTAACCACCCGGTGATGAAATATGTGTCCCACGCCCAAATATTGAAACTGTGCATTAACAAATCATTATTTTGGTTCACAAAGGTAGGCTGGTGGCATTTGTAATATTGCATTCAGCTAACACAAACACTCAAGGCAGGTGGGTATTAGTAGGAAGGAACTGCAGATGCTGGTTTACACCAAAGATATACACAAAATGCTGGAGTAATTCAGCGGGACAGGCAACATCTCTGGAGAGAAGGAATGGGTGACATTTTGGGTCGAGACTGAAGAGTCTGAAGAAGGGTCTCGACCCAAAACATCACCCGTTCCTTCTATCCTTACTCCAGCAGGGTGGTGAATCTGTGGAATCCTTTGCCACATATGGCTGTGGAGGCAAAGTCAGTGGATATATTTAAGGCAGAGATAGATAGATTCTTGATTAGTACGGGTGTCAGAGGTTATGGGGAGAAGGGCAGGAGAATGGGGTTAGGAGGGAGAGATAGATCAGCCATGTTTGAATGGAGTAGACTTAATAGGCCAATGGCCGAATTCTGCTCCTATCACTTATGATCTTTTGTGTCTATCTTCAGGGGAATATTAGACTGGCACAAACTACAAAGATCAAATCTAATCAAACCGAAGGCTTGGGTTTATCTGTACTTAAAAATCTAAAAAGTCTATTTCTAGTTATCTAACTCCATTGGTATAATGATTCAGTTCAAAATGATTTCAGAGTTAAGTTATGCCAGCTGCAAACAGCAGAAAAATAGTTCCTGTTGAACAAATACAGCCAACATTGCCAATGCCGAAGAAGAATTATCTATCTAAAACACTGGTTCCGTTTTTCTAGTCACAGATGCTATCGCACCTGTTGAACATTCTGGGCATTTTCTGTTGCTGCCTCTATTAAATCCCTCTATCCAGGGTGGCACATTGGCTCAGCGATAGCATCACTGCCTTACATCGCCAGAGACCCGAGTTCAATCCTGATCTCGGGTGTAGTCTGTTTGGAGTTTGCACATTCTCCCTTTAATTTTTTCCGGGTGCTCCGGTTTCCTCCCACATCCCAAAGACGTGCAGGTTTGTAGGTTAATTGGCTAATGTAAATTGTTTCCTAGTGTGCAGGATAGAACTAGTGTACGGGTGATCGCTGGTCAGCATGGACTCAAAGGCTGAAGGGCATGTTCGCACACTGTATCTCTAAAGTAAACTAAACTAAATACATTGGATCCATAAAGCAATCATGACATATGCATCATCATGCAGTTGCAAGATACAGAGCTACTTCCGTGACAATAAAGACCAGCGAGAAGTCACAGTAGGTATGTTTGCCTGGTTTAATTGTTGTTCAAGATGTAGGATCCAAAGAGAAAATACTGGAGAAAGCATCTGCACTTGGGATGCATCAGAGATTGGATTCACCTTTCTCACCTCAGTCATTCCCTCTTCCCCCCTCTCCCATTGCACAGAAGATACAAAAGCATGAGAGCATGTATCACCAGATTCAGGAACAGCTTCTTCCCTGTTGTGATCAGACCTCCCACAAGCTAGGGTGCCGCCCCGATCTTCCAATCTACCCCCCTGCGGACCTTGGATATTCTCTCTGTACTGCTAATATTACTGTAACACTACACTCTGCACTCTGGTGTTTTTCTCTTTGCACTTCCTGTTGTACTTGTAAGGCTCGATTGTACTCATGTATCGTATGGTTTGACTGGATAGCGCACGTAGCTCTTAACTGTATCTCGCCACACGTGACAATAATAAACCAATATCCATTTTTAACCACGAGCGTAGAAACATTTGCAAGGTTGCTGCTGAAAGTACTTGTTACATACCGATTTGGAGCAGTGAAACTTATTCATGGAACAATGCATTTTATTTTGTCATGGATTTCCATATGTATCGTGAACAAATACCAAGATTCCATTGAAGATTTTTCAAGCACAGAGTGAAGAATCTTGTTGTGATGCTTGTAATTCGGGGTTAGATAGAACCAATTTATTTGAAAAGGTAGACAAGCATAATTTCAGTTCCAGGGGAATAGAACACTGTCTAAAGGGCCTGTCCCACTATACGAGTTTACCCAAGAGCTCTCCCGAGTTGAAAAAATAATCAAACTCGTGGTAAGTACGTAGAATGTACGTAGCGGGTATGTCAGAGCTCGAGACGTCTCTTAGCGGTTCGTAACGCTAACGGCAGGTACTTGGGAAACGCGGTAAGCTCGTGAAGTTTTTTCAACATGTTGAAAAATGTCCACGAGAGCCCCGAGTACCTAAGAGCGGCTATTACCGTAATTCTCCGAGTTCGAATCAGGAAAACTCGGGAGAACTCTTGAATTACCTCGTACAGTGGGACAGGCCCTTGAGTAAAATTAAACAACTGTAAATTGGTGATCTCCAATTCAAATGTTAGGAAAAGAAGAGGGCATAGCTTTAGAGAGAGGGGCAAAGTTTAAGGGGATGTGCAGGGCAAGTTTTTTTTTTAAACATGCTGTGTGGTGGGTGCCTGGAATATGCTGCCGGGGTGGAGGTGGAGGCAGAGATGATAGTGGCATCTAAGAGGCTTTTAGATGGATATGCAGGAAATGGAGAGATGTGGATCATGTGAAGGCAGACGAGATTACTTAACTTTGCAATATGTTTAGCGCATACATTGTGGGCCGAAGGGCCTGTTCCTGTGCTGTACTGTTCTATGTTCTGTGTTCCATGTTCTAGGGATGTAGTAGAAAACTGAATGACAGAAGAGGAATGAAGAAAGTTCAGAAGAAGAAGATATTTTTTAAGGCGGAGATTGACAGATTCGAGATTAGTAAGGGCTTTGGGGCGAAGGCAGGAGAATGGGGTTGAGAGGGAAAGATAGATCAGCCATGATTGAAGGACAGAGTAGGGCCGAATGGCCTAATTCTGTTCATAGAACGTATTAACCTAATTGATGGACCAAATGGCCTAATTCTGTTCCTAGAACTTATGAGCATAAAAAATGCATAGAACACATTCTGCATGAGGAACAATGTATTTGGTCACGTTTTGTCATTATTCTCTTAGGACCTTCAAAACCTTACAACTAGAGAGATCTAGTTATCCTTGTGGACATCACACAGATATCGAAAAACTTACCTTAATTCGGTTTTACGTTTCTCGTGGTTTAGTTGTGCACACAATTTCCTTTCTAAAGTCTGAAATGGGAGAGAATTATCAGTCAGCAGGTTGTACATACAGTAGTTAATGTTCAACCAAATTTACAACCAAATTAAGAAACCAAATTTCGTTTGAACCTCAAATGATCAACAAATGATATTGTTCAAATGATAACAAATAAATTGTATTGTATTGTATTGTAATGTTCAGCACACACTTTGAATACCTGTGAGTTTAAGGAAAGAAACTAAACGAACGAGTCCATGTGGGAAGAGGTACAGTGCCACTGGGCTGCTCCAAAACAGTTACATTGTGCCACAGAACAGGGCGATGTTGTATCACGTCGCCTTATCACCTCTCTACTCGTTGGTTTACTTCAAACTCACACAATTGCAAACTCCTCTCGGTGCTTTGACAGGTTTGAGGGGAACGTTAATTTACAGCAACTATATTGCATTTTTATAATAAACAATATACTCCTCCTTGCTCCACAACTGGTATGAAATGAAAACAAGCGAGTGCAGCCTGATTGATCAGTGACAAGACCAGATGAGATTAAAATGGAGGCACAAGAAACTGCACATGTTGGAATCTTGAGCAAGAAACAAATTGCTGGCGGAACTCAGCGGGTCAGGCAGCATCTGTGGAGGGAATGGACTGATGCCATTTTGGGTTCAATCCCTTCTCCAGTCCCTCTACAGATGCTGCATTTTGTTTTTCGTAAACCCCACAAGAGATTAACATTTTCCAAGTTCTAAAATGTATTAGTAAATGATGCTGTGCACATTGATGGCACTGATTGAACTAAAAGGAGATGATTCGTCACATTTAACAACTGATCACATGTCCTGACAACACACAGGTGAGCAAAACATAAAGTGCTGGAGGAACTCAGCGGGTCAGGTCGCATCTGTGGAGGGAATGCCTCCAGCGGCTTCAAGATTGGTTGCAGGAGGTGGCCCCAGGACACAAAGATGGCCGTTGGGAAGAGAACGATGCCTGTTTGCAGGCCGATTCGGTCGAGGATGACAGAGGAAGACCCTGCAGGAGCCTGGGGTTTGCCTGGATCGGGATCCGCTCCTGTAGACCGTGCGCATGGGCGGAGCGGACTCTGGAAATGGCGCCAAAACATGGTCCCGTGATCGCAATACCATTAGTTTCAATATAATTATGGAGAGGGTCAGAACTGATTTTTGATTGGAGAAAGGCTAACTTTGATGAGATGCGAAATGATTTAAAAGGAGTGAACTGGGACATGTTGTTTTATGGGAAGGATGTAGAAGAGAAATGGAGGACATTTAAAGGGGAAATTTTAAGAGTACAGAATCTTTATGTTCCTGTTCGGTTGAAAGGAAACAGTAAAAATTGGAAAGAGCCCTGGTTTTCAAGGGAAATTGGACATCTTGTTCGGAAAAAGAGGGAGATCTACAATAATTATAGGCAGCATGGAGTAAATGAGGTGCTTGAGGAGTATAAGGAATGTAAAAAGAATCTTAAGAAAGAAATTAGAAAAGCTAAAAGAAGACATTAGATTGCTTTGGCAAGTAAGGTGAAAGTAAATCCAAAGGGTTTCTATAACTATATTAATAGTAAAAGGATAACGAGGGATAAAATTGGTCCATTGGAGAGACAGAGTGGACAGCTATCTGCAGAGCCAAAAGAGATGGGGGAGATATTGAACAATTTATTTTCTTCGGTATTCACCAAGGAGAAGGATATTGAATTATGTGAGGTAAGGGAAATTAGTAGAGTAGCTATGGATACTATGAGTTTCAAAGTAAAAGAAGTACTGACACTTTTGAAAAATATAAAAGTGGATAAGTCTCCAGGTCCTGACAGGATATTCCCTAGGACATTGAGGGAAGTTAGTGTAGAAATAGCCGGGGCTATGACAGAAATATTTCAAATGTCATTAGAAACGGGAATAGTCCCCGAGGATTGGCGTTCTGCGCATGTTGTTCCATTGTTTAAAAAGGGTTCTAAGAGTAAACCTAGCAATTATAGGCCTGTTAGTTTGACTTCAGTGGTGGGCAAATTAATGGAAAAGATACTTAAAGATAATATATATAAGCATCTGGATAAACAGGGTCTGATTAGGAACAGTCAGCATGGATTTGTGCCTGGAAGGTCATGTTTGACTAATCTTCGTGAATTTTTTGAAGAGGTTACTAGGGAAATTGTCGAGGGTAAAGCAGTGGATGTTGTCTATATGGACTTTAGTAAGGCCTTTGACAAGGTTCCTCATGGGAGGTTGGTTAAGAAGGTTCAACTGTTGGGTATAAATGCAGGAGTAGCAAGATGGATTCAACAGTGGCTGAATGGGAGATGCCAGAGGGTAATGGTGGATGGTTGTTTGTCGGGTTGGAGGCAGGTGACTAGTGGGGTGCCTCAGGGATCGGTGTTGGGTCCTTTGTTGTTTGTCATGTACATCAATGATCTGGATGAAGGTGTGGTAAATTGGATTAGTAAGTATGCAGATGATACCAAGATAGGGGGTGTTGTGGATAATGAAGAGGATTTCCAAAGTCTACAGAGTGATTTAGGCCATTTGGAAGAATGGGCTGAAAGATGGCAGATGGAGTTTAATGCTGATAAATGTGAGGTGCTACACCTTGGCAGGACAAATCAAAATAGGACGTACATGGTAAATGGTAGGGGATTGAAGAATACAGTTGAACAGAGGGATCTGGGAATAACCGTGCATAGTTCCTTGAAGGTGGAATCTCATATAGATAGGGTGGTAAAGAAAGCTTTTGGTATGCTAGCCTTTATAAATCAGAGCATTGAGTATAGAAGCTGGGATGTAATGTTAAAATTGTACAAGGCATTGGTGAGACCAAATCGGGAGTATGGTGTACAATTTTGGTCGCCCAATTATAGGAAGGATGTCAACAAAATAGAGAGAGTACAGAGGAGATTTACTAGAATGTTGCCTGGGTTTCAACAACTAAGTTACAGAGAAAGTTTGAATAAGTTAGGTCTTTATTCTCTGGAGCGCAGAAGGTTAAGGGGGGACTTGATAGAGGTCTTTAAAATGATGAGAGGGATAGACAGAGTTGATGTGGACCAGCTTTTCCCTTTGAGAATAGGGAAGATTCAAACAAGAGGACATGACTTCAGAATTAAGGGACAGAAGTTTAGGGGTAACATGAGGGGGAACTTCTTTACTCAGAGAGTGGTAGCGGTGTGGAATGAGCTTCCAGTGGAAGTGGTGGAGGCAGGTTCGTTGGTATCATTTAAAAATAAATTGGATAGGCATATGGATGAGAAGGGAATGGAGGGTTATGGTATGAGTGCAGGCAGGTGGGACTAAGGGTAAAAAGTTGTTCGGCACGGACTTGTAGGGCCGAGATGGCCTGTTTCCGTGCTGTAATTGTTATATGGTTATATGGTTATGGTGGTGCCTGCATGAGTAAATATGCAAAAATAATTTCATGGTGCAGTTGCACATGACAAATAAAGCACCATTGAATGGATAGGCGAGGTTCTGGGTCAAGAGAAGTAATTGGGCCTGAAACATCAGCAATCCATTCCCTCCACAGATGCTGCCTGACCCACTGAGTTCCTCCAGCACTTTGTTTTGCCGAAGAGTCCAGCATCTGCAGTTTCTTGTGTGTCCAATATCACAGAGACCAAAAAAGGATCTGATGACTAGTTCACTAGAGTGGGTGAGGCTGTTGACAAGATATTTCCTGGCCACTTCGTTAGAACTTTATTTAAGTTACAAAGACTACATGAAAGGCAATCACCTCCACAGCTTCCGTCTTCAGTGCTAGCTGCTGCTCCAACTCTGCGATCTGATTTGCCGAACTCTCCTGAAGGTCATGGAAGGCAGTCTGCAGATGTTGAACCTCTTTCAACAGCCGGATAATCTCCCGGTCCTTAACAACCAATTCTGCCTCCAGTCTCGAACCGGGGCACATCAGAACATTGGCCTGATCCTGGAGAGGAAAGGAAAGAATCCTTTAGGTTGTTTTCCCGCAACTCGGGGCCATAGAGACACAGAGTCATAGCATGGACATGCACTGCATGGACATGTGCAGCATGGAAACAGGCCCTTCGGCCCATCTTGTCCATGCCCATTAAATTGGCATATTGGATTGTCCCATATATGCCTGCATTTGGCTCACAGCCCTCTAAACATTTCTTATCCGTATCTTTGCTCAAACGTCCTTTTCAAAGTTCTAATTGCATCTGCTTCTACAGCTAAAGTTAAAACCTGAATTCCAACTTCATGATTCACCAACATCATCTGCAATTCCTTATTTCACATTTAACTATGGTTATTGGTTTCAATTAGAGTCAAATAGCTGCACAGCATGGGCACAGGTCAAAGATAGACACAACAAGCTGGAGTAACTCAGCGGGGCAGGCAAAATCTTTGGAGAGACAGAATGGGTGACGTTTCGTGTCAAGACCCTTCTTCAGACAGGTTAAGAATAAGGGAAACGAGAGATATAGATGGTGATGTGGAGAGATAAAGAACAATGAATTAAAGATATGCAAAAAATGATGAAAAAGGAAACAGGCCTTTATTAAGCTATTTGTAGGGTGAAAATGAGAAGCTAGTGGGGGGAGGGATAGAGAGTGAGAGAGAGGGAATGCCAGGGCTACCTGAAGTGAGATAAATCAATATTCATACCATTGGGTTGTAAGCTCCCTTTGCAAAATATGAGATGCTATTCCTCCAATTTGCATTTAGCCTCACTCTGACAATGGAGGAGATCTAGGACAGAAATGGACACGGGTCCTTCAGCCCACCTTATCCATGCTGACTAAAGATCCTGTCCCACGGGCGTTATTTGGAAGTCATTTATGCGACATCATTTACGCGTCACGACACACGTGGTGAGACGTGGTGGCGTAGGCAGTGACGCACTGTAGCGCGCGGCGCCCCAGGATTTTGGGATTCTCAAAATCCTCGTGCACCACCTGCGTGACGCGCAAATGACGTCCAAGTGGAACAGGCCCTTAAGTTGGCATATTGGGCTTGTCCCATTTGCCTTCATTTGGCCCATAGCCCTCTAAACCCTTCCTGTCCATATACGTGTCCAAACGTCCAAGTGAAAACATTGCACCTGAAGTCCCCTCTCACCTTCAGCCTATATCCTCTGGTTTTAGAATCCTCTACCCTGTGAGCGTTCACTTCAATGCAAGGTTGTCTTTCACAATTCATTGGAAACCATGGAACAATTACTAAACATAGCTAAAACTAACTTTGCTTTTAAAAGTTTAATTTCTCTGCTACGAACATCACCTATTTTAATAACACTTAGGTTTATAGCAAAATGATTTTACTTTAGAAAAAAGTGAAATACACAAAATGGGTTTATTGAATGTCATGATGAAGCTTAAAATCAGCAGTCAAGGCATTTAATCATTAAAGCAAATTGGAAACGTATTGTGTTCGGTAAGCAGCAGCAGAGAAGAATGCTTTCTTTATTAAGAGCCAGTGTAGCATTGGTTCCATGGGCTGCTTTGACGTGTTTAAAATGCAGTCACGCATCCCAAGCAGATTTTATTATTGGATGCATGACTTTCTGGAGGTTTCACTGGAAATAAAATTATTTTGGTTATCAGGGCCATGCTAACTGGATCTACAACAGGTTACTAACACAGATTTATTTAGGTCTGTTCAGTTTACTATGTTTAGTTCAGATATGCAGCATGAAACAGGTCCTTCGGCCCACCGAGTCCATGCCAACCATTGATCACCTGTTGACACCAGTTCTACAATACACCATGTTCTCACCCACTCCTGAAAGACTAGGGGTAATTTAGGGAGGGCCAATTAACCTACAAACACGCCATCTTTGGGATGCGAGAGGAAACCGGAGCACCCGGAGGAAACCCACACAGTCATAGGGAGAATGTGCAATCTCCACACAGACAGCACCCGAGTCAGGATCGAACCTGGGTCTCTAGTGCTGTGAGGCAGCAGGTCTACCAACAGCACCACTGTGCACTGGTCGAGTTCTGATAATTAATTCTGCTGATGCACAGTCTGTTGTTTAGGAGTTGCTCTGGTTTTCAGCTGGATCTTTAACTTTGGAATAAATAGCTGTGGTCAACTAACTCAAGTATCATAATGTTGGATCAGTTTTCATTTACAAAGATGTGACATTAATTAAAATGTATTTGCAATTATTGAGTACTTGGCATATAATGTTTCTTAAGAGGAGATGGATCATGCCAGTTTTATTAAATCTGGAAATGTTTCAGATAAAACGTCTTAATGTTTTAGATAGATGCTGATACAAAGGGCTAAAATGTCCAAAATCACCAAGCATTTAATCTAGGGACAACATCTTGTGGCCACCACCAAATGTAATGTTATGAATTAGAATACCAGCGCGGGGCCTTAAACACATGGACAGGTCAAAGACCAACTCAAGGAAAAGCTACTATTGTGCCTCCAATTACATTTCTTATCGCCAAACAGTTAAATATCAGAAAACATGCTCCAACTACTGACATCCATCATCAAATAAATGATACGGAAGAACAGTATCGGACCGCAAGATCACGTCAGAAGCAGCATGACTTTAAATGTTAGACGTTAGAGCTACAGCGCGGAAACTGGCCCTTCGGCCCCACCGAGTCTCACCTACACTGGCACAATCACACACACACACGAGAGACTATTTACAATTTTACTGAACCCAATTAACCTATAAACCTGTACATCTTTAGAGTGTGAGAGGCAATCGCAACTCCAGGAGAAAACCCACTTGGTCACAGGGAGAACGTACAAACTCCGTACAGACAGTCAGGATCTCTGGTGCTGTAAGGTAGCAACTCTACCGCTGCGCCATTGTGCTGCCCCTAAATGACGAGCACATTCTATTTTACCCGGTGCTTCCTACGGTTATTCCCCCATTTCACCACTTTTTAAAAATGGTTCCTGGATTTTCATCTTTACTGATGATCCCATACTCTTTGACCTTTCTCTTGACCTTTTCATCATTGACCCCAAAAGCTGAGTATACTGGTCTTTTGCAGTAGACTGACCCTGGTCAGGTGGATAGGTCCTGTCTTAAAATTTCACCTATCCTTGTTCTCTATAGATGCTGCCTGACCCACTGAGTTACTACAGCACTATGTAAAATGTTGCACGCAAGAATTAAGAGTGAGATGGACAGCCCCGGTCTACTGCAGAAGACTTCACAATATTCAATCAGTTTGTGTTTTTTGTAAACCCGTTTCTGAGGTATCTTGTGCAATATTTTATACTTGCCTGCAGTTACATAGATACATAGAAAATAGGTGCAGGAGTAGGCCATTCGGCCCTTCGAGCCTGCACCGCCATTCAATATGATCATGGCTGATCATCCAACTCAGTATCCCGTACCTGCCTTCTCTCCATACCCTCTGATCCCTTTAGCCACAAGGGCCACATCTAACTCCCTCTTAAATATAGCCAATGAACTGGCCTCAACTACCCTCTGTGGCAGAGTGTTCCAGAGATTCACCACTCTCTGTGTTACTCCATGCTTTGCTTTGAGCTATTTTCACCCTCAGAGTCGTAGAGTGATACAGTGTGAAACCAGGCCCTTTGGCCCAACATGTCCCAACATGTCCCAGCTACACTAGTCATACCTGCCAGCATTTGGTCCATATCCCTCCAAACCTGTCCTATCCATGTACCTGTCTAACTGTTTCTTAAATGTTGAGGATAGTCCCAGCCTCAACTACCTCCTCTGGCAGCTGGTTCCATACACCCACCCCCCTTTGTGTGAAACTTCCCCAATATCTGTGCAAAAACTCCACTCAATTAGATTTTAGTTTGGTTTAGTGATACAGTGTGGAAGGCCCTTCAGTCCACCGAGTCTGCGTTGACCATGATCAATCATGCACTAGTTCTATCCTAGACATTAGGGTCAATTTACAGAAGTTAATTAACCTACAAACCCATACGTCTTTGTGAGGAAACCGGAGCACCCGGTGAAAATACATGCGGTCACAGGGAGAACATGCAAACTCCGTACAGACAGCACCCGTAGTCATGATCGAACTCGGGTCCCTGGCGCTGTGAAGCTGCAACTCTACCACTGCACCATTGCGTTGCCCTTTGGATTCTATTTTCTAAATCTGAATCTTCAATAGGTGTTGGAGTAATAATTGCCCCACAGCTGAGCTCTGGAGTACACCTATGCCAACCACTTGTGATCTTGTAGGACATTCCAACAAGTTCTTGTCTCTATCAACCAGCTAACATCTCAATTTAAACTCTGTATTTGTCTTGAGCCTTCACTGCTTTGAGTTCACTTGTCAGCTTTGCCTCGATACTTAATGATGTTTTGATTATTTCCTCAAGCTAGTCAGACGGCATCTTCATGCATTGTGAATTAATCCCGGCTGCTGTTCACCAGATTGGCACAGCATTCTTCCCCCTTTAATCCCAGTTCCTTACCACTCCCCCAATTCCTGGAGAATGACAGTCGAGGTGAATGGAGCAATTTACGGACTGTTCTCGAAGACTCTCCACTTCCCTCTGAGCAGCTGCTGCCCTCTGGAACATAGAAAAAAGTGAAAAGCTGAATTCCAACTTCATGAATCACCAACATCATCTGTGATCCTTTACTTCCAATTTTTTTGTTCTTAATGGTCTCAATTAGAGTCATAGAGCTGTACAGCAGGGAAATAGGCCCTTCGGCCCACCTTGTCATTGCCAACTAAGTTAGCATATTTAGCCTGCATTTTGCCAATAGCCCTCTAAACCCTTCCTATCCATATATTGGTTCAAATGTCTTTTAAAAATCAGAATTGGCCACAGTTCTACATCTTATTTTCGCAGCTCATTCCAGATATGGGCAAGTCTTTGACAAAATTAATCCGGGACTAATATTGATAACAAGCACAGCTAGTGCATAATTTGTAGAGGACTTTGAACTGGTGGATTACATCTACTGTAGATAAAAAATTCAAACACTAGCTCAAACGCCTCTCTTA
Source organism: Amblyraja radiata (assembly GCF_010909765.2). Lineage (NCBI taxonomy): Eukaryota > Metazoa > Chordata > Chondrichthyes > Rajiformes > Rajidae > Amblyraja > Amblyraja radiata. The sequence goes on along the minus strand of NC_045980.1, from coordinate 16,947,729 downwards.
GCTTGTGTGTTATTCACAAGGTTCGAGCATCATCCAAGGTCTCAAGGTACTTGAAAAGTTCAAATCCAAATGACAGACAATGTAACTCATGCTAGTATTGTTGCACACTGCACTGTAGATATTTATCTTTTAATAATTGACAATTAAATCATTTTTTCACCCTTTTCACCCTTTCTTTAGCTATAAGGGGTTGGACAAACTTGGGATTGTTTTCTCTGGAGCAAAACTGAGGGGAGACCTGATAGACGTACATTGAATTATAGAGACATAGATAGGATAGACAGTCAGAACCTTTTCTCACACAGTGGCGCCGCGGTAGAGTTGCTGCTATAAAGCACGAGAGAACCGAGTTTGATCCCGACTACGGGTGCCGTCTGTACGGAGTTTATACAATCTCCATGTGACTGCAAGGGTTTTCACCCGGGTTCCTCCCAAACAAGTGCAGGTTTGTAAGTTAATTAGCTTCTGTAAATTGTCTCTAATATGTAGGATAGAACTAGGGGATCACTGTTCAGCCTGGACTCTGTGGGCCGAAGGGCCCGTTTCCACTCTGTTTCTCCACACTAAACTGTAGGCCGATCTCCAAGACTGGGAAGTCTGGATCATTTTGTTTAAAACAAGCTTATAAAGACACATCCCAGATGTGAAAAGAGACTGCTGAAGGTTGACGAAGACTGAGTGGGAAGACTGCATGCTGCAGACAGACAAATAAATCAGTGGGGGAGATAGAGAGGCAGGTGAGCTGATGGTTCATCATTTGATGAAGCCTTCAGCAATTTATATGAACAGTTTGCGGCCCTATAACACTGGCAAAAGAGCTTTCTGAAGCTGTGTCTAGATGCACATATGAAACAGGGCAGCTGTGAACACTACTGACTGACAGACAGACCGCAGGTGGTTGATAAAACAGGGTGGTGGATTCTGACCAGGAGCAGAAAACTCAACTCAATGGTAAAAATCAGGAATAGGCAGCTAGCATCACAGATCCACACCACCCTGACCACACTCTCATTTGCTTTCAATGTATGAATTAAAGAGAGAGTTAGATCTAGCTCTTAGGGCTCAATGGAATCAAGGGATATGGGGAGAAAGCTGGAACGAGGTACTGATTTTGGATGATCAGCCATGATCATATTGAATGGCAGACTGGCTCGAAGGGCCGAATGGCCTACTCCTGCAACCTATTTTCTATGTTTCTATGTTTCATTTCATGCCAGTCATTGTGAAGAAGGTACAGGGGTCTGAAAACCATGATTTCTGGGTTCAAGGTCAGCTTCCTCCCAACAATCATCAGGTTCTTTAACATTACAAGCACTAACTAAACTCTGAACTGTCTTGGTTGCACTAAAGAGTTTGGGCTTTTTGCATTAATATTGTTTTTTTTTAAATTTTTTGGTTTACTATGTTATCTTAGTTTAGTTTAGAGATTCAACGCGGAAACAGGCCCTTTGATCCACCGAGTCCAAGCCAACCAGCAATCACCCCGTACACTAGCACTACCCTACACACTAGGGACAATTTACAACTTTTACAGAAGCCAAGTAACCTACAAAGCTTAACGTCTTTGTAGTGTGGGAGGAAACCAGAGCTCCCAGAAAAAAACCATACGGTCATGGAGAACATACAAACTCCGTACTGACAGAACCCGTAGTCAGGATTGAACCCGGGTCTCTGGCACTGTAAGACAACAAATCTACCACTGCGCCAATGTGCCACCCCTATTTATGAGTCGTGTATTTACAGGCTTGTTATGCTACTGCAAGTAAGAATTTCATTATCACATTTTCGATACATATAACAATTATATACTCTTGACTCTCTTGAAAAGATGCTCATAAAGGGAATGGTTTTGAGGAGAATTGTTTTTACAAAGTAGAGAGATTTCATAAGTCATAGGAGCATATATCCCTGCTCATAATCCATTTCCCTCCATACCCATGTGCCCAACTAAAAGTCTTTCAAATGGCCCTAATGTATCTGCTTCAACCAGCACCACTAACAGCACGTTTCAGGCACTCACCACCTTCTGTGTAAAAAAAAAACTTGTCCTGCACATCTCCTTTAAACTTTTCCCCTCTCACCTTGAAGCTATTCCCTCACGTTGACTAGCTCAGAGTATTCAGTTTAGAAAACAGGACACAAAGTGCTAAAACAACTCAACAAGTCAGACAGCATCTCTGAAGAATATAGTTAGGTGATGTTTCGGTTCAGGAATCCTCAGTACTTTGTGCCCTTTTATGTAAACTAACATCTGCAGTTCCTTATTTCTATGTTCAGTCTATACGGTTGGTCGGTGAATAATCAATTGGTCAATGGTTCCTTTATTATCACGTGTACCAATGTACAGTGAAATACTTTTTGTGCATACATCTCAGCAAGTCTATCACCATACCTAAGCACAATCCCCTGGTTGGTGCAGAATATCCCACTGAGTTTAGTTTAGTTTAAAGATACAGCGCAGAAGCAGGCCCTTCGGCCCACCGGGTCCACGACGACCAGCGATCCCCGCACATTAACACTATCCTACACCCAACTAGGGATAATTTTTACATTTACCAAGCCAATTAACCTACAAACCTGTACGTTTTTGGTGTGGGAGGAAACCAAAGATCTCGGAGAAAACCCATGCAGGTCACGGGGAGAACGTACAAACTCCGTACAGACAGCACCCGTAGTTGGGATTGAACCCGGGTCTCCACCGCTGCATTTGTTGTAAGGCAGCAACTCTACCGCTGCGCTCCATGCGCAAGGGGTGCCATTTTACAGCGGCCCGTTGCAGCCGATGCCTCCATTCCGTTTGTCCCGCGAATGGTTGTCCCTCTCCTTGCGTGACCTAAAGGCAGTCAAGCTGATGACATGGATGCAGTCCAAAGCTGAGCAGAGCTAAAAACAGACTGGTCAGTCTCAGGAAGTTCCCCAGAAACCCACCAGTTGCAGTTTGTTTATTTTACCATCAGTTGGACCAACTTTGAGATGGATTATTTTCGTGTCCTTCGCTGAAGGCTGGAAGGTCTACTCTGGTTTCAGTACAAGCTGGGTGTAACTTCATGACAACTTGTCTTCATGTCAAATTATCATCAATCTCATTCGGCTTGCTTCCAATTTCCACAGAAGTATTGCAGCTTTTTTAAGAAGCTGTGCGCAGTGCACAACATGGCATCCCTTGGTCGATACATCACTAACATGCTAGTTTAGAGCGGCACGGTGGCGCAGCGGTAGAATTGCTGCCTTACAGCGTCTGAGACCCGGTTCGATCCCGACAATGCGTGCCGCCTGTACGGAGTTTGTACGTTCTTCCCGTGACCTGCGTGGGTTTTCTCCGGGTGCTCCAGTTTCCTCCCACATCCCAAAGGCGTGCAGGTTTGTCAGTTAATTGGCTTTGGTAAAAATTGTAAATTGTCCCCAATGTGTAAGGTAGTGCTTGTGTACGGGGATCGTTGGTCAGCATGGACTTGGTGGGCCAAAGGGCCTGTTTCCACGCTGTATCTCTAAACTGAACTACAGCAGCTCTTTTAAGAAGCTGTGCCGTACACAACATGGCATCCTTTGGTAGATAAATCACTAGTTAGCAAACATGCAAAACCAATACATTCTGCAAATGTTCAGGAGATTTAATTAATAAATTAATAAATCATGCCACCTTTATTATGCCTTTTCATTCCTTTTTAAAATTGAATCCTACACGATTAATACTTTACAGACTCAACTCTGCTTCTTTCTTACCTGATTAGCCTTCTCCAAGTTGGTCATGATCAACCCCACTTCATCTGCCCTGAAATAGATGCAAAACGTCACAGTTTGACAGGAATAACCTATAATCATGTGAATAGACTGCAAAATAGCAATTCATCACCTCCTGCCGCAGTTGATTCAACACCTAGTATGCTATTCTTTACAATGGTGCGAGCAACACAAGCCTTTCTACTGCAGTTACCTGACGCACCAGGATTTTTAGGATTTGTAGTTTAGTTTGAGAACAAATCCTAAGATGGTTTAATCAAATTGCATGTTGTGCATTTTATGAGAATTGCAAGTTAAAATTGTAATTTGCTGTGCACCCTTGGGAATTTCAGTCGCCTCAGTATTACGCTCCAAAGCATTTGGAATCATATTACTGTGTGTATTAGCACAGTCACATTGGTAAGAGAGGAAAGCAATGGTTTAATTTGCATTTGGACGCGGATAACCAAATATTAACCTTGTCCATGCCGACCAAGTTAATCCCATTATGCCTGCATTTGGCCCATGTGCCTCTAAACCCTTCCTATCCATATATCTGGCCAAATGTCTTTTAAAAGTCATAATCATTACAATTAAATGGCTAGGTACTGCACCTGACTAAGTCATAACACAAAAATGTAAACACCAACATTCAAATTTCTGTACCTCAAGGGATCTTTGGAGAAAATGCACATAACATGTGTGGCGTTACAAGTAGCAGAAAGACTAGCAAAGAACTTCAAAGAAGAAAATGGATCCAGAACAATTTTTTTCTCCTTTCTATCCAAAAGCTAAGTTGAATTACAGAGGAAAACCAATTCTTTCATTCCTGATCTAATGGCAGATTCCTCATGTGGTTTTCCCAATGGAAAGTTAGTTGGTCTGATTCAGGTGCCTGAGGCTACTGGATTGGTCGACCCTTGAAAAAGTGAAACCGGGAAAACTGTTCTGACTGAGTATTATCAATAAACGAAAAATAGGCATTCATTAAAACGGTGATTTTTCTCTTTGGTCTACATCATATATCCACTAATATCCAGGAACCCCGGCAAACTTAAATACTCGATACAAGGAGTTGTAGATGCTGGGTTACAAAGAAGAGTTTTCACACGGAGAGTTGTGAGTCTGTGGAATTCTCTGCCTCAGAGGGCAGTGGAGGCCGGTTCTCTGGATACTTTCAAGAGAGAGCTAGATAGGGCTCTTAAAGATAGCGGAGTCAGGGGATATGGGGAGAAGGCAGGAACGGGATACTGATTGGGGATGATCAGCCATGATCACATTGAATGGCGGTGCTGGCTCGAAGGGCCGAATGGCCAACTCCTGCACCTATTGTCTATTGACACAAATTGCTGGAATAACTCAACGGGTCAGGTGGCATCTCTGGAGAACATGGATAGGTTTTGGTTGGGACCCTTCTTCAGATGGTTTTAATAGCTAAAAATTAAATATATAAACAAGAACTTCAATGCTAGAATGCTGAAACTTAGTCGGAAATTGCTGGAAACCTTTTGGGGTGACTAGGCAACTTGATAATTCAAATGTGGATCATCACCAAAAGTCAGTATGATGTGGAAGAATCATGCCATGGTTCTTGTCTGCCCTTTTCAGAACTTTTTACCATCTGCTTTCAGTCTTTCAAAAGCTTTGGTATCCTAATGTAGCTATATACACCAATAATTAATCTTACAGAGTCACAAAGTTACACAGCATGGAAACAGACTGACGGTCCACCTTGTCCGTGCCGTCTACAATCTTGGGGACTTTGCACGAGTCTGCATCCTTCTGCTTCTCTAATCGGACCCTAGCTGGACACGAATGGCAAAGAGCTTTCTGTTGGCACGAGGGCTGGCATCCAGAGGACAAAGTGTCCATAAACACAGCCCTGGAGATGAGAGAAGCCGGCTGTCTCTGTCATAAGAGCCTGCAGGGTGTCAGCAAGTCCAAGGAAGTGGTCCTGGACCGTGCATTATCCCAGCAGCAGACAGTCCCAGCCACCACCTGTCTTCTGGTGCTGTGGCTGCTCCTCTTCCCCTGCTGAGTTTCCAACCCAAATACTGCCTCCCTTGTAAAGCACAGTGAAGGTGGCTAGGCAAACAAAGATGGGAGCTGGAACACCCCTTCTAATTCAAACAGCACGAAAGTCCAAATATCTACTGAAAAATACAAGGCCTCCAAGAGACCAATGGAGCTATGTTTTAATCGCTGCCTAGGCACTCAGTTTAACTTCCACTAAGGACAATTATAATAGTAAGATTAAAGGAGAACTTACTAGTTTGAAGTTTGATCTGTATTTTATGAGGAGTTACGATGAGGGATTACGTGAAGAACCCGCTCAGTGCGCAGGCGCGGCATACTTCCAAGCAGCGGTGTGGAATCACAGATAGACACAGTTATTTTGAAGTAAACATAGTAAAGATAAGGAGACATCAATTTATTAGTTTGATCCATATAATGAGGGTGGGAGCGGAGGGCACGTAATCCCTCATCGTAACTCCTCATAAAATACAGATCAAACTTCAAACTGGTAAGTTCTCGTTTAATCTTACTATTTTACTTCGGAGTCACGTGAGTGACTACGTGAAGATTTCAAAGCTCTGTGATTTCAAACCGTGTAACAGTTTCATTTCACTCACTGCCGAAGTTCTTGAGGGAGGAAGTGTTATCGTAATGAACCAATGAGTCTATTTGTAGAAAAACACAATGGTATTTTTAAACAATAACAACAAAGAATTAAGTTGCTCCCCTGGGCTTAAATTAAATATTTGCAGTTCGTAAATCTTTACTGCAAATAAACCAGGTTTTGCCAACGGCTTATTATAAAATTTCTGAACGGTCTTTTCCCTTCCCACCATCCTGCTGTAGCCAGGATGTGGTGTATAGGCATGTCCATTCTTTAGCCGTCGACATGGATGCTGCCCTGGTGGAATAAAATTTGTACATGTTAGTGTTTATCCCAGCAGTTTCTAGCACCTGCTTGAGCCATCTCGCAATGGTTTGGCTCGTACCCCACCATAAGGTTTTTGTGACTGACCCACAAGGCTTTTCATCTCCCTCGAATATTCTGGTTGTGTCTATGTAGGATAGTAGGTAGGTCATGGCACATAACCGTGGTTCTGGTGGGTAAGCCACGACTGGATTAGGTGTTCCTGGTCTGCTCTGTTTGACCAGTCGCTGGATAACGACAGATCTGGTCTGGAGCTGTGATCATGTTGTCCAGTCGCAATAGGTGTAGTGACTGGACCCTCTGAGCGGATACAAGTGCCATCAACCTAAGCGTCTTTAGTGTAGCTTGCTCGAGGCCGGGGGATCTGGCTGGTGGCCATTCCCTGAGATATGTCAGGACCACACTGATATCCCAAATATGAGTATACCTGGGCTTAGGGCTTGATATTGTAAATGCCCTTCATCAGTTTTACCACCAGTGGATGGGATCCCATCGCCTGTTGTCCTGCCGCTGGTTTGAGATAAGCAGAAAGAGCACTCTGCGCTGTGTTGATGGCACTGTAACTGATCCCTACATCGTGGTGTAGATGGCCAGGAACTCCAGTATGTTGGTGGCTGTAGCTGTTGCGTATGTTGTCCATGTTTCCTGGCAGTACTTCTCCCTTTTTTGATGCTGGTTAAGTACTGCCTCTTGGTGGATGTTCGAAGGGATGCCGACATGGTGGTGATGGTTTGTTTGGACAATCCCAGTTCCAGGTAAGGTCTGTTCAAACTTGCAACCCTGGCGTTTAATTTTCTCATGGCATGGGTGTTTAGCTTACCTGGTAGGTAAGTAGCTGATAGCCAAATATGTCTTTCGACACACCATTGCTAAATCATGTTGACCAATTTGTCGCATGATAATGATTTTATGCCACCCATATGGTTAATATAAGCCATCACCGTAGTATTTATCAATTTGTAACCGAACATGCAAGTGCTGCATATTAGATACATATGCTTTTAAACCATAAAAGGCGCCCAACATCTCTAGATAGTTAATGCCCAGTGTAAGTAGTAATGATGACTCTAGTTTAGTCCATCTACCACTTGTGCTGGATATGGAGTTAGTCGCTCCCCAGCCTTGAGCACTGGCATCTGTTTGAATAACTAAAGTAGGGTTAGTGATAAAGATAGGGCTGAAACTATGCCAAACGTTTTCTCCCACCACTGTAGCTCTGATATTGCTTCAGTGGGTAAGTTCATGACACGATCATAGTGACCTGTATGTCGTTTTATTGCCCGTACCTTTGCTCTCTGTAAAATTTTTTGATAGTGCAAAGGTCCGAATTGTGTAGCCGGAAATGCTGCTACCATTTCCCCAATTACTCTTGCTACTTGTCGAATAGTTGGTCGCTCGTTGACCATTAATTTGTTGCATGATTGTGCTAATTCAACCATTTTTGCCTTTGGCAAGGTAACAGTCATATGGACTGAGTTAATTGTGAAGCCCAGGTAGTCCATGATAGTGGATGGCTTCAACTTAGATTTATCTGGATGTAGGACGAACCCCAGAGTTTCGAGGAGCTGTTTTGTAGCTGATACTGCTGCCACAGCCAATTCCATAGTTTTCCCTACTATGAGAATATCCTCCAGATATGCCATGACAATATGTTTTCTTAGTATTGCCATGGCTGGGTTCAATATTTTGGTGAATAATCTTGGGCTGAAGTTCGCCCATAGGGCAATGCTTTGTACCATCCAGATAAATTTTAGGTATCTGCGATGATCCTTGTATATGGGTACTAGATAGTAAGCATCTTTAAGATAAATGCTTGCCATGAAGTGTCCTTTGGAATTCAGTTGTTTGGCAGTAACATATGTCTCCATTTTGAAATGTAAATACTTAACAAATTTGTTTAGTGATGTTAAGTCAATGATGATGCGACAGACACCATCTTTTTTGGTTTTAGTGAATATATTCGATACAATTTCCAAAGGTTCATGTTTGGTCTTTTCGATGACCCCCTTTGTGATAAGTCTCACCAGTTCAGCTTGTCCCTCACGTTTCTCTTTGACGGAGGGAGAAATACCCTTTGGGGCCATTGTTGAACTGGCGGCGTTTTTTCTGACATGAATTGTATTTTATATCCTGTAATGTTGTTGAGTATATACTTGTCACTCGTGACCATACCCCATGCTTCTTTAAACAAGTGTAATCTCCCCCCTGTTAATAAAGCACCCTTATTCTCTATATGCTGGTAGGGATCAGACCCACCTACCTCCATGGTTATTGGCGATTCGGTTTCTTCATTTTCCTGAAGATTTTGTTCTGACGTGCTGGCGATGTTGGGGGGAGGCGCATTTTCCAGAGGGTCCGCTGCGGGCCCTGATCTGAAAGATCTTTGGGGTTAATGTGCGGACCCCAAGCGTTCACCAGTCCCATATTGCGGACGTCGACTGGTGGATGCCGTGGGGTGCTGCCACTTGGGTATCGGAGGTCTTGGTTTGCTCGTCCCGGGGCCTGCCCTCATTAGGCCGAAGGTTTTTGATGCTTCCTGCATCTCCTTCAGTTTTTATTGAAATCTTTCCCAAATGGCAGCGCGTCCGTCTCCGCAGCTGGGGCTTTACACAAGCCAGCAAATTTGGGATTGAGGGCAGGTCTTATGTTTCCCTCCGGAGATTGTTGATCTCAAATTGTGTGGTACACATTAATGCCAGCACATCCTGCTGGCAGGTATCCATCTCCGTGGTCTCCACGGAACGAGCAAAGGCTGTGATGGCTGACGTCAGGAGCCTTAGGATCCGCTGTAGCTTGAGTTCTTGGGTCTGGATGTGTGACCCACATGCCCCCAGATTTGGCTGTTGACACTTTTTACTTTGAGGGCCTCACCGTTTTCTGGTGCTGTGTTGTTTCAGCACCTCAGCGAGCACCTTTTCCAGTAATGGTTGATGCTGGCCGCCATTCTTGGTTCCAGCGGTGTTCCAGCCCGTGGGGTTGCTACAAGCGGTCCATCACACCCAACAGCTCTTCATGTTCCTGCACCCCTGGCATACTCCCGAATTCGTCCGCCTGCCCCTGTTCCAGACCAGCCCAGCCCTGGTCACCAATGCTAGCCTCCAGTAATGAGGGAGCAGAGGACAGTGCATGAGGCACTGTGGAGGGGGTGCCTGACCTCCCTCCGCGAGAGCGCTCTTTCTGCGCATCTCGCTGGAGCTGCTCCAATTGTTGTTGGATGCAGCTCAGGCGGCTGTCTCTCCTCCATTTAGGTGGAGACATGTCCCCGTCCGACGAATCGGACGCCACCGGCCGGATGCCTGTTCGGATGGCTAGACATCCAGCCCGCAGTTCAGGCACTAGCGGGACTGGGCTCGGCGCGGTGATGGGGATAGCGGGGCGACCGGTAATTGTTCCTACCGCCTGTTGCTGCCCCCCTTGCAATGGAACGCTCCTCCGCTGGAGTCGAGCGGGGGACAGGTTTTTCTGGAGCTTTTGCCTTGTAGATGCGAGAGCGCCCCTCAAGCAGCGCGTCTCGCAGGCACTGCTCCGTGAGCCGCTCCAGCGGCTCAGGCGGCTCTCTCTCCCCCCATGCGGGTGGAGAGACGTCCCGTCCGACATCGGGAAACACCTGCCGGATGCCTCTCGAGTGGCTATGCGTCCAGCCCGCTGCTTCAGGTACTAGCGGGCTGGCCTCGGCACGGTGTCGGGGAATTACGGAACACCGGGTCGCTCCTACCGCCTGTTGCTGCCCCCCTCCCCAACGGGAAAACGGGGGACAGTTTTGTTCCAGAGCCTTTTTCTCTGCATGTAAAAAACACAAGCAGAAAAAGGCTCACCTGTAAAAGAAAACCCGACCTCAGGGTACTCACCTGACGGTCCGGTTCATCCTGTAACGGGACAGCCTAACTCCCGTTGCAAGCCGCTGTTGCACTGCTGGCGTAATGCCGCGCCTGCGCACTGAGCGGGTTCTTCACGTAGTCACTCACGTGACTCCGAAGTAAAATTGTCCTAGGATTGGATTATTGCAGAATGCTGTATTTCTGTACACCTGTTCACCGAGGTCCCATTGCCCTCTGGTGGATACCTCTGAAACTGTAGTTACGATCCCAGCAGGCGGTGAGACTACTGTGGATAGACACAAAGTGCTGGAGTAACTCAGCGGGTCAGGCGGTGTCTCTGGAGAAAAATATATATGACGTTTCGGGTCAAGACCCTTCTTCAGACAGTTTAAACTGGAGAGGAACGTAGCTCTCCCGAGACACAAGGAACTGCAGATGCTGGAACCTTGAACAAAACACAAAGTGCTGGAGTAAGTCAGTGAGTCACGCAGCATCTGTGGAGGACATGGACAGGCAACGTTTCAGGTCGGGACCTGTCTTCCAACCTGAAACATCAACTATCCATGTCCTCCACAGATGCTGCCCAACCCGTTGAGTTACTCCAGCACATTATGTTATATGCATCATCTCATTGTCTTTACAACATGTGCATCCCATTCCCAAATAACAATGGGTTTGCGGTCTTTATGCGGGACTCTCGGCTTTAGAATTACACTATTAACTATTTTTTAATTAAATGTTTTTTGATCCAGGCTTCACTGGCAAAGCTAGAACTTGAACCTGGTGCTATCAGAATCTTGGGCCCATTGAGTTCTAATGAGGTAACGGTGGGGAACTGTTACCCTTAACTAATGCAGTCCATCCGGGCTGGCTGCTGCCACAGCATTCATAGATTTAGACCCTGCAACAATATTTAAACACTGCAACAATAAAGCAGTGGCAACATACATATTTCCAAGAATTTACAAGAACTCGAGGGCCTGAGCTATAATGAGAGGTTGGGCAGGTTAGGACTTTATATATTGGAGAGCAGGAGGCTCTTGGTTGATCTTTCCCTTTGCTCTGTCTATTGTATTTGAGTTTGGCTAGATTGTATTCATGTCTAGCATTATATAATACGTTCGGGTAGAATGCGAAACGAAACATTTACTAAAGCTCAATACACGCGACAATAATAAACCTTAACGTAAACATAGAAACATAGAAAATAGGTGCAGGAGTAGGCCATTCGGCCCTTCGAGCCTGCACCGCCATTCAATATGATCATGGCTGATCATCCAACTCAGTATCCTGTACCTGCCTTCTCTCCATGCCCCCTGATTCCTTTAGCCACAAGGGCCACATCTAACTCCCTCTTAAATATAGCCAATGAACTGGCCTCAACTACCTTCTGTGGCAGAGAGTTCCAGAGATTCACCACTCTCTGTGTGAAAAATGTTTTCCTCATCTCGGTCCTAAAAGATTTCCCCCTTATCCTTAAACTGTGACCCCTTGTTCTGGACTTCCCCAACATCGGGAACATTCTTCCTGCATCTAGCCTGTCCAACCCCTTAAGAATTTTGTAAGTTTCTATAAGATCCTCCCTCAATCTTCTAAATTCTAGCGAGTACAAACCGAGTCTATCCAGTCTTTCTTCATATGAAAGTCCTGACATCCCAGGAATCAGTCTGGTGAACCTTCTCTGTACTCCCTCTATGGCAAGAATGTCCTTCCTCAGATTAGGAGACCAAAACTGTACGCAATACTCCAGGTGTGGTCTCACCAAGACCCTGTACAACTGCAGTAGAACCTCCCTGCTCCTATACTCAAATCCTTTTGCTTTGAATGCTGACATACCATTCGCCTTCTTCACTGCCTGCTGCACCTGCATGCGTACTTTTAATGACTGGTGTACCATGACACCCAGGTCTCGTTGCATCTCCCCCTTTCCTAATCGGCCACCATTCAGATAATAGTCTACTTTCCTGTTTTTGCCACCAAAGTGGCAAAAACAGGAAAGTAAAGATAAGAGTCAAGAGAGTTTTAAGTCAAGAATGTCTAAAATCTGCAGATAGAACACACTGCAGCCACTGTCCACAGGCGGTGAAAGGAATGGATTTAGAAACATAGAAACATAGAAAATAGGTGCAGGAGTAGGCCATTCGGCCCTTCGAGCCTGCACCGCCATTCAATATGATCATGGCTGATCATCCAACTCAGTATCCTGTACCTGCCTTCTCTCCATACCCCCTGATTCCTTTAGCCACAAGGGCCACATCTAACTCCCTCTTAAATATAGCCAATGAACTGGCCTCAACTACCTTCTGTGGCAGAGAGTTCCAGAGATTCACCACTCTGTGTGAAAAATGTTTTTCTCATCTCGGTCCTAAATGATTTCCCCCTTATCCTTAAACTATGACCCCTTGTTCTGGACTTCCCCAACATCGGGAACAATCTTCCTGCATCTAGCCTGTCCAACCCCTTAAGAATTTTATAAGTTTCCATAAGATCCCCCCTCAAGCTTCTAAATTCTAGCGAGTACAAGCCGAGTTTATCCAGTCTTTCTTCATATGAAAGTCCTGGCATCCCAGGAATCAGTCTGGTGAACTTCTCTGTACTCCCTCTATGGCAAGAATGTCTTGATCATGATTTATGGTTCAAAACAGAATATGCATGTTACATTTTGAAGGCACATCCTCCCAGTGAAAGGCAGAGTGAAGACAGCAGATGGACAACAAGTGTGTGCTACCAAGAGGATTAATCTTGCTACTAATAATCAGAGTTTGGTATCATCCTTCAGAAGTTTCATTGTCCGCTGAGCTGTGTTGATTAAACAGAGAGCGTTGCACCTGACTGTGCCACCTCTCCCTGGCATTTGGACTCGGCATCATGGCAAAACTTTCCACACTCACCAGATGTGGACAACTCTCCATTTGGCCGAGCTCAGAACTGGACCTCTGCTCCCTCACTTTCCCGCTCGTTCTGCCTCCACTTTTAACCAGAATGACGTTGATTTTGATAGAAACTTTAAATCCACGAACCCCCCCCCCCCCAACACTCACTCGTAACCAGGTAATGGCTGAAAGATCAATTAGTATAAAGAAGGTTCCCAACTCAAAACGTCATTTATCCATGTTCTCCAGAGATGCTGCCTGACCCGCGCGCGGAGTTACTCCAGCACTCTTTCTACGCAAGATTCCAGCAACTGCCGTTCCTTGTTTCTCCATAATAACATTCGTCAACCTAACCTCTGTGGCTACATCCTTCAGGCTTTACACATTTATGCATTTCTAAGAAGCCATAGACATACTATTCCCACCCACAACCATGTGTGAAAGCTTTGTACAAGAAAACGCAGAGGAAATATTTACATAGACCCGAGTTTAAGGAAATAAGACTGTTACCGAGTCTGAAGAAGGGTCCCAGGTGAGAAACATCACCTATCCATGTTCTCCAGAATTGCTGAGTTACTCCGGCACTTTTTCAGTAAACTAACATCTACAGTTCCTTGTGTCTTCACTGACTGTCACCAACCCTGTTTGTCCATTCTGTGAGGGCAATGTTAGTTTGTCAGTGGAAGCTCTGCCCCAAGTGCCGGGGACAACAGAAAGGTGGAGTTCATTCCTGGCCATTTACAAAATCATGAGAGGAATAGATTGGGTCGACGCATAGAGTCTCCTGCCCAGAGTAGGGGGAATCGAAAACCAGAGAACATAGGTTTAACGTGAAGGGGAAACGATTTTATAGGCATCAGAGAGGTAACTTTTTCACACAAAGTGTGATGCGTTTATGGAACGAGCTGCCGGGGGAGGTAGTTGAGGCATTTAAGAAACATTTAGACAAGTACATGGATGGGCCAGGTTTAGAGGGATGTGGGCCAAACACCGGCAGGTGGGACTAGTGTAGACGGGACATATTGGTCGGCGTGGGCACATTGAGCCCAAGGGCTTGTTTCCAAGCTATTTTAACTGTTAAAAATTAAACTTGGTAATAATTTCCTCAAACAGGAAACTCCAGCCTTTGCATGCATTATTTATAGTTGTGGCGCAACTGTTAATTAAAATATTTATTTTTTACAGCCCAATTTCACACATTAGCATTTGCTGTCCCATTTGTTAATTGATGCTCATTAAGTCTCTCCAGTCATTCAGTTGCTCAGACATTAGGAGAACAATCTCCGCACTCAAGCTGGTTTAGGACCCTTTCTATAGTTCAGTGATTGCTAAATGCATTAGCAAGAGAAAACTAATACCTTGTGAAAGTGCAAGTACTTTCAGTAATAGAAATCGAGCAAAGAACATGGGCGGCACACTGACGTAACGGTAGAGTTGCTGCCTCACAGCGACAGAGACCCAGGTTCGATCCTGGCTATGGCTGCAGTCTGCACAGGGTTTGTACGTTCTCCCTGTGACCGCGAGGGTTTCTACCAGCTGGTCCGGTTTCCTCCCACACTCCACAGATATACAGGTTTGTAGGTTAATTGGCTTTGGTAAAAATTATAAGTGCCCCTAATGTGTAGGATAATGCTAGTGTGCGGGGTGACCTCTAGTTGGCACGGACTTGGTGGGCCGAAGGGCCTGTTTCCGCGCTGTTATCCTAAAGTAAAATCTAATCAGAAAAATCGAGCATGTGTACTTTTTGTGAAAGGCGCTAAATGATGGCGACTCGTGCATGTGCGATCGATGCAAAAAGAAACTCACTGTGCAAATATAAACCACAGAAAATAGAAACAAAAAGCTGGAGTAACTCAGCGGGTCCGGCAGCATCTCTGGAGAAAAGGAAGAGGTGACGTTACAGGTCGAGACCCTTCTTCAGACCAATAAAGCACCATAGAAACCGTTGAAAGTACTGAATTCACCCCACAATATTCTAATCACATGCCCCGATATATTTTAATTTCCCCTCCACTCTGTTACACGCTACTCCACATTTCCCTTTCATCTAGAGGGAAATGAGGTGGAGGGAAATGAGATTTAGTCAAGGCCAGATTCCTTGTGGAATAAATCAAGCCTCCCATCTGATCCCCACCCCGCTGTTGGCCTTCCCCACCCCTCTCCTCCAACACCAGGCGCACCGTGTCAGTACTGCCGGTGAAGGCAATGCTTCCAGCTCCTGCAGTTCTCTGTCCAATTAATTTCTTTCTGCAGAAGCAAAACTACAATATTCCTTACCCAGCCAGAAATAAAACACGCTCCTTAGTGTGATGACTTGTCGACATGTGGAGTCAATGTATTATACACCTTTCCTCCTTGTTCTGGTCTAAATACTGCAGCCCATAAATACAAATACAAAGCCCATAAAACATGGTATTCCCTCTGACCGATCACACTGGGCTACACAGGTGGAGTGTTCCAACCAAGCTTGGCTAGTACATCAACCACTGCAAAGGCTTCATACATTGTCGTGCAGTTGCCCGTGACATACTTGAAATGAATTGAATTTAAAGACACAACATGGACACAGGCCCTTCAAAACCGTTAGTTCTATGTTATCCCACTTTCTCATCCACCCCCCTACACACTAGGGGAAATTTGCAGAGGCCAATTAACCTACAAACCCACACGTCTTTGGGATGTGAGAGATAACTGGAACACCCATTCTATTATCACCCACGAGGTCTCATAATTGGGTTTGAACTATTTTATAAAATTGCCATTTTTTTGGTATTATTTTCAAATAGATGAACATTTTCTCACTTTGCTAACAACACATATACATACTAATGTACTGGAGAAATAAACCAGCCAATCGATGAGTTACCTGGGCTTGCAGGCTTGAGTTTTAGGGAAAGGTTGGATAGGCTGAGACTTTTTTTCTTTGGAGTGTGGGAGGCTGAGGAATGAGGTGTACATGGATGAAGTGAACACTCAGTCTTGTTACTCAAGGTAGTGGATTCTAAAACTAGAGGGTATAGGCTTAAGGTGAAAGGAAAAAGATTTAAGAAGTTCCTGCGGGGCAACTTTTCCATGGAGATGGTGAACCATATCTGGGATAAACTGCCAGAGGAGACTATAGAAGGACACAATGACGAGTTTTAAACGATAGACAGTTAAATGGATAGGAAGGGTTTATTGGACTATGGGCCAAATGCAGGCAAATGGGACTAGCTCTGTGTGCCCATTTCTTCAGCAAGGACAAGATGGGCCAAGGGTCTGTTTCCATGTTGTACAACTCTATGGCTATAACTCTGGTGATCCTAAACATCCAGGCGAAAGGGAAGAATCATCGGGCTCATGAACTATAGGTGAAGCAGCAACATTTTAAAACAAAGGGACACAAAGTGCTGGTGTAACTCAGCGGGACAGGCAGCATTTCTGGAGAGCATGGATAGGAGACGTCTCGATCCAAAACTTTGCTTATCCATGTTCTCCAGAAATGCTGCCTGACCTGCTGAGTTGCTCCAGCACTCTGTGTCCTTTTGTGTAGTAGCCAGCATCTGTCGTTCTTTGTTTCTTCATATTAAACATGATGAGATTTTCAGGCAGCCAGACAAGGGAAAAATTAAAATTAGCAATCAACTAATGCTGATTTAATATTATACACCATGGGCTCAGCAGTAGAATTGCTACCTTACAGCGCCGGAGAAGCGGGTTCAATCCTGACTACGAGTGCTGTCTGTACAGAGTTTGTACGTTCTCTCTGTGACCGCGTGCGTTTTCTCCGCGTGCTCCGGTTTCCTTCCACATTCCAAATACGTACAGGTTTGTAAGTTAATTGACTGAGGTAAAAATTGTAAATTGTCCCTGGTGTGTAGGATAGAGTTAGTGTGCGGGGATCGCTGGATGGCGCAGACTCGGCGGGCCGAAGCTGTATCTCTAAACTGAATTTAAAGCCATTGTGTTTTTAGGAGAGATGGCGATGGAATTTGTCAGTGTAGACTCAAGACAACAGGCTTGCAATGGAAAAACTTGTGTGATTACAGAAACATGTGTTCCTGGCTTTTGCAATTAAGAAAGTTCATCCCACTTCCTTTCTCTAGTCTACGTAAACATTCTCTACCGGGCTGCCAGAGATTATTTAAAGCAGCTGGCTGGCTTTGGCAAGATGAGGGCGGATTAAAGAAATGTCGCTGGGAACAAAAGGAAAGTGAAGCCTGCGTTGTAAAATTAAGGACGAAGAAGTCGTTAAATTATAATATAAATTGAAATTAAAAAAGCAGCCACGATTTTACGAGTGAGTGAGGTGTCGTGGCATTTGGGGTCTTTCCTAATCCCGAGGGACTTGTGTTACCCTCATTCTGGTCCGTACAGACTGCGGTGGAAAGAATCCAAAAGCACTGCCCTCCCTGGGAATAACACAACGCTCAAGAGTCAGCAGCAGCAGCATTTCATGGCACCAGCCAGATGTTAACCTGAATAATAACAGGTTTAATAGAGAAAGTTGTTACTTGGGACAAGTTTCACTGACTCCATGTTTAAAAATAAACATCCAGGAGAAAATTTTTGACTGGGTGCCAAGATGTATTTTTACACCATGAGAGCATCTGATGATATGAAGCTGGGTCATTTAAGAGTCACATACAAGCCCGTGGACAGCTTCTAGTAGAAACAAAGAGCTGCAGATGCTGGTTAATGCACAAAAAGGACACAAAGTGCTGGAGTAACTCCACGGGTCAGGCAGCAACTGCCCGAAGGGTCCCGACCCGAAATGTCACCGATCCATGTTCTCCAGGGTTGCTGCATGACCTGCTGAGTTGCTCCAGCACTCTGTGTCTCAAGGAGATCTTACATTGGAAGACAGTCCATTACTAAACTGACACCAACCAAAGACAATAGTGTCCACATAATGTCAGACATCACAACATTAATACAATAAAAGGCTAAATTGTCAGGCACTGAGATTAAAGTTATAGTCTAAAGAAGGGTCCCGACCCAAAATGTCACCTATCCATGTTCTCCAGAGATGCTGCCTGACCCGCTGAGTTACTCCAGCACTTTGTGCCTTTTTTAAAGTAAAGATCCATCCTGAAGAAATTGCACATAGATACAGAAAGCAGGTCTTTCTCTCTGATGAGAGACATCTTACTGAGAATGACGCCATGGACGTTAATCATAATTTATGACAACTATCATCTTGCAGCCTTGTAAAAACATGTATGAACTCAGCTGTTTCTAACGTGACTGGTTTGCCATTGTATTACGAAACTAAGGGAAGGCCAACAAGAGTTTGAGTTCCAGGTCAGAGGTGAAGTGATCTCAGTCACAGTGTCTACGAAGAGATCCATTCTCACCACTCACAAGAGAACCAGCAAGGAAGGAAGGAAGGAAGTCAGGGAGCCAGATGGAGCCGAGTTCCTGCAGGTTTGTAGGGCAGGTGGAAGGGGCAATGAGAACATCAGCAACCAAGCACCAAAAGCACCTCGATGAGCAGCCACCTACATTGCCCATGTGAGTTTGGACCAAAATAGCATCTCGCCCTGAAGCAAAACATAGGAAGCTTTACCCGCCGTCCTGTGTAAGGACCCGAGACTATGGTGCAATTTGCATTCTGGTAGCGTAACTTGTGTCAAAGAATGTTAACCCATTAATCAAAGTCTGACAAGTATAAAGATGTTAGTCTTCGAACTATCTTGACCCTTTCCTCCTCGTGAGAGGGAGCCAAACCATTGACTGTATTTTTGTACAATTACATGAACTACTTAACATTTCTGGTAGCTGATTTATATGGGAAAGAGAGGAGGTCTGTGTTACTTTTAATAATACGACATTAGCTTTTGCTGATTAAATTAATAACTCTTCTGAAACCACAATTAGGTTAAATATTCCTCAAAGTGAGCATGCTTAGCAAAGGCAAGATTGCAAGTTACTTACTTAGCTGCTGTTTCTTCATCGTATTTGCACCTCAGGTCCAGGAGCTCTGTTTGTGTTGTCTTCAAAGCTGAACAGCAGATAAATAAAGCAAAATGATAAACAAATCACATGACTTAAATCTGCAATTACTGTCATCCAGAAAGCTGCCTAGTCCATTTCATCAGATTCCTCCACACATTTAAAGGGGCTGGATACATTGCCTGACATTGTTCTGGATTTACAAACTTCTACAGATGCACCATAGAAAACGCACTGCCGGATTGCATCACAGCTTGGTTTGGGAACAGCACTGCCCAAGACCACAAGAAATGTCAGAGAGTAACTGGATCAATGCAATGGATGGAGAGCAGAGCATCAGAGTTACACATGGATTGAAGAGTAAATATCACACTGCAGTTGCATATCAAACTGGTCTGGTAAATATTGCTCTACAACAACAGTGCAACACCCACGACTGATGGGTTAAATGCTGCACTGCAGCACAACCCTTCATATACAACTGTTGCAGTAAACAATGCGTTGCATATCTTACTGGGTGTGCAAATGTCACATAGTTGCAGAGAACATATGCATCTGAAGAGTTAATATTTGCACCATAATTTCCATTTACACCTGGAATTTGGCAGCTCAGTGGTGCAGCAGTAGAGTTGCTACCTTACAGCGCCAGGTTCAATCCTGACTACGGGTGCTGTCTACAAGGAGTTTGCACATTCTCCAGGTGACTGCGTGGGTTTTCTCCAGATGCTCCAGTTTCCTCCCACATCTCAAAGACGTGCAAGTTTGTAGGTTAATTGGCTTCTGTAAATTGTTCCTAGAATGTTGGATAGAACTAGTGTACAGATGATCGCCAGGTAGCGTGGACCCCGTGGGCCGAAGAGCCTCTTTCCATCTGGTATCCGGTAATAATGACCAACCCCACTCACCCACTCCATGCCCTGAAGGTGATCAAGAGCAGCATCTTCAGTCAGAGGCTGATTGCACCAATGTGCAAAACTGAGAGACATAGGAAGTCCTGTTTACCAGCTGCTATAAGGTTATATAATGCGCATAAATAACTGCACTTTTTTTTAATTAATTGTATTTTAACTTGTATTTTAACTTGTATTTTAACTTGTTAAGTATGGAAGCCATTTGAGGAAATGTGTGGTGTTATGTCTGTCTTGAAGCTGTCGTGGCACTGTAATTTCCTGTAAAGGATTATTAAAGGTATAATCAATCAATATAATCAATCAATCTATCTCTAAAGTTAAAAAGCTAAAAACTAGCATTGCTGCAACAGTCATGTATGGAATGAGTTTTGTAAATAGTGTCCTACAGTCATCAGTTGCATTAGGCTTGGTGTGGTCAGTGTGGCTATGCAAGAGGGCATAGCAGTGAGGAAGTTGGGACGAAACACCATGTAGAGCAGGCACGGAAATCACTATCAAAACGTGGGGGGGGGGGGGGATTTCTTGGCTGCCGTGGGCCCTGTGGACGGTAACATCGGGAGCTGACCTGGTTGGTGACCGACTCCGAACTCCAGCAACAGCAGCTTCGTCCGCCCCGAATCGTGGTGCTTCAGTCGGCCCGTTCGCGGGGACTTCAACATCGGGAGCCTCGATCGCCTCGACGCAGCAATTTGGCCGCGGGGCGGTGAAAGATCCTGCGGCCGGCCGCGCCGGGCGATGAAAAGCCCCGCGAACGGGCCGATTCAAGCTCCTCTCTATGATCTTTGCTCCACAGACGTCTCCCTCCTCCAATCACCGCGCTGAATCATCATGGCCCCACCCCCACTGCCTGCTGACCGACGTCTCTCGTCCAATCGGCTCCCTCGATCATCAGTCCCACCCCCACTGTCTCACGGAAAGCGGAGATTTTAACAGGTATTTTCCACCGAGTTTTAAAATACGGATTACAAAACATGGGGGGGGGGGAAATCGTCCCCCCCCCCTCTCAAAACATGAGGGGGACGTGTCCCCCCTGTCCCCGCCTGGATTTCCGCCCCTGATGTAGAGAACTAGTGGGGTAGACACAGAAACACAGCCGGGGAGTGCATAAGAGACCGGGGGAGAATAAATGATTAAGAAAGAACTGCAGGTTAATTGGCTTCTGTAAATTGTAGGGGAGAATAAATGCACTGCAACAGATGTTTGCCTGTGGGAATAGTAATATAAATAATGCACGGCAGTGGAAACATGCCAGAGGAAGTGGTGGACTAGATCTTGCATTCCAGTAGTGGGAAACATTTATGATTTGTAGGGCCAGGCATTGGAATACTGCATCTGCAACTATTGGGGTAGTCATTGCCCTGTTGCAGGCTGCTGCATGGGTATCTGGTATAGTCATGCTGCCCTGCAGCAAAGAGTTGTTTAGGAACTAGTGGTGTGCAGTGTAAAGCCCCTGTCCCACTTTCCCCGAGTTACTGAGTTTTCCCCTTGATTCAAACTCGGAGATGCCAGCCATAGGTACTTGGGGCTCGGTTTCATTTTTCAACATGCTGAAAAAACGTCCCGACTTACCTGAGTTCCTACGGCTAGCATTACGAGCCGCTACGAAATATCTACGGAATCCTACAGCCTCCTACAGACTCGCTACGGACATTCACCGAGTTTGAATCAAGGGAAAAACTCGGGAGAATTCGTGAGTAACTTGGGAAAGTGGGACAGGGGCTTTACTGTGCAGCAGAG